>NW_023416313.1:53603342-54110842 GCF_014108235.1 Myotis myotis | reverse complement strand
CTCTTTCGTGCTGCCTCCCTCTCTCTGTTCCATTGCTTGTGGTCCCTGTGGCCACCCTTGCTCACTGGGTGCTGCCGTGGTCCTGGCCTGGTGTTAGCCACAGCTCTACTTGCTGCTGCCCATTGGTGGGTGCACTTGGCCCCAAGGGCTCCATACTGATGTCCCACTTCTTTCCCAGGCGACTTTGGCCGACTTGAGTGATGTTCCTTGGGTTATGGCGTAGCCTTGATGCCACTGTGGGTTGTGTTGTCATGTAGCATCAGTCTTCTCATTGTCATCGACATTGACTTGGGCATTCCCACCTTCACCGTGACGAATCAGGTCCTTTCCCGACGGCATAATGACTCTCATATTAAGCCCCAAACTGGGGGAGGTGTAGCTTATTCTCTTAGTCTCATATCACACTTACAATATTGCAACGGTTCCATTTATGGATTCAGTGTATCCATGCTGCACTTCTCATGGGTTACAAGTTCCCTCCAGGACTGGGTGGAATATTGATAGTCTAACTGAATGACTTACCTCTTAAAGAGCCTAACTTCATTATGTGCTGGCCATTAGTCAGTATATTGGCCCAAACCTTGAAACTTCCCCACATTGGAATATGTTTCCTTCCTATCCTTGACAGCCAGGACAGGGCTGGGAGGGTCAGGTGTATCTGTTTATTCATTGAAGATTCCCTGGCCATCAGGTTCAAATATCCTAAAATATTCTGCCAGGGAGCCCTAGTATAGCTTTTCAAATAAGTAAACCTTGGCAGGTCACGGTGCTAGGATCGAAAGTCAACATTCCTAGCTGTGATGTGGGAATGGTACCTCAAGGATATGAGACTGGGGATTGGGTCCCCCCCCCCGCCCCCCCTCCCCCCACCCCGGCATCACCTTCCTTCTTTCATTTTGCACCTAACTCAAAGAACAGTACTGTTTTCCAGGGAAAAATTTCAGCTCTGGCATGATTTAGAGAAGACGTTGAGGTTTTGCACAGTGGGCATGACTCAATGGAAAGAGTGTGGGCCATCAGGAGACTTAGAATCCGGCCCACTCTGCCAATATGATGTATAAACTTGGGCAAAACCTTAACCTTTCTGTGCTTCTGATTCTGTAAAGCAGGGTTGGGGCGAGGGAACGGTGGATTGGACTAAATTCTTAAAAACACTCTTCTTTTGGATGGAATTGGGCTTTTAGCAACTAGTGATGGAAAAGGCCTGGTATGTGTTAGGCTTTCCCACCCACCTCCTTGGTAAGGCAGAATGGGGTCCAGTCTGAAGCCACATGCTCCCTTTTTGTACCAAGAAAGAAGCAAAGCAAATATTAAGTTTCAATCAATAGGACTACTTGAACACAGATGATGGAACTATTTTCCCCCAAATTGTTTTGATTGCTGCCAGTAACTGCTATTTGGTACGAAATCCATTCAGATTATCAAAAGCCAAAGGAACATACAGTGCATGAAAAGATACTGTAATTGGCACCATTGTAACTATACGGTGTGTGATCTTAGCTGGGAGGCGGGAGGTTGTAGGATAACTTGTAATCCAGTTTTCTTTGTTATGAAACAGAATGTTACCATTGTATTCCTTTGGGATAATAATTATAACATCTCAGACAGATAGAGCGCCTTTCTCAGGCGGTGCTTACAGGGCTCAACAGACACCCAGTCAGCCTCGCAAACACAGTAAAACCTGGCTGGCTTACATTCCTCTCAACAGAAAACTTCTATTAACCAGCGTTTCCCCTCATCCGTCCTATTGGGATAAATGATTTTTATGCTGGTGAATCTGAACAACCCGAGAGACACGGAAGTGCTTTCTGAATCATCAAAGAATTATGAAACCTTCAGTAGAGTTTCAGTGTTAATTGCAACTTATGACAGCCTAATTTTTTGAAAAGTGGTAATCCATGTGTTGTAGAGACTATAATTAGTGGAAATAGTTTATTAATCAGGCTGCTCTGTTTTCTGACCATACGTAGTACAGTATTTACAGTAACTGCAGCACCAGCTCTCCCTGAGAACCACAAGCAAAGTAAATGAAGGTGGTATTCTTAATGGATTGGCATAGAAAAAATAGTACTCATTCTGGGCCAGTGATCATTTCCAGAGCTTTATTCTTCAACTTCTGCATTAGCTTCTAAACTAAAAGAGAAAATAGGTAAGTTTAAAAAAATAGATATTTGCTTTTTTATGACTTTGCCATTCCCAAGGTCATGGCTAATGTTCATAACTAGACAGTCAGCTCTTATAGCAAAGATGAGTGTCTTTAAAATCAAATTTTGGATGATATTTAGTAGAGCTGCTTCACAAACAGAGATTTCTTTTTTTTTTTTAAGGAGAGTATCAGTACAATAGATATAGTTGTGTTAACTGGTCCATTCTAGATATTTTATTAAAGGGATAAGATCTTAAGTCAGTTAAGATTAACTTGATAACGTTCTTAAATGTCCAAGTTATTAATGATGGGATCTTTAAAAAAAAAGGTATTAGCTAAAGTTGGTGTTTTGCTCAAGTTCACTGCAAAGAATAGAAAATTCAGGAATGTGTAAGCAAGAAAATGAAAAGAATCCATTATTCTATCACCCAAAGACAACAATTATTGCCTTTTCATATATTTCCTTTCATTTTCCTCCTATGTATGCATGTGCATATTTTACAAAGTTAGCCCATACTACATGTATTGTATGCTGTCCCCCACCACCATTACATAAAGAAGACTTTCTAGGTCAGTAAACAGTCTTTTAAAACTAAAAGACTGTCTATATTTATGAACCATAATATATTAAAACAATCTCCTGTTGTTGAATTTTATATGGTTTTAAATTTGGGCATATAATGCTGCAACAAGTCTCTTTGCCTATTTCTTTATCTGTCCATTCATTTATTTAATCATTTTTATTGAGTACTGTGTGCCAGGCTCTGGACCAGGAATTGAGGATATCCTACCTAATAAAGAGGGAATATGCTAATTGACCCTCACATTGTCACAAAATGGTGGCGCTCACAGCCAATAAGGAGGGAATATGCTAATTGACTACCACGCTCTCAAAGATGGTGGTGCCCACAGCCACAAGATGCTCAGCACGGGAGGGCAGCTGTGAGTGATCAGGCCAGCAGGAGAGGGCAGTTGGGGGTGACCAGGCCAGCAGGGAAGGGCAGTTGGGGGCGACCGGGCCGGCAGGGGAGGGCAGTTGGGGGCGACCGGGCCAGCAGGGGAGGGCAGTTGGGGGCGACCGGGCCGGCAGGGGAGGGCAGTTGGGGGCGACCGGGCCGGCAGGGGAGGGCAGTTGGGGGCAACCGGGTGGCAGGGGAGGGCAGTTGGGGGCGATCAGGTTGGCAGGGGAGCAATTAGGCTGGCAGGGGAGTGGTTAGGGGATGATCAGGCTGGCAGGCAGAAGCAGTTAGGGGCAATCAGGCAGGCAGGCAGGTGAGTGGTTGGGAGCCAGCAGTCCCGGATTGTGAGAGGGCCGTCTGACTGCAGGTTTAGGCCCGATCCCCGTGGATCGGACATCCCCCGAGGGGTCCCAGATTGGAGAGGGTGCAGGCAGGGCTGAGGGACACCTCCTTCCCCCAGTGCACGAATTTCATGTACCGGGCCTCTAGTATCATTAATAATAACCCTCCTAATACTTAACATTTATTACAGTTAATTATTTATTACAGTTACTACAGATCAGGCACTTTATTCATATTAATATATTAAATATATGAATATAATAATCATTCTAATAAGTTAGTATAATATGATAGTATTAACTAATTACATTCTTATGATATATTGGTATTTTTATTATTTCTATTTTCCAGATTAGGAAATGGAGGCTTAGAGAATTGAAGTCACTTGTCCACAATCACCCTATTGGTACGTGGCAGAACCAGAATTCAAACCCAGTAGATGAGTGGATAAAAAAGCTGGGGTACATTTACACAATGGAATACTATGCAGCTATAAAAAAGAAGGATCTCTTACCTTTTGAGATAGCAAAGAGAGACCTGGAGAGTATTATACTAAGTGAAATAAGCCAATCAGAGAAAGACGAATATCACATGATCTCACTCATATGTGGAATCTAACGAACAAAATAGACTGATGAACAAAATAAATCCAGAGACATAGAAGCACGGAACAGACTGATGAATCTTAGAGGGAAGGTGAGAGTTGGGGTGGGGGTGGGGAGAGATTAACCAAAGAACTTATATGCATATATGCATAACCCATGGACACAGACAATAGTGTGGTGAAGGCCTGGAAGAGGGGGTGGGCTGATATGGCGTGGAGGGGGTTAACAGGGATAAAAGGGGGACATCTGTAATACTTTCAACAATAAAGGTAAATTTAAAAAAACCCACCAGGCAGCTTGACCCTAGTCCTCTTCTTTTAACCACAGTGGTTTATGTTTCAGTCAAAAAGACACTCACTTGCCCCTATGAGCATGAAACAATTTAAATGTAATAATCTTCCAGTGATTCTCTGATTATTTTATGAGAGTAAATTCTAGAAATAGGAATACTAAGTCAAAGAGTATGAACAATCCTCCTAGTGAATAATATAAGGTCAAGGTCCTAAGTGGAGGAGAATCAGAGATGATGAGATTACTTATTTGTTTGCTTTGATTTGTTTTTCAGGGGGCAGGGGTGGGGGGGGCAAGGAGGGAGCTGGGCCTCTGTCCCTGCTCTGTCAGCAGGTAGAGCAGGAAATAGACATGATAGTGGCAGACCTTGGAGAAGGTCTGGGCAATGTTCTTGCTCTCAAGGCTGAGTCGGTGTGTGTCTGCCCTTCAGAAATGTTTATTTCCTTTTGACACTGAAAGATTCAAGATGGCAGAGGGGAGGAGGCGTAGAGAGGAAGAGCTCATCACAGGAATGAGTCTGGATTGCAAGTGAATGTGTAGCCTCCTAAGACAAGTATCATCACAAGAAAATGCCTCTGGTCACTAACAATCTCCACCAGTTCAGTTAGATTTTCTCATTTCAGATAGTATTTAAGAGAGCCTTTTCTACACCTAAACCACTAATTACTTACATATGGCAAGTGGTTATCTGTAAACATTCCTCTGTTCCTCATTATTGGGACACCCCTGGCCAAATCCCACTTCCCTAAATAAGCGCTACCTATCTTTTGCCATCTTTCCACCACCCAGTGTCATATAAGAGCAAAAGTGCAGACTTGGTTGGCAGCTGTGCTAGGTTTGATTCCTGGCTCTGCCACTAACTTGCTGTGTTATGTTGGGCAATCTTTTGATTCTCATTTTCCCACCTTTAAAATAATACAGAGTTGTAGTGACAATCAAATTAGGTGACATGAGTAGGAAAGCCCCCCCCCCCCGCTCCCCCCCCCCAGCTAACCTTTATTGAATAATTAATATAAATATCACAAAAAAACACATTATTCCAAGTTACTTATTCCTCAAAACAATCATGGTAACCTAGAGTCTAATAGCTTTCATGGTTTTCACCCCTGGGGTTACTTCTGTGATTATGTTATACTAGAGGCCCAATGCATGAAATTCGTGCAAGGGGCTCGGCCCTCTCAGCCCCAGTTTCATCTGGAAGGTTGTCCAGAAGGACTTCCAGTCTAATTAGCATATTACGCTTTTATTATTATAGACCAGAGGCCCAGTGCATGAAATTCATGCACTCGTGGCAGGGGGGGAGTGGGGGGGGGAGATGTCCCTCAGCCTGGCCTGCACCCTCTCGCAGTTTGGGAGCCCTCGGAGGATGTCTGACTGATGGCTTAGGCCTGCAGTGGGCCTAAGCCATCAGTCAGACATCCTTAGCACTGCCGCAGAGGTGGGAGAGGCTCCTGCCTTCACTACTGTGCTCACCAGCCGTGAGCCCGGCTTCTGGCTGAGCGGTGCTCCTCCTGTGGGAGCACACTGACCACCAGGGGGGCAGCTCCTGCATTGATGTCTGCCCCCTGGTGGTCAGTGTGCATCATAGTGACCGGTCATTCTGTAGTTCAGTTGATTTGCATATTAGCCTTTTATTATATAGGATTATGGGGCCAAACTTTGAAGATGCAATTAAGCTGACTAATCAGTTGACCTTAAACTAGGCAGATTATTCAGCTGGGCCTAGATATTATAATCATATAATACACAAGCTCCTTAAAAAGCAAGGACTTTTCTCTGGCTGTTGGCAAAAGAGGAGGCTGGAGAGATTTGAGGCATGAGAAGGACTCAACGCAGTTGCTGCTTTGAAGATAGAGGGGCTCTTTCTCACACGAGAAAGAGCCTGGGTGAGCTCTAGGAGCAGAGGGCCAACCCTGATGACAACCAACAAGAAACAAGGACCTCAGGCCTACAGCTCCAAGGCATTGGATTCTGCCAACAACCTAGATGACATGAAGCTGAATGAATTTGGAAGGGGATTCTTCCCAGAGCCTCCAGATGAGGGCCCAGAGGGTTGGCACCTTGGCTTCTTCCACCTTGTGAGTTCTTAAGCAGAGAATCCACGTGAGCCAGTCCAGACTTTTAACCCACAGAACTGCAAGATAATAAAAGGGTGTCGCTTTAAGATGCTAAGTCGTGCCAGCAGTAGAAAACTAATACAAACCACATATCATAGCTACCTTTATTACTTTGCCCACTTTGCAAAGAAGGAAACTGAAGCACAGAGAAGTAAAGTCACTTGCCTGAAGTCTCACAGCTATTAAATGTCAGAACTGGAATTTAAATCCAGGTAGTCTTTCCCCACAGCCTATGCTCTAACCCAGTGGTCGGCACACTCATTAGTCAACAGAGCCAAATATCAACAGTACAACAATTGAAATTTCTTTTGAGAGCCAAATTTTTTAAACTTAAACTATATAGGTAGGTACATTGTTATTAACTTAATTAGGGTACTCCTAAGGCTTAGGAAGAGCCACACTCAAGGGGCCAAAGAGCCGCATGTGGCTTGTGAGCTGCAATTTGCCGACCACTGCTCTAACCTATGGACACAGCTCCTGAGACAACTGCAGATACTCCTTGAATGTTAGTTTCCCTTCCATTTTCTTCCTAGTGTAGCTGGAGGGCACCCAGCTAGCACATTGCTTGATTTTGATATTATATTAAAACTAATTTAACACTTTTCCTGCCTATTTTGTCCCCCAAATTCCCTAAATTCAGAGTGAGTTTGCTGTGCCAGCTAGAATTCTGGAATGAGAATTAGGAAATCTGGATCCAGCTATTCATCACCATCTATCCAACCATCCATCTCCTATTTGGTCAACGCACATTTATAGAAGCTCCTGTACACCTGGAGTCTAATACCACGTGACTTGATGAAGTATTAGGAACTTTCTTAGTTCTGTTTTCCTTGCATATGAATTAGGTGATTTGACAAAACTTTTTCTAAGGCCTGTGCCACCAATCTAAGGCTTTTATAGTCCTTGTATGTGCTGACCTATGGATTTGACAAGGTAGGGCAATGTTTCTCAGAGCCCAGCCTGAGTACCTCCTGCATCAGAATCTCCTGGGGGCCTAACAAAAAAGCAGATCTGGTTTGTTCGTTTATTTATTTATTTATTTATTGTGAATATATTTTCATTGATTTCAGAGAGGAAGAGAGAGAGAGAGAGAGAGAGAGAGAGAGAGAGAGAGAGAGAGAGAGAGAGAGAAACATCTATGAGAGAGCATCGTTGATAGGCTGACTCCTGCTAGAGCCCACAGCCTGGGCCTGTGCCCTGAACTGAATCTAACTGACCTCTTGGTTCATAGGTAGATGCTCAACCACGGAGCCATGCCGGCTAGGCCAGATCTGGTTTTCATAAGCTCTGCAGGTTATTCTTATGCGCACAAAAGTTTGAGATGTACAGCTATAGGGAAGCTACGTAAATATGTAACATAGGTCTGTGTCCTGAAAGCAGCTCTCTTATTAAAAGACAAGCCTGATGGGTTTGGAAAGAACAGGGCTACACTTGCCTGCGATCAGGCTCCTGGCCATGCCCGCCCTCCGCCCTCCATACCCCACTCCAGCCAAGGCCACGGAGGCCAGCGGTGACGGCGATGATGGAGCAGACCTGCCCTAGCCCCACATCTGTGCCTGCCCCATTCAATAACAGGTTCACAGGAGGAGTTCCCCCTCCAGGCGTCAGGAGCCGTTTCCCTTCCGAAAGGGAGGGTGGGGCTGGCGCTGGCCGGCGGGGCGGGGGCCCTGGGGCAGCTGGCGCCTCGCAGCTGTAACTCGCCCGGCTCAGGCGGCAGCCGGAGCAGCGCCTTTCCACCTGCCTTCGCCCCGAAGGAGGGGAAACTGGGGAAGTGCGTCAGCCCGCGGGCTCGCCAGGACAGACGCTTCCCCGCTTCGCCTCCCGCTCTCCCGCCGAGCGTCAGGCCTCGGCTCCAGCCGAGCGGTGTCGCTGGAGTGTCCGCGGCCAGGGCTGGGCCGCCGGGTGCCTGCGCCGCGGCGCTGCGCTCGCCGCTGCCCTTGCCCGAGCGGCCGTCGCCCTGCGGCGCGTTGGCCTCCCCCCCCCCCCCCCCCCGCCCCCGCCGGCGGGCCCTCCCTCGCGGTGGCAAGAGCGACATTCAGCGCCGAAGGCTAGCGGACCGCGGGCGGCGCCCGATCCCGCGGCGCGGAGGCTGGGTCGGCGGGCGGGACTGCGCGCACCTCGCACCCCGGACTGCGGCGGACGGGCAGCCGGCGCGCTCGGTCCCGGCCCTGGTCTCGGGCCGCTGCGGGGCAGCCCCCCCCAGCCTGCGGGCCAGACCTCGCCCCTCGGGCTCCTACAAGGGGAAAGGACAGACCCAGCGCTTCGGAGGGACCTGGCTCGCTACTCGTATATGGCAAAGTTTCTCGCCGAGCTCCTGGGCTGCACGCTGCCGAGCAAGGGCGCCTCTCCCATGTTTGAGGTAGGTGGCGGGGTGTGTCCCCGCAGCCACGCCCGTCTGCGGTGGCGGCGGCCCCTGACCGGGCCCTGGGGTCCCCTGGAGTTGGCACGTGCCGGCTCACTTGTCTGCTCTCCACCTGGAGGTCGGGGTGGGGCAGGGACAGGATGGCGAGGAGGAGACCTGAAGCCTGAAGTCGCTCCTCCCTGGACTTCAGTGAATCTTTTCTTTTTTCTTCCCTAGTTGACAGGCAAACACATTTCCCCCCCCCTGTTCATCTGGACGAGTTTTTAGAGTTGGTTTTTACCTAAAATAGCAGGAATGCTTGAAAATGAGCAGCGTCCCACAGTCCCTCTCAGCTGCCTACCTTTTTCTTCCTTTTTCCTTTTTAATTTGAAAACACCACAGTGATATCATTAGGGTCGGCAGGTTCCTACCTTCCTGCCTCCTCCAGCGACGGCCCTCCCCCAACCTCCAGCACACACACACCCTCAAAAAGTGAACTGTCTTCTGTGCGTGCGACCCAGTGGGGATGAGAAGGGTTAAAATAGGATTCGCCGAGTCAGGTGAGCAGATCCGGACTCTGAAGGCAGGTACATCTAATTGCTCCCACGTGCCTGCGATGGCAATGCGGCTGCTGTGAGCATCTCAGCAAGAAGTTGTTTGGGAGAAGGCTGGCTTGCGTGTCCTCCTGGGACGCGTCCCTTCCTGTAGTGCCACAGTGTTCTTTGTCTCTATCCAGCCGCCCTCCCAACAGGCTGCCTGACCACGAGGCCGGGACCAAGGGCCCTGGCTCCGGCCCTGGCCAGGTGGACCAGTGTGTGCTTGCCCGGCACTGCTCACTCAGCCCAGGGCCCCGGCCAGCCCAGGGCTAGCTACTCCAGGAGTTGCCTCAGCCCTGTCTGTCTGCAGTTCCCCGACTGGCCAGAGAGGGCAGCACGTGGTCTCTTCCCTCCTGGACGCAGGAGTTTGTTCTTCAGCAAGACGAGACTCTTCGTCTCTTCCCTGACTGCTTGCTAGTCTTTTTACCTTTGGCAACTGTCGGTGCTCTTACCTTCTGAGCTCCTCTGGTCATATTCCTTTGATTTTGGAGGTCAGATCGCCCAACCATAATCTCTGCTGTGTTTTTAAGCCGGGAGATCCCCATGGAGCTGGGAAACAAGAGCAGGCTGGCGGAAACCAGACTGAAATGCTTGGACACTTGGTAGCCTGGACTCTAAAAAGGAATGAAGAGCCTGAAAAAGGCAAGGTTTCCAGGCCTGCAGCTGAGATGAGCCGTCTCCTTTGACGAGTAACATCTCTGCCAGCTTGCTTCTCTGTGATGTAAATGTTAGGCAGCATTTGGGGACTCTTCCAGGCATCTTGGAGACTCCTTTAAAATTGCTTTTCTCTTCAGCTTTCTCTTCACTTATATTTGGATTTTTGTTCCTAAATTAACAAAACCCATGCCACATGGGGGATTGAACCCGCAACCTGGGCATGAATAAAAATATATTAACACACACACACACACACACACACACACACACCAAAAAAACCCATGCCAGGCAATTTTGGTTGTATGTACTGCGTTTTGGTTGTATATAAGCCTGTTTTATCGTCCAACCAATAGAAACCCCACCTTGATTTTTTAGGATAATTGGCTCTTAATCATGGATGGTTGGAGAGGGCCTTATAAACTAAGTCAGAGACATAGTTAGACAATTAAGAAAATGAGTAGCTGTTCTGTCTTTGAAGAGCTCCAGGGAAAGGGAATTGCCTGTCTTCGATGACTCCTTACACCTTGCTTTGTGTATTCTCTACCCATCTAAAAGCAGGAGCTACTGTAGCATCTGCTCTCTCCTGTCTACAAATGCTTGATTCAGTGTTGGCGGAATCCACTCCACCCAGGTATCACTTTTATCAGGGTTGTTGGAGGAGTTAAGTGACTGCCCCTCTCCTACCTGTGAGGGAAAATCTGTGCCCAAAGAGATGAATAACTGAGTCAGGAATGTGTTTTGAGGATGCTTTCTTCTCAGGCGATAACGCCTTCAACACACTCTTACTCGTGAATGAAGAGGCAGTGGTTGAGTTCTCTACATCTGGTGGGGAGAGAAATGTGTAAGGAAGATATCCCTAAACCTTTACAAGTATTCGTTTCCCAAAAGCGAAAGTGCTAGGATAGGAGAAAATTTTATGCAGTTTTTCATTTCCCCCAAATGCTCTAATTCTAGCTTTGGAGGTAACTTTAGTTTCAGGGAGGTCAAGAGGAGAGATGGGTATTTTCATAACGAGTGGCCTTTGGTTTTATTTTGGTTAGGAGATGGCCAAGAATGCAGTTTCTTCCTACACAGGCCCATTAGGAGCTTCTGCCTGGAAGAGGACCGAATGCAGGCAGGATCTCCTCTGTGTTTGCAGCTGTCGGACAAGGGAGGGTGGGCGACAGGTTATGGGGAACACAGGGGCAGAAAGCCACTATGGCTGCAAAACAACTCCAGCGCATTCCCTGCTGCAGCATCCTCAGAGGCTAAGGACAGATGGTGTGCATTTGAAACACAGAGTAGGCTTCGCGATCATTTTGTTAACCTTTCCTTTCCTTTTTCTTAGTACAGTGTTTAAGTTTACAGACTAAGTCTTTGAGAAACAATTTTAAAATTTCAAGAGAAGAGCGAAGTGGGTAAACTTATTCACCCCAGCCATGGCAGTGCCCTGAACAGGGGCTAGACTTTGGAATAATGATTGTACCTCACCAACACAGAGCTCCTGCAGCAAGAGTGAGCTTGCCATGGGTTCTGATGTCTAGGAAGGTAGGATATTCTAAGCACACAGGTCAATGGTTTCAAACCAAGCTGGTCCTACTTGTATGTCTTATAAGCTTGGCTGGCTGGCTGGCCTGCCCTGGCATCCATTCCTTCCCCTTCAAACTCTGACATATTGTGAACTTGATCCACATCCTCCAGCCTCAGTGTTGCTTTGCAATGCGCCTTAGTGATGGGGTCCAAGACAGGAAGTGGCAGGAGAATTATATAGACAGAGGCAAGCTTTTTCTCCTTCTAGGCCCCTCATCCTTAGTTTACAAACCTGCATTTTTGAATTCTACCATCCTTCATCATCTAACCTGGTGGGCCCCTTTCAGGAGCCATATCTTTTGGGCAGAACACATCTGGCTTTACAGAAAAGGGACATTGAATTCCATGCCACTGTTCATAGATGTGGTCTCTAGAATTGTCACACCTCATGTCTACTCTATTCATTTCCACATTCTGTTTTCTGTTTCCAACAGTATTGCTGCCTAACTGTGACAATAGCTTTATTTTAATTTATGCATCATGCATAATAACTAACTGATTGTCTACTCTAGACCAGCCATTGTTCTAAGGCCATAATGGGGGGAGAGGGGGAGAGGAGAGGAGGGAGCAGGGCAAAAGTAGGTTTACAGTTGATTTGGTGGAAAATAATACAATAAATAATAATCAAGAATGAACTGGTTTACGTAGTCACAAATGTAAACCCACTCTGCCGCATCCTGTATACACGATCTCAGCTATTCTTCCAATAGCTTTAAGATGTAGATGTTAACAACCATGTTTCACAGATGAGAAAATTAAGGTTTAGAGAGAAAGGTAGGACATTCTAAGCACACCAGTTGGTGGTTTCAGACCAACCTTAATTTGCTGAAAGTCTCTCTAGTAATGTGTGCTAGAGGGAGGATCTCAAAGTTCACCTCCCTCCCTCAACTATGGTTACTTGGTATTTAGAGTTGGAGCTGAAGTAGAAAACAAAATAAAAAACCTAATGCCTCTAAGCTCTTCCTCTGCCTGGAATATTCTTCCCCTAATATTCTCCTATTGCTGTTCCCGCTTTTTTCAAGGTTCAGCTCAAATCTCACCTCCAGATCCACCTCCCTGGACAACATCCAGCCCTCTACCACAGTCCCACTGAATATTATTTGTGTTTGTTTCTATGAGAAACTGTGGCCAACTCTTTCTTATAATTTCTCTATGCTAAGTTTCCTGTCTTCAGTGGGAAGAATAGCAGGGCCAAATGCAGAAGTTAATGCCTGGAAAGAACTTAGAGTAGTGCTCAATATGGTCATTACTAGGGTCTTTTCCTGTGTGTCTCTGACCTCTTCAGCTTCAAGAATAAATATTTTTTCCATCCACACCACCTAGCAGAGTGTTTTGCACATAGTTTTCTATCAAATAAATATCTGATTGAACTGATATTCTAACCCTGAATGTTTATGATTTTCTCTGTTCTTAAATTATCTGTTATCTGAAATTCAAATTTAACCAGTCCTCTGTATTTTTTACTTGATAAATCTAGCAATCCTATCTTATCTTCCTCCTTTCTCAGAAGGAGGTTTACAGAGTTCAGCTCCACTCAGCTGTGGAAGCCTTATCCCCATCCTTCCCTGTTTATAGCTCCTACTGTGTTAGAGAGAGCCTGTCCCAGACCACAGGAGGCACCTATAGGGAACTGCAGCTGGGCAACGGTCTATCTCATTACCTCACTAGCATGGAAATTCTGAAGTGAGCAAGTGTTCCACTGCAAGTGTCAGGGTTGTGACTGAGAGGGGCTTATTACTGGCATCCTATTCCTTCATTCTTCATGTGTTCACAAGTTCGTTCAGTCATTTAACAACTGTTATTAAGCACTGGATTTGTGCTAGGCACCCCGTAGAAGCCTTGCTAAAAAACATTCAAACTGTTTTGACTGACCTACAGTAAGAAATGTATTTTACATTGAAATCCTGATTTCACATAGCTATTTATACCAATACCAGAGGCCCGATGCACGAAAATTTGTGCAAGGGTAGGCCTTCCTTCCCCTGGCTTCCCTCGGGCTGCCAGCAGGCATCTGGGACCCGGGCTGGCTTCCCTCTGGCGCCGGCTCATCAGGAAGGACGTCCAGAATGATGTCCGGTCTAATTAGCATATTACCCTTTTATTATTATAGATAACACTGGAATAAAGTTTCAAGAATAATACTTTTCCTTGTGACAGGGGACGTGCTCTGATTTTTGCTATTCTGTTCTTTCCCTTCCATTCTATCTCTGCCATTCTAGTAAGAATTAAATGGGGGGGAAAGACACACTGAATTGATTTCATGAATTGTGACTTATAATTTAAAAAGCAGTGCTGTATAAGATGGTAAGATTCTATTTTTACAGACCAGTTTGTATCACCTCATTTTCCCAGTACTATACTTATACCTTCTTACACTATATATCAGGAGATTTTTGTGGTCTATCTTGGGAAGCCAATTAACATACATAATATTATTTTTTGGTAAAAAATATTTTTAGGGTTTCAAACAACTAACTTACCAAATAACTTTTGATAAATATTCTGCCTAAAACTGGGTAAAACGTTTGGCATGCTACCTGAGCATATTTTATGACATAGGTTTTTATATTTTGAACACTGTACCCAAATTTCAATTTATTTGTCTCTTTGCATCCAATAACAACAAATGTGCCCCACTGGTTGGATTGACTCCCCAGGCTACAATTTATGACTCTTACCAGTTTTATATTTTAATTGGCCCATCCCTTCTCTGGTGAAGGAAGTTATACTTTCAAGCAGATTTTACTTCTAATTTACCTGGTAAAGATCTTGATTTTCTCCATTTTAATGAACTCTTTTGTCTTTAAATGAATCTTACATACTCTTATCCACTTGGCCATTCTGATGGGCTTTCAGTATTTAAAGAATGAACCATGTGGTCAGTCTGGTTGAAAGCTAGTAACTTGCTTGTGTATGGCTTTAACTTGAGTGATTAGATGTTGGTGGATGATCATAACACAGAAGTTGACTTTGAAACTAATAGCTCCTATTGCCACAGCTGGGCCATTTGAGTTTTAAGCTAATGGGTGCTGAGTTTGTCTTGTAAATTCACAATTCAGTTTGTTTGAGGGCCAATTGAATTGCTCTACCACATCTGAACCATTGTATACACCCGGGCAACTCTACTTACCTTTTCAGGGGTGGGCAAACTTTTTGACTCGAGGCCCACAATGGGTTCTTAAACTGGACCAGAGGGCCGGAACAAAAGCATGGATGGAGTGTTTGTGTGAACTAATATAAATTCAAAGTAAACATCATTACATAAAAGGGTACGGTCTTTTTTTTTTAGTTTTATTCATTTCAAACGGGCTGGATCCGGCCCGCGGGCCGTAGTTTGCCCACGGCTGTGTTAGCTGCTTTTAAACTCTGCATGTGGTCCTAAATGCATGCAGTTCATTTATAGGAATATTTGGTTTCATTATGATTACATCTGTCTAATGGCTTCTTGCTGAGAAACCAGAACATGATTTTTGCCTTTTTGTATTTTGATAAGGAAAGGCTGATATTTCATATCTGCCCAATGGCCAGTGCTGGCTGCATGTTGTAGGGAGCAGGGGTAGGAGCTTAATGCTTTGATTTATTTCCATTTGCTTAGTTCTTTTCAATTTGTAGATGTTCTTGTATATTTTGAATTTCTTTACTTTGCAAATCTTTGATGAAATACAATAGGTCCAGTGATGACATTTATATTAGGAAAGTGCTACTTACTTAGAGCTACCTATTGAAGTGGCTCATAAATATGACAACTTTTATTTATCTGAATTCTGTGATGAGTAAGGACTGTGCTTCCCACCTTAAATTTATTCTAGGCCCATTTCTCCAAATACCTATAAAATATTAACAATATTCCATGTACCTTTCAAACCTCTACCTTTGCAAACCAAAATGGAGGACTCATCACTCTCCCTGCAAACAGCCGAAACCCATGTCTCCTTTTCAACTCTTTCGTGAGCCAAAGCATCACAGTCTTCTTCTTACCTAGAGTAGCACTGGGGTGACATCTGTTTTCTTTCTTTTTAAAAAAATGTTTTTATTGATTTTAGAGAGAGAAAAAGGGAGGTGGGAAAGAGAGAAACATTGACTAACTACTTCCTGCACACCCCCTACTGGGAATTGAGCCTACAACCTCAGCATGTACCATGACCAGGAATCAAACCCACAACCCCTCGGTGCATGGCACTATGCTCAACCAACTGAGCCACACCGGTCAGGGCCTTCTTTTCTTTTTCCTTCATGAACAGCCTGTCAGTGACTCCTGCAGATTCTTTATTTGGTTTGTATCTTCCTTTTTATCCCTGCTAGTCTTCATCCACTGATCTGACAAACATCTATTGAGTATGTACTAAGACCAAGGGTCGGTAGGAGATTTCACAATATGCCGCTAATTGGTCTGCTTCCCAGAAGTCTCCCTCCTCTCCACTTTTCCTGAATTTGCAGCTAGAATACCACAATGGCTTTTTCATTGTCACTTTCTTATATAACAGGTAACGGACTTTCTATTTCCAAAGGCTCAAGTCTCTAAATTCTGCCGAGGTTATTTCTAAGGTATTCCCTAAAGTGTCTCCTTCTGCCTAGCTAACTTAACTTCCTGCCATTGATTTTCTTCCATTGATCCTCCCATGTCACATACAGATTCTCGCCCCCGTGCCTTTGTTGTTTATGCTACTTGTCTATCCTGTAATATGATGACCTATCCCCATTCTTTTCATTCTTCCTAACTCCCTAACTTCAGGGCTATAGGAGAGACCCCGCCTTTTATGAAACCTTCCCCCAAACCACAGCAAATAGGCCAGGAGTACACGGCTGGAAAATCAGGTACTTGGTTTCCAATTTTGGCTCCTCCACATTTTAGCTATGTGATCTTAAATAAATTACTTCTTTATGCCTCACTTTTATTTTCTGTAGAATTAGAATAACAATAGTAGCTATTTCATTGAGTTGTTATGGGGATTAAATAAGAATTCAAATAAAGTACTTAGCAAAGTATGTGGCATATAGTAATTGACAAATAATATATAATAACGATGATGATTATTGTTATTATTATATACTTTCACCTTGATTCTAATAACCCTGTATTGTCTTTCTTCTTTGACTATCTTAGAAACACCTTGCATTTTTCTGAATTCTTCACAGTGCTGCTGAGCACAACATAGGTACTCAATCAATACTTATTAATTTTGAACACATGCCATGTGCTGTTTTAGCAAAATCTGGGAACCAATTTATTTCTGGGTATATTTAATTGTATTTCATGGAAATGTGACATCCACTGTCCTTTAGTGACTTGCCCCTAATCTATGGGATGTATATTGAGGCTAACTTAGGCTGCAGTCATACAAGTGATGATAATGTACTTTTACCAGCAATTCTGGCAGAAGCAGTACTTGAAAAATGTGCCAATTAAAAATGCCATTTAAATAAAATTCAACCATAAATTGCAATATAATTAAACACAGAATATGTTTTAAATGATTTGCAAACATGTATCCTAAAGTAAGTCAAGTGAAGAAAATTCATGTTATAAGTCATGATTTTATTCATCAGACCATTATGTTCCATGCTGTTGGTAGAGAATTCTTGTTGGAAGTCAAGCTAGATTATTCCAAAATTAATTTACTTCCAAAGAACGTTTTACCCAGGGAGCTTCCTTATTGAATTTCCAGTGAGAAAGAGGGGGTAATGATGCCCTGCTTCCCTCTGTTGGATGACCTGAAAGCGTGGGGCTTTATTTTCATGGGGATTACTTGAACTCAGCTGGAAGTCCAGCAAGGGTGCCTGCGGAGAGGCACATGGGGCTGCATTACAAATTGCAAAGAACCTGCACCAGGAGTCTTAAGATCTGGATTCTGAGCATGGCTCATCTCCTCACTGGCTGAATGCTACTGGGGGAAATCTCCTTACCTCTCAGAGTGTCAATTTTCATAGCTCTAAAATGAAAGTATCACAATTTGATTTGCTTCACTCACAGAATTGACGTGCGGCTCTGGTCTGGTAACGTGAACGTCCTTTATAAAATGTCAAGCGTTATATAAATGTGAGTTGCCGTCGCTGATACTGTAATGAAGAGGACAGAAACATAAGGTGCATCCTGGGTATTCAGGAGCCTGCTGGAAAATGGACTGTTAGGGATGGTATGAATGCTAAGGAATAAAAATGCTTCTATTTGAAAGGTTGAGGAAGAAATATGAAGCAGTCATATTTTACAATGAGAGCTTTCGCCCCTGTACAGTAAACACCCCTGGAATCTATTTGCATTCAGAGATTTAGTTAGGGAATAAAACAATTAAAAACTAAACTTGAACTAGGTTTATGAATTAAATCCCATCCACATTAGGAGGAGGGGGTGGAAAGGGGATGGGGATAGAAGGGTAGAGTAGGGATGAAGTAGGGGATAGGAGTGAGGGTGGGCGGGCAGATATTCTCGACAGAAGGCAAGCTGCAAGGAGGGGCTGCTGGGCCAGACTCAGAAAGAGGGTATGAAAGGCTAGGATTGTAGATTGCAAAAACATATAGTCCCTGTTGTGTGAATTCCCTCCCCTTTTCCTTTGTCCCCTGAGTCTAGCTACCCTGAGCCAGAAAAAGACCTTGACATATGATGGATGACCCAAACAACTGGGCTATGGGGCCATTGCAGAGAGCAGAACTCAGAGGAAGGAGCCTTTTCAAAGCATGGGAGCACGGATGTCCAGGGCAGAGCAGAAATGGGCTGTTTGCTGCAGGAGCAGTACAGGCACACAGGTGGCCTGGAGCCAGGTTGGTCCAATGGCTGGTTCAAGAGCTCACAGGATGTAATTTTCCCCAGAAGGCACCAACTAATACCAAAGGAAGAAAGGATTCTTGGAAGAGAGTCTGATGTCTCAGAGTGTGGGTGGAGTTCTGTAGCTAGCAAATTTTGGGTGGAAGTGATAAGATGACTTCACTTGTAACTACATTTAGGTACATACAATTTGTTCATATAATCTTGTCAGTTTTCTTTTTTCCTATTTCATTCTTGAGTCAGTGTGAAATCTAAACTCTAACCCACCAAGCCTTTTTTTTTTTGGCCCATCAAGCTTGTTCTTGATGCTCATTTTAACCAAATTTCATACACATTATAATGTCTCGTGTGTCTGTTAGAAGAGAGTGGGATGGTGCGGGAGAGGTCAGAGGCACACACAGAGCCACACACATGCAGATAGACACACAGACAAACAGAATTTGCTCCTGGAATGATGATCAAATCACATCATAATCAGAGGTTAAAATGAATCTAGAAATCTCACTGATTTTTTTATTTATCAACTTTGCTCCAAAACCTTGAATGTGCTTATAGAAGTGAGGCCACGCATATGGGACACTTCTCAGGGGTTAACAAATGGAACTTTTTTCCTTTGGAGATTCTCTTTTGTCTTCTTGCTCTCCTCTAGCCTAGGGAGGCCCTTTCTAAGGGTCAATGATATGGCTGTGTGTGATTTTCAGTTTTCCCATCTCACTCTGCAAATAGAAACTGATTTCATTTTTTCTCATGTGTAAAGAAATAGCGCATCTGATTGCACAGGCCAGAAATAAATGATTGGAAAGCATCCAGTCAGGCTCTGGGGAAGCCCCTAAAATTATCCCCTGCCTTATGGACTGTCCAGATTGTATATGTGGCTGGGAAGACAAGGGAAGGAAAGCAGGATTTGAGAAATAAAATTTTCTCGGGCCCAGATGCTATGAGTGAGTCAGATGACTGTGATTTTTAGGTGTCCACTTGCACGGTGCCAGGCATGAATGTCCATGCAGCTGGACGGACCCTCTGGGGTTCCCAGTTAATGCAGCTCCCTCTCTCTGCACGTTGTGTGAACTTCCCTTATGCATGAATACTGTCTAAATAGATGGATTTCTTTTGGCTTACCTTAAGTTATGTTTGATTTGGAGTTGCTGTGGGTTAGAATGACTAAGGCATATACCCTTACTTAGCAGAGTTGATGGATAATAAACGATAATAACATTTCCTTAGAATTTACCAAAACATCTTGCACACATAATTTTATTAGAAATGAAAAAGCAGTAGGGGGTTATTTTACTCTATTTACAGATGAAAAAAACTAAGGGATGAGAAGTAAATTATTAGCTATTGGAAAATAGCTTGGGTCTAAAATTGTCCAACAGCCTTGCAGATAATAAAAATAATTTATTACCTTTTTCTATATATGTCTTCCTCCTTAATAGAATTAAGAAGATAGCACTAAAAAGACACCGTCAATTGAAATCATCAGCATGAAATTCTTTGAAAATCATAAAGTGGTATAAAAAAGGGTAGGGTATCTTTTACCTCAAATACAGTTTGGAACAATAATGCAGGGAATACCTAAATACCATAAAATGGTGTTATTATTTAAATTAAACATTCTATCCTTAGTAAAGGTACTTCTCATTTCTGGCATTTCAGACGATCTGGTTTCAAAGGCATTTCCCAAGCCCTTCTTTGTCCACAAAAATTAGCATTAATCCCACCTGATATCTCTAACTACCCTATCTCTTCCTTCGAGTTCCTTATTTCATTGGATGAAGAGCTCCCAAACTGTAAACTATAGAGAACAAATAGATTTTCTCTATACTCAAACCATTCTCTCTCTCTTTTTTTTTTTTAAAAAAATCTTTATTGTTGAAAGTATTACATGTGCCCCCTTCTGTCTCCCATTGACCTCTTCTAAGCCACCCCCACTCCAGGCCCCAGGCCTTCACTACCCTATTGTCAGTGACCATGGGTTATGCATACATGCATACAAGTTCTTTGGTTGATCTCTTCCCACCGCCCCCCCCCCCCCTTCCCTTTGAGATTCAACAGTCTGTTCCATGCTTCTATGTCTCGGAATCTGTTTTGTTCACCAATTTATTTTGTTCATTAGATTTCACATATGATATACACAAACCATTCTTAAGATGTGCAGCACACCGGGGTGACTGCCCAGGATTTCATGTTATGCTGGTGGCTGAGCGTGCTATCAGTAGAAGAGAATAATTGACAAATTTTGCGGCACGGTGCTTTGTAGATTTTGAAGCACTTTGACTGAATCTTGATAAACAGCTTTGGAAGCACTATCATCCCCACCTGACAAATTTAGAAGCTGAGGTTCAGAGAGATGAAGTGAATGTCACAGGATAACGAGAGCCGGAAAGTAATGGAGCTAGGACTTCAGCTCTGGGTTTTCTGTTTCCAAGTTCCCCCCCATCTTTCCATGGGAAGCTAGGTCTTCACTGGGACGCCCTCACCAGTGTAAGGAAGCAATTGAGTCTCATATTCATTAGTTATCTCCATAACAATTCCACCATTACCAAGGCAAAGGAATGGCACTTCCTACTCCTTGTATCTGCTTGATATTAAAGGCTGCCATTTACAATGAACCTCTAGAGTTTAAGTTAAACCTCTTCTTTGTCACTTGTCAGTTATTATTTGTGTGACCATAGGCAAGTTCCTTAACTTCTCTAAGCTTCAGTGTCTTCATCTCTAAAATGAAGACAATGGTTACTCTGAGGATTAAATGAGAAAATATATGTAAATTATTAAGTACTCTGTCTGGCACATAATTAACATTAGGTGTTGCCGTTCTTCTTCTTAATAACTTTTCTTTCATTTTCCACTTCATGGTTGAACTTGATTTACATTTTAGTCTGGTTCTTCCTGTATTAATTTTTTGGAGTGAGGTGGATATTAAGTGGACATGTGATGGGAGTATAAGAGAAGGCACCTACTATATACTTTGTCACTGGCCCACACATAAATGAAATTAGATGTGATAGCACTAGTGGTGATAAAAGATTAGCTTGATTATTTTTTATGGTAAATAAACCAGTGTTTACTCTTCTTTCTGAAGTCTCTTGCCCATTATGTACTATGCTATGCTGACTACCTGTTGAATAGTATTTATTTAATCCCAATTATGTGTGCTTTTCATGTGCTTGGTGCTGTGAGGATTACAGCAGAGGACTATTCTGAGCTGAGGTCTGGTAGGGAACCACTATGGGTATTCTAGGAAAAAGATTTCTTGGGTTAACTCTTTCTTGAGAATGCTTCCAAGTGCTGTAACAACCATTTCAAATATTTCCCCAAAGGAGTAGATTTCAGAAGAAATTCTGTTTTTCCAGATTGTTGCTATAAATAGGCAGAATAAATTCTCAATTGTGTCTTGTCATTTCCAAGACACAGCAATGATTGAAAATGGTGCAATGGTGGGATTATGACTGAGATCACATCAGACATAAAACGTTTTGAAAATTATGCCTCTTTACTGGATTTTCTGATTTTTTTTTTTGTTAGACAAGTTACTTTCTCACATGTAAAATGTTCTAAATAAAAATATCTTACTGGGCGGATGTGCAGATTATATGAAGTATGATGTGAAAGTATTTAGCATAATGCCTGTCACATGATAGCAGTTACCCAATTAGCGATGTTTTTCTTTCTTTATCGATGAATATGCTCCTTGGCTTTTCTTGACCACGGGTTTGAATTAAGTCCTCCTTTGAAGCCCCCCCTCCTGTTACCCACTTTTATTCTGCTATCCCCTGGAGCATTTTTGCATTTCTGCAGCTCAGCGTGGCTTTACATGCATAACCCATCAAAGAGTTAATAGCGCTGTGCTCCAACCTTTCAGGTTTGCTGGAGCTGCTTTATTAGAAAAATCATTGTGGTTCCTTTTGTGCAGCTCATTGATGTCCAAAGCAACTAGTTAGGGGAGTATAGAAATTCGATCTTTACTAACATTGACATTTCTTCCAATTTAAGCAATTGGTTTGCTTACATTCTTTGTGAAAACCTATTGAGATCTAAAATTATCCTAGATGACTACATTAGAGGGTCCTAATAGGTTTTTGGTGTTAGAATGAAGACTGTTTGAACATTAAATACATAGTCAGAGTTTGGAAGGGATCCAGCACATCTCATGAACATACTAGACAAGCAGTTTGTAGTCATGACAGCATCACAGAAACTTCAGGCTCAGTGTAACTGAGAATCTCGCCTACTTCGAGGGCAGAGGATTGTGTTAGGTATTTCCCTTTGCTCCTCCAGTTCTTGACCTTTTCCCACTCTGTGCTCCAGGAAGCCCACCTGTACGAAACACACCCACAGGGTTCCCTGGGCCTCAGCTTCTAATTGTGTTTGGCCAGTGGGGAGCACTGGTCAGAGACTGGAGGGAGTGGAGAATGTAAGGGCAAGACAGTTATTACTCCATCCCCCCGCATTGCAAGGTCACCGTGAGCTGGTTGTGTCCCTCTGACTAAGATCACAGCTCCTGTAAGTTGGTCCTCTCCACATAGCCTGTGTGTCCCTTGCTACTTTAGCGGGGGTAATTGAGCACGTTACTAGCCTCAAGATATTGTACCATACTGTGTGGTTTTTCTTACACCCTTCTTGCACCTTCATAAATAGTCAAATTTTACTGAATTTTCTTTAAATTACCCAATTTGAATATGTCATCTGTTTCCTAACTTCCTCCAGAAAGATCAAAGTGACCATCTGAATTACTGGTTTGTAAAAAATTCTGCCAATTCATAAAAATGCTGTGGTGCCTCATTACATATTTAAGCAAAAGTGCATGAATTCACAAGAATGATCTGTAATGATGTAGCTGGTGTTGGATGTGATTTGTGGTGAAATGGAATGTCATTTGGATCGAATGAGAATATTATTAGAACTTCAGGAAATGCCAGTGTCTTAAAAGAGTAGAGTCTGTAGAGATGGAATGGGATGCTGAATGCATTGCACCTCAAAGTTTTGATTTGCAGGTGAGGAATTTGAATCGCCAAGACATTAGATGAGTTGCCCAAAGTCAGACAGTTGTATGTGGCAAGCTGGGTCTTGAACCTCAACAGTGACTCTAAAGCTAGTGGTTGTTTTAGTGCTCTAAATTGTGGAAAACAGTTCAATTTAGTTTCCGTAAAGCAAAGTACATGGATTTGACTTTAATTGGTCAGCTTGCAATGAACAAAGAAATGTGCTTGAGAATGGTGTGTTGTGTATTTTAATTTGTTTTTAAACAGAAAATTAAGTGTAAGTGAGAAATTTCAGTTTGAAATAATTAATCTGTCACATCAGGTTGGCCAAATAGAACAATGTTATGAAGATGGTAACTGTTTTAGAATTTATTTATCAAGGGACCTTTTTTCCTGTATAGTACTTTCAATTTTAGAAAATATGATTTATACTTGTGCTGAGTGATGAATTATAAAACCACTCAGACAACTCTTGACCTCTGAATATATTTCATTATTAAAAGAGTTTCCAGAGAACTGGTTTTTCCTTACTGTTTCATATCAGACAAATATTTGATTTTCTATTGCATATGTGGTATGTACCCTGAGAATTGGAGTAGTTGTTACATGGAATGTGTGAATGTTTCTATCCTTAAGATAATGCTGACCTAATGCAGGGGATATGGTATAAAAATTATATCCAAATTGGAAAATAAACAGTATACAATTTTCTGCTTATATCAACTGTTAAGAGGGCCTATATGATAACCCCTTCAATAAAAGTGTAAGTCCCTGAAGTTGAGAAAACTTACTTTTTTATTTTGTAGCTTCTTTTACCTCTTTACATGGTGGGCAGGAAAAATGATAATTACTTAGTAAATATTTGATTAATAAATAAATGAAAATCACAGCAGGTCTTATAGTATTTCAGAAATAAGGAAGGGAATTTGATCTAATCTGATTTATCCAGTTCATAGTTGCTAGGCTAGATGGCTCACTTGGGAATATTACTTTGCTATACATTGTGTGTGAGTATGGTGACTCCTTTTTTCCTATTTAGGTTTGTATATAGAAAAATTGGATTGTCAATTCAATATTATGTTTTTAATAAATTAAAAAGTGAAACTTTAGGTAAACAAATCATTATCAAGATGATTTAAATCAATTTTACTATGAAGAAACAGCATCAATTTTCTTATACATAAAACCTTGAAGATTAGTAAATATAAAATGTTTATTTGCTTCAGTTTTTGTGCTTTGATACTTTAAAACAGTGACTCACACCTGCTAGATGTGTTAGTTTTCCTTGCACTTTTGCAAAACACTAAGATGCTCTTTGCTCTAATCCAGCTTTCCTGGATAATGCTACATATTACTATATTGCATGCATATTTTAGAATTTTGAACTATCAGTTTTTCCTCTGTGTATGCAAATATATGTCATTCCCTTTAAAATGTCATGAATGGATCTTTGTTTGTTAAATGTCACTATTGATTTAATTATCTTTTGAATAGTGTAGTTTTAAGAAAAACAGACCTGTTGAAAAGATCATGGTCAACTATATGCTTACCCAGATATAAAAATTGTATTTTGATAATGACATTTTCTCCAAATAGAAATTTACAGCATGGTCCTCTAGCATGAGTACTCAATGCTCCTTTATTACCCAACCAATCAAATTAGTTCTCTTCCTCATTGGACCCCAAGAGGAGGAATACAAATCTGACAGGTTGCAGTACTCTGATTGGGCTATATCTGTGAGTGTGTGGAGTCTCTGATATGCATATGTCTGTCTCTCTTTTCTTCTTCCTTCTAAAATGGTAGGACAGCCTGGCCAATGTGGCTCAGTTGGTTGGGAATCATTCTGTGCACCAAAAGGTTACAGGTTTGATGCCTGGGT
Organism: Myotis myotis; assembly: GCF_014108235.1. Classification (NCBI taxonomy): domain Eukaryota; kingdom Metazoa; phylum Chordata; class Mammalia; order Chiroptera; family Vespertilionidae; genus Myotis; species Myotis myotis. Next base: position 54,085,597 of record NW_023416313.1, on the reverse strand, counting down.
TGCAGGTTTGATCCCTGGTAGGGGGCATGCAGGAAGCAGCCTATTGATGTTTCGTGTTTTTGTTTTTTTAAAAATATATTTTATTGATTTTTTTTTTTTTTTTTTTTTTTTTTACAGAGAGGAAAGGAGAGGGATAGAGAGTTAGAAACATCGATGAGAGAGAAACATTGATCAGCTGCTTTCTGCACACCCACCACTGGGGATGTGCCCACAACCAAGGTACATGCCCTTGACCAGAATCGAACCTGGGACCTTTCAGTCCTCAGGCCGACGCTCTATCCACTGAGTCAAACCGGTTAGGGCCGATGTTTCGTTTCACATAGATGTTTCTCTCTCTCTTTCCCCTTCTCCTTTCTTCTCTCACTAAAAATGAATAAAAAATGTAAAAAAAAAATTGGTGGGACCAAGGAAAACTCCCACTTATGAAAATGCACAGCTTATCTCATTTTATTGCTTTTTCTCTATTTCCCTTCTATATTGTGAGGGTAGATAGCTGTTCTTCAGAAGAGATTCTGCAAGCTTTCTTGGTATCTCTAGATTCAATCTTCATTCCACATTGAAACAATTGTGGAGTTTCTCTCATAGCAAGAAGCTTAATATTAGACAATGAAAAGAACTATGTTTATTTCTTCACCGTTGTATCCCCAGCACATAGCAATGTTTCCCCAATAGCAGGCTTGTAGAATTAGGACATGAATGAATAAATGCATAAAACCACATCATACCTTTTCACAGACCTTCCATTTCCCCCATCCGCAAGGGAACTACAACATCATTCTCCTCCAAGCATGTACATACTTATGGATATAAGATATTTTTTGATGGACTCCTTTCACTTTTCTCTTTGGCTTTGAAGGCTTGCAGATTTGACTTTCACATTACCTGACTTCATTTGCTTTTAATTATTTAGAGTGGACAAGAAGAGATGTTAGCCTCGCCTGATATGATTTTTCCCTTCTTTGAGGAAGGCACTGCACTGTAAAATATTTTAGGATGACACTGATTGTAAATTTTAGAATATATTATGATAGCAACTTTAATGTTTAAATTGACTAAAGATATTTTTGTGTGTCTGACATTTTTAATTGATCCAGTTGAAAATATTCATTCTTTTCAATTTACTGGTATCATTCCGTTGAAGCGCAGCAAAACAAATTTTATAAAAGTACTTTTACTTTACTATTTTTGGTAATTTTTGTGTGTGTTCATTTGCATTTTGACACATATTCTATATAAATCTTTAATCAATATTAACTGGAAACTTTATATAATAAATACAGAGATTTCCTTAACAAGGCAAATTATTTCTATATTCCAAGATGTTCATGTGAAATGTGGCTACAAAAAAATGAAAATGGAAAATTTTCTTATCATAAACACCACATTAACTTGAAATAGTAAAAGTATTCATGGACTTTTGTACAATGGCTTTTTTGTAAATTTTGTTTTATTGTTGACAGCCTTACAGATGTCTCCCACAATGACTTTTAAAACAAAACTATTGGTTTTTCTATTTCAGTGTCCTTTCCCTACGCGATGCAACTGTCCATGGTGCTGAAAGCCTACTGTCTGATGGACATAGTCACAAAATGATGGTGACATGAAAAGTATTTAGACGAATCCCCCCCATTTTAATGAAGAATTATAGTGAGCTGAACTCACCTCCATCATTTACTACTGGTTGTAATTGCTGGGCATGACAAGAGTCCATGTGTTTTTTTCCACTCTGCCAGGCTGGCAAACCTAGCTTAAAACCTAGAGGATCCCTACTAAAGTTAAATGCACAAAAGTGTAGGGTTAACAAAAGCACTTAGTGTATTTTGAATCTTCATAAACCCTTTGGACACCAGAAAATACTAGCTATATAGAGTTTTTTCATTATTGGGTATACTGATGAAATATCATCAGCTTGTAACAACCCTATTGGTGAGAGATTTAAAAAACCCAAAAAATTCTAAATCATTTCTTACCTTTGAGTCTTTTGAAAGCCTTCTTGAATTCTGACTGACTTTGGAGTATTTTCCAAATATGAACAACCACCTCATTTCCTCCCCCCCCCCGCCCCCACACCTCCTTTTCTTAGAACTATTTAAATTCAGTGTCCACTCAGGGTTTAAAAAAACCCTGTAGGAAAGGTAGAAAAGATTTAGAAGAATAAATTTTGAGACTAGTAGGTAAAAACTCTGAGATAAAGTATGAGCCACTTTTATAAATTATGTTTAGAAGAGTTTTATTTGGTAAGGCTTTATTTCTCATCAAGATAGTTTGGGATGCTATTTAGTATATTCTTACTAATTGAATCGCTTATTTTATCCCCCCTCCCCCCATATTTTTGTCTTGGTTTAACTGTCTTTTGGGAACATTTGAAATATGTATATGTTTTGGTGCCTCCTTTGAAAAAATATTATTTGTATTTTATTTTGAATATGGGAAAACTTTAGAATAATTTAAACATTTTTTGTCTTCCAATTGTATCTATAGAGAAAATGGCAAAAGCACTCCTTAAATTATACCTATTTCTTCATTGTATTTTGTAAGTGCATATTATTTGCTTTCAAATGTACCAGGAAAATATTAATTTATGATATTGTCCCCGCTTATCCTTCTAATCTTATAATTTAGTTTGTTTAAAAATGAACACTCATAATTTTTAAAAAGTTTTATTGGGTATACTTGATATATAATAACTTGTTATGAAAGGGTACAATTGCTGTAAAATGTACAACTTGATAGTTTTTTAAAATCCTCACCTGAGGTATGTTTATTGATTTTAGAGAAAGAGAAAGGAAGAGTAAGAAGAGAGGGAGAGAGAGAGAAACATCGATGTGAGAGAGTAGCATTGATTGGTTGCCTCTTGTATGCGCCCTGACCTGAGATGGAACCGGCAACCTAGGTATGTGCCCTGACCAGGAATTGAACTGTGACCTCCTGGTTTATAGGTTGACAATCAACCACTAAGCCACACCAGCTGGGCTTAAGATTTTTTAAAAAAATCCTCACTCAAGGATATGTTTATTGATATTTTTAGAGCAAGGAAGGGAAAGAGAGAGAGAAAGATAGATAGATAAACATTAATGTGAGAAACATCTATTGGTTGCCTCTCGTATGTACCAAACAGACTGAACATGCAACCTAGGTATGTGCCCTGACCAGTAATTGAACTCGCCACCTTTTGGTGTACTGGATGACACTCTAACCAATCGAGCCACACTAGCCAGGGCACAAACCTCACTTCTTAATTCTGGTTGCTTTTCTATAGATTCCATTTTATTTTCTATGTAGGCAAATACACACACACACACACACACACACACACACACACAAACACACACACACTGAGTGGCCAGGTTATTATGACCACCTGACGTTTGTAGGCAAATTAGCCATACACTGCATCGTATGAGATATGGAAGCCGAAGGCCTGTTCGAACACCTTTGCTGTCTGCAGCTACCAAGATAAAACGTCTCCAATTCGCACAAGAACACAAGGATTGGACAGTTGAGCATTGGAAAAAAGTCATGTGGTCCGATGAATCACGTTTCCAGTTGCATCATGCAGATGACAGAGTGAGAATTTGGTGGAAACAGCATGAAAGCATGTACCCCACATGCATGAGTACAACCCTTCAAGCTGGTGGGGGCAGTGTTATGGTTGGGGCATGTTTTCCTGGCATGATCTGGGCCCTTGAATTCGTGTGGAACAACGTCCGAATAGCACAACATACCTAAATATCGTTGCTGATCAAGTTCATCCTATCATGTTGATGGCGTATCCCAATGGAGATGGCTTCTTCCAATAAGACAATGCGCCATGCCACGGTGCTCGTATTGTACAGGAGTGGTTTCAAGAACATGAGGGAGACTTTACCTTGCTTAGGTGGCCCCCACAATCACCAGATCTCAATCCAATTGAGCATTTGTGGGATGAAGTTAAAAGAGCCATCAGGCAGCTGGTTCCACAACCATCAACTCTCACAGAACTGGACAGTGCTGTTCACCAGGCATGGTGTCAGATTTCTCGCATCACCTTTCAACATCTTGTGGAATCAATGCCAAGAAGAATCGCCCCAGTATTGAAGGCAAAAGGTGGCCCAATGAAGTCCTGATGGGATGGTCATAACAATCTGGCCACTCAGTATATATATCCCACGTTCAAAGGCTGTTAAATCACGTTGTTTACCCATATCTTCAGAAAAAAATCACTTCTACTGTTGTGGTAAACAACCTGCTTCCCTATTTATAATGGTCTGGCCCTCTAGCAACTTCTGTGCAAAATTATAGCTAATTTGCCTACAAATGTCAGGTGGTCATAATAATCTGGCCACTCAGAATATATATATATATATATATTTAAGGGTGTTGCTCTACTTTCTTCTCCTATGCCTTAACTCTCATGAGAAATCTGCTGTCATCCTATATTTGTTCTTGTGTATGTAATGTGTCTTTTTTCTCTAGCTGCTTAAAATATATGTTTTTATTGCTTGGATAATTTGATTATGATGTGCTTTGGCGCCATATTCTCATGTTTCTTGTGCTTGAAGTTAGTGTGGTTCTTAATTCTGTGGTTAATTTTATTTAAATTTGCATTATTTTAATCAAGTATTTATTAAAACATTTTCACTCCCAGGGATCTTGTCTACTTTGGGACTACCAACACACAAATATTAGACTCTGAAGTTGTCCCACAACTCACTGTTTCTCTATTCATTTTTTACTTACTTTTTCTCTCTGTGCTTCATTTTGGAAAGTTTTACCAGTATGTCTTTAATTTAGTAATATTTTCTACAATATCTAATCTGCCATTAATCCCTTCCAGTGCATTTTTTTCAGACATTATAATTTTCATCTCTAGAAGTTTTATTTGAGTCTTTTTCATATTTTCTCTATTAAGTTTTTAAAAATATGAAATATAGTTATAATAACTATTGTTATGTTCTTGTCTGTTAATCTGAACATTTGTGTCAGTTCAGGGTCAGTTTTAATTGGTTGATTTTTTTTCCTTATTAAGATTTATATTTTCTTGCTTCTTTTCATGCTTGGTAATTTTTGATTGAATGCCAAACATTGTAAATTTTGCATTTTTTGAGTGCTGGACATTTTGGTATTTTTGTAAATATTTTTGTGCTTTATTTTGGAATGCAGTCACGTTACTTAAAAGCAGTTTATTCCTTCCAGGTTTTATTTTGAAGTTTTGTTAGGGTCACCTGGAAGTGTATTTTATTAGGCCTAATTATTTCCCACTTCCGAGGAACACTCTTCTGAGTACCCTACCCAATGACCCATGCATTATGATGTTTCCCTGTCAGCCATGTGGGGACAGGCACTATCCTAGTCCTAGGGCAGTGGTCGGCAAACTCAGTCAACAGAGACAAATATCAACAGTACAACGATTGAAATTTCTTTTGAGAGCCAAATTTTTTAAACTTAAACTATGTAGGTAGGTACATTATTAATTTAATTAGGGTACTCCTAAACTGGCCTTTACTAAAAACATCCTCAATCTGATTGAGGTACGTTCGCTGAGGTCGACCCCTTCCAACTCTCCCATCCACACTCATCTAGTATACTTGTTTCAGATAGACGAGTGTGGATGGGAGAGTTGGAAGGGGTCGACCTCAGCGAACGTATCTCAAAACAATGTACCTCCCCTGCGCTGCGTATCCCGAGGCCCACCTGCGTCGCATCTCCCTTCGCCTGACCGACCGACACCCCCCGACTTCTTCTCACTCCACTTCTTCAAAATAGACTCGCCCAGGCCGAAAACCGACTTCTGCGCAAGGGCCACGAAGTTTCAATCTCAATGTACGTCCGCGCCCGCACGTGGTATTTTGTGGAAGAGCCACACTCAAGGGGCCAAAGAGCCGCATGTGGCTCACGAGCTGCGGTTTGCTGACCACTGTCTTAGGTGAACTCTAGATATTATTCTTTCTAATCCTTTCAGGTGGTTCTTTTCCCAGCCTCAGATGTTTTTTTCACATTCATGTGCAAATCACTACTCTGCCTCCTCTCCTCCTCCTCCTCCTCCTCCTCCGCCTCCTCCTCCTCCTCTCCTCTTCCTCTCCTTCTTCTTCTTCTTCTTCTTCTCTTCTTCTTCTTCTTCTTCTTCTTCTCTTCTTCTTCTTCGTTCTTCTTCTTCTCCTTCTTCTTCTTTCTTCTTTCTTCTTCTCTCTTCTCTTCTTCTTCTCCTCTCCCTCCTCCCTCCTCCTCCTCCTCCTCTCCTCCTCCTCCTCCTCCTCCTCCTCCTCCTTCCTCCTCCTCCCTCCTCCCTCCTCCTCCTCCTCCTCCTCCTCCTCCTCTCCTCCTTCCTCTTCTTCTCCTCCTCCTCCTCCTCCTCCTCCTCCTCCTTCTCCTTCTCCTTCTTTTTTTTAAAAGAGAGATCTGGAGTTCTCTCTTTGTGAAAGTCTCCCCTCTTTGCTGCTCTGTTGTACCAATTCTAGCTGCCTGGGTCTCTCCAGACTCTCAGCTTTGTCTTTTCTGCTCAGGGACTCAGCTGGATTCCGTCTGGTTTGCTTTCCCTGGGCTGAAACCTGGAAACTCTCTCAAGGCACGAATGTGGGCCTCACTTATTTGTTTCTTGTCTCTCAGGGATCACTATCTTTCACTGCCTGCTATCCAGTGTCTTATTGAGAACCATTGTTTCATACATTTTGTTTGTTTTCTTAATGGTTTCAGGCAGGAGGGTAAATCTGGTCTCTATTACTTTAAATACTGTTATTATAATGAAGGAATAATTATATGCTACACTATGTGCTGGATGCCATAAGTATAGCTGTAGGAATTAAGTAGAAGTAATTTCCAGAGTGATAGGAGAAAGATACATGGAAGAAGGGAATTGATATTTGAAGGTGAAGTAGGATTTTGATATATACAGTGGAAGCATCATATCCCTGGAGTCAGAAATAGTCCTACTCTCATCACAAGAGAACTATGGAGACATGAATGAGAAAAAGCGTTGCTCTTGACTACTTTAAGGGACCAGTCTACATATTTACCTCAGGGAACTTTTCCCCCCTTATCCATGTCTTTTAGATGGAAACTATCAAGAAATACATTAAAAGGTAAAGTTTTCACACTTGGGAATATGTTGTTTTTCCCAAAGGATCCTGCTCAGGTTAGCACATCCTTCCAGCAGTTTACCCTTTGTGGGTTTTATTCTGGAAGGAACCTTTGGCTGGTTAATTTTGAGAGTTTGTAGGAGGAACCAAGCACCCCCTGCTCTTTCAGACCTTACTGAGAATCTCTTGCACTACAGATGGAAATGTACCGAGTTCTGAGTTCCAGCCAATGTCCTCACATTGGCCCACCATGCTTTCCAGCGAGCACTTGTTGGCAACTTTTGGGGTCTCCTATTCTCAGATCCATCATTTTGCTTCCTTCTCTTTCCTCCTACATGGCAGGGCATACTGCCACTAGGGCTTGTCGCTGCTAGTGGTTTACCCCTAACCACTTATATATTCAGGTTCCCGGTGAAATCTTACCACTTAATTGTCACCATTTGATGTAAATATCGTTCATTGGTTTTGGATTTTGGTATCCTAGTTGTTCTGTTTTTATGGGAAGATTTGCGGAGATTTAAATACCAGATTGTAGATGCCATCATATTTCCAGAATTCCTCCCTGACCCGTCTGTTTTTCACATTTATCTCTCCATTTGAGATACAGCTAATAGTTTTCTGGAAGCTCTGACCCAAAGGTTAATGAAATGGAAACTAGATTGTGATAAAAGAACCTAGCCTAGCAGGAGGTAGCTTGCTACTGGGATTCTTTTAATGCAGACATTTAATTTTTCTGGATGTGTTTGTCTGTGGCTTACCAGCCATTACTTTTTTATTACTTAATTTGCAAATATGATGACAATGTGTATATCATTTTTATGCATTTCAGATATGCCATGAGTCAATTTCTGTCCTCCTGCCCTATAAGCATGAAAATTATTTAAAAAATTTTGATACAGCATCATTACGTTAGAATTCAGGTATTTGTTCTATTACCTACTACCAGAATTGTAAAGGAATTTACGTTTTGCCATATTGAGCACATTTTTTTTTTGTCTTCTTTGTGAGCTGAGGTTTTCTTTTTTCCCCCTGACCTCTTATTTTTCTTGGTATAAAAATCATTCTGGTTGGAAATGTAGGAAGTGAAAAGCTTTTTAGGGTTTTCATTGGCTTCAAACCTAGAGAGGGTCAATTAAACCAATCCAATTTCTTTTGGAACTTTGCCTCCTTTTTTTTTTTTTTTTTTTTTGAGGAAATTAATCACTGTAGAAATAAACATGTCATCTGGTCATTTGAAACCTTATGGATTTTTGTTCAAGTTTAAAATTGATTAGAAGTAGTGTTGGTAGTGGACTGGGGTGAGCGAGAAAGGAAGGAAGCAGAATTAATTATTTCCCCAAATCTATTACACTCCAAGGGCATTTTCTGCAAAATCACTATTGCAAGTGTATTGTTAGACCTCGCCATGAAGGGTGAGTGTATTAGCAATTTTACTTGATTCACAGGAGAGGAAAATAGGAATCTGAGAAATTCTCAAAAGTCCAGGAAGATGTAATTAATTCCCAAACTTCCTCCTTGTGTTCTGTCTTCTGCTACAGAAATAACTGAGCTTTGAACAGCAGTAATCATTCATGACCTACACTTTCCCTTATACTAACAATTTTCACAGGGATTCAGAAAGCTCTCATTTTGTAAACTAGAAATTATTACTGATCCCACACATTTTTGTGTACAAGTAGACTTTGATACACTTGGATGATTTACAGCAAGGAGAGGCTTTTCTCCTCATCTGACCTCATCTCTTTGTCCCTAGTACAGTCCATCTGCTCTTCTCTTGAGTCTTGCTGTGTGTGGTGCCCAGTTCCCAACTGTTTAATTCCCAGTTCCCCAGGCCGATGTCTGCCGTCTACAGAGCCTCCCAGCATCAGCTCTGTTAGTAAGAGTTAACCTCTATTCTTATCTAGTTTAAAACTCAATTCCTGCAGGAAAGCTTCTCCCATTAAATGCCATTCATTCCCTCTGATGGTGCCATTGGGGCAATAGCCCTTCAGCACATGTATATTTGATTTGAAAATAATGCTGCTCACTGCACTTAATATAGTTTCTAGTCCAAACTGAGCTCTTAATAAATGCCTACCATAGTTCCCCATTATCTAGGGTTTTGCTTTCCACAATTTTAGTTACCTGTGGTCAACTGCAGTCTGATAACTAAATGTAAAATTCCAGAAAAAAGAGTTCATACATTTTAAATTGTGTGCCATTCTGAGTAGTGCGATAAAATCTCATGGCATTCTGCTCAATCTCGCCCTGGGTTGTGAATCATTTCTTTGAACAGTGACTCCATGCTGTATACTCCACCTGCCCATTAGTCACTTAGAAGCTGACTCAGTTATCAGATTGACTGTCATGATATCGCAGTGTTTGTGTTTAAGAAACCCCTGTTTTATTGAATAATAACCCCAAAGCACAAGGGTAGTGATGCTGGCAATTCAGATATGGCCAAAGAGAAACCATGAAGTGCTTCCTTTAAGTGAAAAGGTGGGTAGAGTACAGTAAGATATTTAGAGAGAGACCATATTCACATAACTTTTATTATAGTACTAGAGACCCAGTACACAAAATTCATGTATTCAGGGGGGCGGGGGGCCCTCAGCCCAGATTGTGAGAGGGTGCAGACCAGGCTAAGGGACCCCACCGGTGCACAATCAGGGCTGGGGAGGGATGCAGGAGGTTGGCCAGCCTTGGAGGGACCGCGGGAATTCTCCAGGGCATGTCCAGCTGGTCTTGCTCAGTCCCAATTGGCTGGATCCCAGCAGCACGCTAACCTACTGGTTGGAGCATCTGCCCCCTGGTGGTCAGTGCACATCGTAGCGACTGGCCAACCAGTCGACTGTCTGCCCCCTGGTGGTCAGTGCATATCATAGCAAGTGGTTGAGCGGCCTTAGCATATCTTTAGCATATTACACTTTGGTTGAATGGCTGACTGGGCGACTGGACACTTAGCATATTAGGCCTTTGTTGTATAGGATATTGTTATAGTTGTTCTACTTTATTTTTAGTTTTGTGTTAATCTCATACTGTGTCTAATTTATAAATTAAACTTAATTGTAGTTATGTATGCATAGGAAAAAACAGTATATATAGGGTTCAATACTATTCATCCACTGGTGGTCTTAGAACAAATTGCCCATGGATAAGGAGGTCTAGTGTATTAACTAATTAATTTATCACCTTTGTTTGTAGGAAAACCAATAAGTAAGCCTCATGTATCAAAAGTCCGTATTTACTCAGGTTTTGAGTGTTTGAGAGTAAAACAAATGTGAAAACAAGAGGAGGATGAGTTTAGATTAACTGATTTTATACTAGAATTTGGTTACTTGCATAAATGTTTTTTGAATTATAAAAATAGCTACTCTGTATTGCTGGATACCAGGCACTCTGCTAAGATATCTGGATTATTTTGTCTAATCCAATACTTGACTGTATGCATTCTTATTATACAGGGTGGGGTGAGATAGGTTTACAGTTATTCATATGGAAAATAATACAATAACTAATAAATAATAATAATATAAGAATAAACTCTGTGTTTCACATACTCCTGACTGTAAACCTTTTGCCCCACCCGTATTTATTTTACACTTAACAATAGGGGTCCATATTGCTTTTAACTGCTTATTATGTCAGAGATGTGCCCCCGAGTTCAAATTTTAAATCTAATTTTGTTTATTTGGAAAGTAGTTCCTGAACTCTGAGTTGTAATTTAAACAGAAAAAAACCTACAGATCATGGCAAAACAACAAATCTCAGTAGCATAAACCACATGAATTGATTAAGAACTTCTCATAATCTTTTATCATGGCAGGGTTTGGCCTTGTATTTTGGAACAAGGAGTCATAAATTGGGATACTTAAGGCCAATCCAACTGGAGTAAAGCTCCCAACAGACTCAGATTTAATAAATCACAATGGAGCTATTCACCTTTTAAGATCGGATCTTTCCCTTGTTGGTCAAAGGCATTAGAGTGAAAAATAAAAATTTACTAGAATTTAAGGAGTAAAAAAAAAAATCAGGAGTAAAGATGGAGTAAAATAGTGAGTTTCTGTTTGGTAAAATCCAGGATTCAAATCTCTTTCTTTTAAAGGATATGGAAGTAAACACTGATGACAATTTTTCTCAAAGTCAAGAATGAGTCTTGGATCAACCTTGGTCATGGTTTTCATTTACATAAATTAAATTTGGCCTGGCCAGTGTGACTTGGTGGTTGAGTGTTTATCTATGAACCAGAAGGTCATGGTTGGATTCCCGGTCAGGGTACATGATCGGGTTTCAGGCTCAATCTCCAGTAGGGAGTATGCAGGAGGCAGCTGTTCTCTCTCTCTGAAATCAATAAAATATATCAAAACATTAAATTTGGTGGTGGTTGAGGTTTTGAGAAATGTGTTAGGTCATTATTGATCAGGTCAGCTACCCAAAGGACTCTGATCAGAGTAGGCCCTGAAACATCACATGAACAGTATATTTTCTTGGATGTTTGGGTCTAACACAGGTTTTAAAATGGATTGTTCATAGACAGATGTGAATTTTTGGCTGTCCAAGAGATGTATAAGATTAACTGAATTGACTCCCACTTAACTCCACTTCAAACTCATGTTATAATGTTCCCGAACATTGCCAATTTTTAAAAAAGCTTTTTATTGAAAGCATAGCTCAATAACTTGATGCCAGGTAGTGAGGAGAATCAATTTTTAAAGAATCCTCTAGCATATTTATGTTTTGATGAGTAACATAACTTTAAAAAATGTTATTTCAATATACCTCTTTTACCTGTAAAATAAGATTTGTGTTCAGATACTCTTTTAATAAAGTCAAATAGTTTTCCATACAAGGAAAGATACCATATTTTTCTGTGTATAAGAAGCTATTTTTTTCTAAAATCCTTAGACTGAAAATTGAGGGGCATCTTATATGCGGAAGTCAGCCGAGGAGGGAGCCTCCCGGGTGCATAGCTGCCCATACCATGTCAAAAAGGCTTCCTCCAATCATGAGCCTTATTGTTACCGATGTCAGCTGAAGCCGTAGTTGGAGGTGGAGGTGGAGAGACCCCAGATGCAACAGAGACCGGAGCATTCTGACTCCATAAAGATGTCAAAAAATAAAAAGATAAATACCGGTAAGCGATTGTCTTACTCTGAAAAATTCAAACTGAATGTAATCAACTATGCAAATAGAAATAGAGCTGCAGAGAGACAATTTGGATCTCCTCCCACTGAGTGTATGATCAGACAGTGGAGAAAACAGGAAGAACAACTCCTTAAGATGCCCAAAATGAAGAAGGCCTTAAGAGGAAAACCAGCAAAATGTTTAAAATATTGATTTCTTAATTTTGATTGAAAAAGTGGGGGGTGTTACATGGGGGCATCTTAATCACGGAAAAATATGGTATATTAGGTCTTCATGCTCTGTCTTTAGTTTCAATACAATGAAACAGACTTAACTTTTTTTGATCTACCTTTGCCAAATATCGAGTTAGACTATTATATTGTCAATATTTCAATCTATAAGCATGCATTTATTAAATGTCTTAACATGTCCTTGACTTCAGAAAAATGTTTTCTTGTTTAATTTTATGAAAGCACCCACCACAATGTCTGTTACATGATCAGTGAGTATTAAACATTTTCTGGAGTTTAATACCTGTTAAACTTGTTGACTACCCACACTAAAATAAAAGGTTCTCAGAAACATATTAAGCAAGACTTAACTTAACATTTTAGGAAAATAAAGATGAAGAAATGTTCAAATCAGAAAGTAAATATTAAAGTTACCTATCTCACCCATAGGCACAAGTGGTATTTACTATTAGTAATTAGTACTGGATATGAAATATAAACTATACCAACTGGCATATAGCCACTGTTCTGAGTATCTACCCCTCCCAACTGCTCTCCTCACCCTACAATTCAGCAATTAATGAATTACTGCCTGGCACAACAGGGGGTGTCCAAGGTCCGGAGTTTAGTCAGATTGACCAATATCTAGGATATACTGTTCTTAAGTATCTTGATTATTACCCTTTTTCACTTACCATGTGATATATACTAGGGACTGCAAATAAATTTCAATATTAGCTGGGTACAGATTTTATTAATATATAAATCAGATTTTTTGGAGCATTTTCCAAACTCTCTTTCATGAAAATATTTTTCATTCACTTGAACACTGCGTATTTCTTTGGAGTAGGACTTTTCAGAGCCTATAATATATGACTTTACATTTTAAATCTTTAGGAAGTAATATCTCCATTTTCAAAACTTACTTGACTATGCTACCCCTTTTCCCTCCAGGGGAAACCAATTAATATCAATTGATATATGTGTATTAAAATCTTAAATACTTAGGATAGCCCTTGCTTTCTCCTCATATATGTAAAAAAATTAGTATTATTCACTCTTTTTGAATTATCAAATTCTGGCAAGGTATAGGAGAAGTTAGAGTTGATCAAGGCAAAGAGAAGTTGGAGTTAACTATTGTTTTAGTCAGGCTGGTTAGGTCAGGCTGGTTAGGTCATGAGAATACACAAGTTCTAAATCTTAGTGGTTTAACACAGGAGTTGCTCATGTGAAGGCTGCTATGGGTGGAGACATTGTCCCAGTGATTGTTCCTGATGTTGGGGAGCAGATGGAATGTATGGTGAGCCCTACTGTCTCTACCAAAAACATACTATAAAAATCAGGAATGTGTAGTTTAATATGTTGATTGCCTTTCATTTTTATTTTGGTAAATAACTAAATAACAAGCTACATGACTTTAACTTCCCTCCAAAAGTTTTTTGTTGTTGTTGTTCATCATTCTTCAACTTTGCCATTGAAAAGTCTCAATAGGCTTTGCCCAGTCTTAGCGTGTGCATCATTTTTACCATTACATGTTAAGGTATTTCATTCAAGTTTTAAAATATTCAATCTATGCTATATGTTTATACAGAGTTGAAAGTTTGGTCATCAGATTCCTGGGCTTTTTGGCATCTTGTTTACATACTGATATTATTCATTTCAGTGTTTCTTATTCTTCTATCTATTTGGTTAATTTGTATGTAGATACTCAATTAAAAACTCTACGTTTTTTTTTCTAAATATCAAAGGTACTGTCTTTTACTATGATTATTTCCTAAAAGACGCTGCGTGGGAAATCTTCCCTGATTTTGTCACAACTGATGGTCTCTGTTGAAGAGATATTCTTGTCTTTGTTATCAAGGAGATGGTGAAAAGATAGGAACACCAATAGAACTTTACAAGAGCAGCTGAACATAGTATCACACCGTGTCTGGTCTAAATCAGTTGTTACTGATTTTTCAGTTTTGTGAAGCATACATTCACTCAGACTTACTCATAATACCTCCCGCACCTCGCCTCTGGGTAATCTCCCTGTGTTTGGACACTTATTGAAAGGAGAGCAGCTACCTCAACCTGGGATAGACCAAGGCCCCGCCAAGACTGACTTGGGCGAAGCTGCAGGGACCCTCAGCAGCCCACCGCAGGAGGAGATATATAGGTCAGAGCCTCCCCGCGAGTTCAGTTCAGGCTTTGGGTCCGGAATCCCCTGGACTAGCAGATCTGTGAAATAAAGATTAAACTTTCCTCCCTCAGAGTGGTGGCTGTGCATTCTGCCACAACAGTATCAACCTTTGCCCAAGTCAGTCAGAGTGGGGAAGTAAGACTACAGTTTTAACCAGATACTGAATTAGGTTGCACCCCCCCCACCCCCCATTTTCCTTCTCAATACCATTCCATATTTTCTTTTGCTTTTACATTTTATAGACTCCTTTTAATATATTTTTTAAAAAATCCATAATCGTTATATTTATCATCTTAGTGGCTGTTTAGTGGTTTATTGGCTTAATGCACCGTCATTTGAGAATGATTCACTGTAAAGAGAAATGGGTTCTTTGAGAAACATTTCCCATCTATCCTTTTGGTCTGAGCAGGACCCTGGAATACATAGGCCATTGTCCTCTCCCCCAGGTGCATGTGCTCACCATATTGCCCGTTACCCCCTTTTATTGACTATTTGAAATATTTTCATCTATGAATATAAATGCTATTCAAAATTTATATGGAAAGAAATGATAAAAGAAGGAAGTATTCTCTGAGGAAGATTATTTGGGGTAGGGTTGAAGGTGGGGCTTTTCATTTTATCTGACATTGGCCTTCAAATGAAAATAGAAGGAACTGCAGCTATATTTTAACCACAGAATTCTGCATATATGTATCAGAGGAGCGTGATGAAACAGCTAAGAAAATGACCATCAATGCCTCGAACGGAGTCATTACCACGGATATACTTATTTAAGCGGATCCCTGGCTCTCCGCATTCAAATGGCTCAATTGTTACTATATGCCACTCTTTCCCAGGGTCTGCACATTGGAGAGGATGCCTTTTCCTCTCTCCCCTCCCGCTGCCACCTCTCCACCTGGGATCATGCAGATTCTGGTTTCAACCTCTTTATTCTTTTCTGCAAGTGCCCAGTGTGATGGGCTTCATTTCCGCGACTAAATAATAATGGGCTCCAGCCTTCACTAGTGACATTTGGAAACTGCACGGCTTTGATAATCTGTGTGTCGCACAGTAGAATGGTCGCCCTGTCCTAGCAATGTGAAAATGCAAGTAAGAGGAGTGCTATAAACATGTAGCGGCCAACATCTTCAAATGAAGGTGGGGGAGGGGGCCCTCAGTATTGTAACAGAGCCAATTTTATGCTTTTCCAAGCTGGATACAGAGGACAATCTTATCGATAGTGGGTATGTGCGATAATCAAGGGAAGGCACTTAGAAAGGGCTTAATTTATTCTGTCAGATAGTCAAGGCTATAAAACATTTCAGCAAAGCCATCATTTGAGAAACAACAAAGATGAAAAGCCAGCATTGGATGCCACAAGCTCACCTCCTTCCTGCCCTTTTCTTGGACTACCAGTTTTGTATTAAATAAAGCATACTTACCATTGATTAGCACTTATTTCCATCTTCTTGGGTGTACAGTGCTTTTTGATGCTCTGATGTAAGGGGATTCAGTTTCCTGTCTAAAGTAACGGAGTACCTTTTGTTTATAAAGGTAAACAACACATGTGAAGGGCGTGAAGGAAGAGTTTTGATGACTGTGTCAGATCTGGGCTTTAAGGTTGTAGTCTGTGGAGGGAGGAGAGGCAAGGCCACAGAAAGGGCCCGAGGGGCAAGGATATTTGAAAAGAGCAGTGGTATTTGTCTAAAGATCAATGACCTTGAGGATAAGATTACTGAAACCTCACATCCCAGTTACAGTTCTCGAGGCGAAAAAAACAACACACCGCGTTTGCTTATTCCCTTATTCCCACTTCCCTTATGCTCAGGTGCCAGCAGCAGAGAATGGGAATCAGTTTCCTGCCTTGAGGAAAACATATTTTATTGAGCTTCTCACTTCCATATGCTCTCCTCTGTAAGAGAAAAAAGGAGGCTTTTCTGCTCCAAGTGCCCAGGGAGGACCCTCCCTCATTTCACATTCCTGAATCATCGGGCGCCTGCACTTGGTGTGTTGACTCCTGGCAGTGACACCTCCACCTCTGCGTAATATGTCTTTCAAGTGCGGAGCCTTTCCTGGTCAATACTGAATCAATTTGCTCTGGCAGTCTAATTGAATGCCTCCCTCAGACAAATGGGTCACCGGGGACAGGGGAAAACCTTGATATGCAGATCTGAATCGAAGCCCCAGAGAAGGCTGTTTTAAAAATACATATATTCCCTGTTAGAAGTAGCCTATGTAACGAAGGCAGTGCTATGTCTTTGCTCAGTGAAATGAACATAAATTAATCTATTTATATCCTCCTTTTTGTTGCAATACTATTTAACGAGAGAGAGAGAGAGAGAGAGAGAGAGAGAGAGAGAGAGAGAGAGAGAGAAAGGGAGAAAGAAAGAGAGAAAAGGACCAAAACTGAAGAATGAATCCTTAGGATGAGAAATTTCTTGCTTTAAAATTTTGGTTATGTAGATCTATTTTTGAAAATGGCACCCCATTTCTATATAGTAAATTACGTCAATGTTTAAGTTATTCAATATCCTTAATATTCATAAATATAGCTTTTTAAGACGACCCTATTTTTTCTCATTGTTCCCTTGGAGGTTTATGAGAAAGAAAGGGGCAGAAAACTTTCCTGTGAGTGTTCAGCATTGTGCCAGCTTCTTTCTAGCCCTATGAGGAGTAGCAATCCCTGCCGTACAGAGGGGAAACTCAGAGAGCTCGGGTAACTTGCCCAAGATAATGTTGTTACTTTTTGGTATGAACCAGACTTTGGTGTTTCCAAGACCAATGCTTCTTTTCCTATAAGGTTGGATATTTTTTAAAAAAATATATTTTATTGATTTTTTTACAGAGAGAAAGGGAGAGGAATAGAGAGTTAGAAACATCAATGAGAGAGAAACATCAATCAGCTGCCTCCTGCACACCTTCCACTGGGAATGTGCCCGCAACCAAGGTACATGCCCTTGACTGGAATCGAACTTGGGATCCTTCAGTCCGCAGACTGAAGCTCTATCCACTGAGCCAAACCGGTTAGGGCTATAAGGTTGGATTTTTATATTAGTTTAAAAAAAGTTATCTTGGGGATAGCTCCTTTTATTCATCTTTCTACCTAAATGATGTGAAAGTCTGTGTATACTCTGTATGTGTCTCTGTAGTATCAATTGCCACAAACTTAGTAGCTTTAAACAAGACAAATGTACTATATTTCAGTTCTGGAGCTCAGAAGTCCAAAATTGGGTTTCCCTGAGCTAAAATCAAACTTTCATTCCTTTCTGAAAACTGTAGGAGAGAATCTGTTTTCTCGACTTTTCCAGCGTCTTCTAGAAGCTGCCCTCATTCCTTGCCTCATGGTTGCTCCCTTCATCTTCAAAGCCAGCAATGGCTGGTTGAGTCTTTCTCACATTGCATCATTCTGACCTCTGCTTTGGTCATTGCTATGATTGCACTGGGCCCAACTGGGTAATCCAAGGTAATCTTCACATCTCGAGGTCAACTGAATAGGAAATTTAATTCCACCAGCAACCTTAATTCTTCTTTGCAGTGTAACCTAACATAGTCACAGGTTCAGTGGAGTAGGACATGGACCTTTTGGAAGACCATTATTCTGCTTATCATATGCTATGCAGTCTTCTAACAGGTTAATGCAGTAGGTATGAGAGACCCAGGATTTGAAGTCAGATTGCCTGATTCAAGTCCTAACACACTGCTTTCTCATTGTGTGATTTGGGGCAAGTCAATTACATTCTCTGCACCTTGGTATATTCATCTGTAAGACAGGACTAATAATTTGTGGTGGAGCTTGAGATAATGTATGCAAAGTGCTCAGCATGTATCAACACATGACATATAGTAGACATCCAATAAATATTGGACATTATTTTTTTTACAAAACATTAGATGCACAGTGCTTTGTGTTGCACAGAAGGCTTCATAGATTTTTTTTAGCTTTCTTACCACTCTATGGCACTTACTATTAATACATTTCTAGTTTATTGTGAAGTTATTTTAAATCAAAACTGTAACTGTAAAAAAATTGTGGCTTAAAATGAAAAGAAAATTAGGGTGAAATTCACCCTATTAATAACATAATAATCATTTAATATTTTAATACTTCTAAGTCTTTGCACACATTCTATAGTTATTTATAAGTAGAGTCAATATTTTTATTCCTTCTTGAGGCACTGGCTGGAACATAATTAGCGTGCAATAGTGCAGGTAAATGGCTGAAGGGACCCAAGAAGCTGAGGTGGCTAGAGGTGAGGGCAGAGGCTGGGAATTGGTCAGGAATTTGCATTCTCTCACTCTTTTTGATGCATTGAAAGGTACATAGTGGCTCCCTTCACCTTGATTATTTAAATCTTTTCAACTCAGTGAGGACAAAGCACCTTATTAAGAGCTGACTTGGTCTATTCAGTGAGTTTGGCTTTAGCCATGTACAAGTAACAGAAAACAGGTCTCAAACTGGCTAAAACAATGAAGTGTTTATCAGCTCAGGTAACTGAGAAGTCGCAGAGGGATGCCAGGCTTCAAGCAGGGCTGGAGCCAGTGGTTCACTGATGCCATCATTTTGCCTCAATCCCTCTCTGCTTTCACTAGGACTGCTTCAGCCTAAGGCTGGCTTCCCTTGTGGTCACTTTCTAGGGGCTTCATTCTCTCTTGCTTAGGCCCTGCAGGAGGAGACAGCACAACTTGGTAGCAGTCACAGAAGCATAAAGAAGCATAACGAAGCCTCTAACAAGCAATCCTCCACATCTCATTGGCTGAGGTGCATTCTTAGCCTCTTGCATCATCATTGAACCAATCATAGTGGCCAAGGAAGAGCAATGTGCTGATCAGCTTATGCCAATTAGAGTTTATCTGGCACTGTGTGTGTATGGGTGTTTAGCTTTTCCCCCAAATGGAGTTACTGGATAAAATGTAAGATAGATAAAGTACTCAAGCTGCATAGGGGAGAGGTGGATTCTAAGCAGCCAAACTCAGCAAATAATGAAAACAGCTCAGCACATCTGGGGATGTAAAAGACACTCTTTCCCTAGGTAATGGAATCTGGCTGAGTTGAGGTCCTGGTTTCTTATACCTCTATGAGCCGATCTCTTTAATCATCCCTATTGCTCATCATCTTGTTAATTTATGGAGCATTACCCAAAGGTTTCAATGCAGAGATTCACTTTTAAAATGTTAAGTACTTAATTTATTAATTTGTAAGGATTTATCAAACACCTACGCATGGCAGTTGCTCTTCTAAACACTGGGGATTCAGAAGTGAACAAAACGCAGTCCCAAACTTTAAGGATCTTACACCAAATAGAGCCCCTCAATGACCAGGATCCTTGGTTAGTTTCAAGGGTAATCCATGCCAGAGTATCAGTCTGACTATCATTGGGTCAAGAAAGCTAAATATTCATAGCTATACATGAGCATCAAGAACCTTTTCACTTATCTCAGAGGGAACAATTTTGGAAAGGACTTAAGTAGTCTGGATGAAATTGACCAACTTAAGCTTCTCATATGACAGTAGTAAACTTAGGGTGACTGGGAGGGGGACAGAGTGATGGAGATTGGGAAGTAGAATGAGGTGGTAGCCTAAAATGCATTTCATGGGGGCCTAGTGTGAACTGAATTGAAAGTGGTTTGAAAGCATGTATTTACATCACAGTTCATGACCTGTATGGGGAGGCTCTGGAGGAACCAGGGGTCAAATCTGTCAATTAAAATCCTATTTTCTCTCCAAGAAGTAGGCCCTCTGGGTCACCCTGAGAGCTTCACTGATGATGAATTTCACATTTTAACTGCATTTTCTCTAAATTACTACCTCCCTAGGGTGGGAGGTGTAGATCCCTTGATGCACACAAAACTCACTTAAGCAACGAATCAACTTCCTGCGGGTCAAGGAAGGAAATCCACAGGGTGAGGGTCTAGGCAAGGGGCAAGGACTAGACTAGGGGAGGGACTAGGGTTAAACCAGTTGCTGAAACTGTATCCATCCATGTGGTTGCCATTCTCTCAGTTTTGTTATGTTTGAGTGCTGGAAGAGCACAGGAAACCTGAGTATATTGAAACACCGTTAGTATTATAATTAAATAAAATTTCAAAGAAAAATGAGATGACCCACATTAATAGTATTTTAGTAATTATTATACATGTGACATAATGATATTTTCTGCCAATTATTCTAATTAGCATTACTTGGACACAGCCAGACCAGTTTTGAGTTTTCCCTTTGCTTTATTAGTTTTTCAGTATCTATAAATATCATTAAGGCTTGTTGGGATCCTTGAAGGGGCTCATTAAATAAAACCTTCTATCCTGCCTGAGGGCTAAGAAAGGTCAGAAGTAGACAACAGAGTAAAACAGATGAGAGTTCAAAATACTACCTTTTTTATTCTGATTCAACCATACTGTCATCCAAGGCAAGATCTTGAATTCAAAACAACTATAGGACTTCCTTTATCTTCTGTCATCCCCTCTTTTACACTGTTCTTCCTCCTCATAGACTAAGACTGGCCCCTGGGCTTAGGCTTTTTGAGGTCCTCTTCTGTATTTATTTAAATTATTTAATTACATTAGATGCCGCATTGTATATATTTTAAATCCTCACCCAAAGATACGTTTATTGATTTTAGAGAGAGAGGAAGGGAGAGATAGAGAGAAACATCAATGAGAAACATCCATTGCTTGCCTCCCCTATGTGCCCAGACAGGGGATTGAACCCGAAACACAAGTATGTTCCCTGACCAGGAATCGAACCCGCAACCTTTCAGTGTACGGGGCAACCCTCTAACCAACTGAGCCACCTGGCCAGGGCTAGATGACATATTTAATCCTCCTCAGTAGGTCCATAGCTTGTCACATGCAGTCACTTGATATACATTATCCCATTTAATTCACAACAAACCTGAGGAATAGGACCTATTCTCATTTCTAGATGCAGAAAGTGTCTCTCAATTGGAAAGTTATCCAAAGCTAAAGAGAGAGTAAGTAGTGAAAATAGAATTCAAACCCACGTCCTTTCACTCCAAAGCCTATACTGAGGTCTTGACTGGGAGAAGCTGATGACCTCAAGCACTTATTTCCCCAGTTTGGGGCAGGAGTGAAGAATTGGTTTGAATCAGAGATGAAATGTATCTGCCCTGACCTATGAAATGAACACGTTCACATAGATCTTTAATAAAGGTGGGTACAGGAAAGAACATAGTTGGACATTGAGTTCTCTGGAAGGTAAAGAGGGAAGATAACACAGTAGGACCTGGACTTGGAAAAGATGTGGTTTGCCTTTGGGTAGGAGCCCTGGGTCAGAGAGATGGTCAAGTCTGTAAACAGTGGAGTTGAGTAGTTTCTTGACCTCTTGTTCGCAGATAGTAAGTAAGCAACTACTGGGCCATAAAAGCCTGCTTCTTTTAGGTCACCTCTTCCCTTTCTTCTCCCTTCTCCCAGTCCAGGCAGCTGGCAGGAGTGGAGTGCATGGCAACCTGCCCTGCAAAGAACCCTTATGACTCCAGGGCCAAAAAAGGCTTCTCTGTTGTTGATGAGGAGAAGGAATAGAAAGTGTGTGTTCTGTTTTTCTTTCTTGGGTAGTGGGGAGCTGTGCCCAGGTATGCCTGTTTCTGAGGATCCATCTTCTGGCCATCTTTGTCTCTGGAGCAGAATATTTTCCTTCACTTTCTTTTTGGTGGATAATGTTGTAAACCTGGTCTTACTTCCTCTCTGGGAGTGCTATGTGTGCTTCCCCCCACCCACAACCCAATAATCTATTAAGACAACCAGTCATTCCAATTCCATCTACTTATAGCAGTGCACTAGAAATAGTCATCAGATTGACTGTGCCATGTATATGGCAATTTGCTTTTTTAATTCAAGAGAAACTTGCAAGTGTTATAGCTCAGGGATAGTGTGCTGGTACATTTATAGTGACAATTTTTCTTCTTTCCCTCTTACCTGGATACCTGATAAGAATAATAAACATCTCGCCCAGAACTACGGGCAAAAACCCAAGCCTGTGGTGTGAATGACTAAATATTTGGCTGAGTCTTGTGAGATCTAGGTAGTGATTTATTGGCTGATTATCTGGTATGGATCTGAGTTATATCATGAAATCTTTAACTGCAGAGGGGTGGCAAAAAGTGGTTTTAGAACATTATTAATAATGATTCTGAAATACTTAAGATTTCCTGTAGCAGGATGTCACATGGCCAGATCTCTGGTTCATTGGTAATTCCAATTGGCCTTGTAGATATACTCATTTCTCATATTAAAACTAAAAAGTAAAATAAATGAAATAAAGCAATAGAAATCCATTTACTTTATTTTCAAATTGCTCAAGGAGACTACACAGTCAGTTCTTGACTTGATTTTAAATTCTATCAATAAATGTGAAAAAAGGAAAAGAAAACCACATTTGATTGATTTCCCTTGCTCTGCATCTATCTCTTTTACAAACAAACTGGAAACTGACAAAATTCTATTCCATTGATTTCTTTCTTGGTTGGGATGATGGGAGAATCTATTAGTCATTTATTTAAAATGGCATCTTTGAGATATAAATGGTGTCCCAAAAAATGTATACACACTTTGAATAATTGTTAATTCCAATGTTTCTTTCTTTTCAGATCTAACCCATTGGAATTAATAATCATTCAAGGTGTATATACATTTTTTGGGGGGAACACTGTGTATACGTATTCATGGTGTTCTTAAGAGTTATCTTTCAATTGATTCCCAAGCAGGGATTCATGCACAGATTTAAATAGAAATGTGTAACCATGTATTCTTGAGCTTGGTAGGACCACTGAAAAAGTCCTCACATGTTCTGGACAATGTATTTTTTTATAAGGTACCTTAGTGCCATGTCATAGATTGAAATGGGAAAGGTGATTCTGATCAAGAACACACAGATTGTTAAAGTTAGCTATGGATGGAAAAATTTGGTTTATGTTTAGATTGAAGTTTTTCTATCACCAAAAGTAGTTTGATTCAAAGTTTCTTTGTGTAATTGCAAAAGTTTATTTGTGGTGAGGAAAAGTTGGGGGAAACCCTTTAACTTGCCAGAGGTCCCTTTATCTCCTTTTCTACTGATAATAACTCATATTTCTTGAGAGCTAACTATGGGCTAGCCCTTAACTGGTAAATGTTAAAACAATCAGCTCTCAAAACAAAAACAAAAACCACCTCCACTCTTCCCCCCAAACCAGTTCTAATTTGTAGCATCTGCCAATTTCTCTGTTTAAATACTCCCACTATGGCCAATTGCAAGCCATGAATGTGAAATAACTGAAGGAGGGATTGGGAAGAGATCTACCAGTAGGCTCTTGTTGAGCTCATAGGAATCTACTCCAATACACAACTGGCTAAAAGTTTTGAATGCAATAAACTCTCACATCAACTCTATGATTCAAATACTGTAACGGCCTCGTTTCAAAGATGAGAACATTGAAGCACCAGGAGGTGAATTAGCTTACCCCTGCTACGTAGCTAGTAAGTCAGACAATTAGGATGTGTACACAATAATCTGGCTCCCAAGCTGGTGCTCTTAACCACAAGACCATATTACCTGTAGCCAGTACTAGTTTTACCTCCAGTTCAGAAATTTGGTGGAAATATTGTTTAGGAATATGAGGTTGCTGAGCATGAAAGTTATACGGTAGAAAATACTTGTGGCAATCGATATATTTATATCTATGTAAGTTCATCTCTTTAAATTACGTAAGGTAATGGCTATGGGGCCATTGGTTGAGGGCTAAGATAGTGCCCACATGGGGAAATATCTCTAAGAGTCAGTACAAATCATACCAAGGCAGAGTGTTTGTCTAGAAAGATGGTGGATGGGGAAACCCTGTGGGCAGGTGGTGACCTCAGGGGTAAGGCTCTGTCAGTATTGACTCAGCTCACACTCCTGGCTGTGAGTCATATGCCACAAAGGGGAACAGCTTCATGGACCATTTCTACCTGGAAGACACTTCTGTTTGTTTGCTCATCTGCCAATGAGCTCCAGAGAGCGGCTTGGACTCAGCATATCATAAATGAGGGTGTCTCCATTACCTGAGCTATGAACTCCAAGAAAAGCTAATGTGCTACCTCAGTAACCCCTCTTTGGCTCCTTGATATTGCAGTTTTCTTATATATGTCAGAATAAATGATTTTTTTTAAAAGGAAGCCTTAAAGAAAACACTGTTTCTATAGTCACAAGGCTTCTGGCACCAGTGGTTTCTCCACACCATGCAATTCTCTGAGGCCACCAACTGGGTATCCTACAATTTAACTAAATTCTGACACTAACCACCTGGAATTAGCAGACCCCACAAGTTAGGGACTCAATCCCACAAGACTGCCCCCCATTTAGGATGCCAGTAACAAATCCCAGGTTGTAACCTACACTTTTGACCTGTGAATTAACCCCTTCCTCAGGTTTGGTCTTTTGCTAGAATGGCTCACAGAACTCAGGGAAGTGCTTACTTATTATTACCGACGTATTATAAAGGATATAAAGCAGGAATAGCCAACTGGAAGAGATGCATAGGGCAAGGAATGGTGTGGGGGCGTGTGGAGCTTCCATGCCCTCTCTGGGAGTGCCACCTGCACGGCAGGTGAATGTGTTCACCAACCTGAAGCACTCTGAACCCGTTCAGTTAGGGTTTTCATGGAGGCTGCATTACATAGGAGGAATCAAGTAAGTCAGTGGCTATTGGTCATTAACCCCACCTCCCTTCCTTGAAGTTGGGGGAGGGCTAAAAGTTCCAACTTTCCAATCATTAGGTTGGTTCCTCTGGCAACCTGCCTCTAGCCTTCAAGAGTCACTCATTAGCATAAACTCAAGTATTGTTGAAAGGTGCTTATTATGAATAATAAAGACACTCTTCTCATTCTTATCACTCAGGAATCCCAAGGGTTTTAGAAGCTCTGTGCCAGGAATAGGGGAGGAAGACCAAATATATATTTCTTTTTTAAAAAATCTTTATTGTTGAAAGCATTACATATGTCCCATTTTTTTCTCCCATTGACCCCTTATAGCCTGCCCCGGCCCTCCTTCCTCCCTGCCCCCCACCTCAGGCCTCCACTACCCTATTGTCATCGTCCGTGGGTTATACATATATGCATACAAGTTCTTTGGTTGATCTCTTCCGGCTCACCTACCCCTGCCTTCCCTCTGAGATTATCATATCACAATATCACAGAGCGTTTCACTGATTTAGGCACAAGAGTCTATAACAAAGAAAATTATTATTTCTGATTGTAATTACTATTAAAATATTTTTTTATTAATTTCAGAGAGAAAGGGAGAGGGAGATTAGATAGAAACATCAATGATGAGAGGGAACCATTGATTGGCTGTCTCCTGCACGCCCCCTACTGGGGATTGAGCCTGCAACCAGGGCATGTGCCCTGATCAGGAAATGAACAGTGACCTCCTGGTTCATAGGTTGACGCCCAACACTGAGCCACATGGGCTGGGCTGTAATTATTATATTTAACATTCAAAATCAACATTCCCACTTGGTATAATCCAGATGTCTCTGGAAGGAGGTTTTTTTCTGGTCACATCTGGTTTCCAGTTCTGTTTCTAAATCAGCCCACTATTTCCCATGTGCTGTACAGTATTGCAGAATCAACACAAACAGAAAACAAAATATACCCTTTTCTTTTTGGAAAACAGTTTCTCATCCCAAGCAACGTTCCCCTCTCCTCTCCCCGCTCCCCTCCAACAAACCACCAGAACCTAAGACCTTTGTGTATGGAGAAGGCCTTATAGAGAGTCAAAGGGGGTTTACATTCTGCAACATCATTAATAATAATTTGATATTGAAATTTAATTTTGACATTGCCATTCACAAAAACCCTCTTAGCCATTTCCTCCAACCAGAACTCAAGTTTTCTTTTAACTTCTTGTGTTTTTTTAAAATTTATCAATTCTTTTTAAAATTTCTTAAAGTTTATTTTATTCTTCTTTGTTAATCCTCACCTGAGGATATTTTTCCATTTATTTTTAGAGAAAGTGGAAGGGAGGGGGAGAGACAGAGAGAGAGAGAAACATAAATGTGAGAGAGACACATTGATTGGTTGCCTCCCACATGCACTCGGGCTGGGGCCAGGGATTGAGTCTGCAACTGAGGTACATGCCCTTGACTGGAATCAAACCCGCAACCCTTCAGTCCTTGGGCCAAAGTTCTATCCACTGAGCCAAACCATCTAGAGCAGTGGTTCTCAACCTTCCTAATGCCTCGACCCTTTAATACAGTTCCTCATGTTGTGGTGACCCCCAACCATAAAATTATTTTTATTGCTACTTCATAACTGTAATTTTGCTACTGTTATGAATCGTAATGTAAATATCTGATATGCAGGATGTATTTTCATTGTTACAAATTAAACATAATTAAAGCATAGTGATTAATCACAAAAGCAATATGTAATTATATATGTGTTTTCCGATGGTCTTAGGCGACCCCTGTGAAAGGGTCGTTCGACCCCCAAAGGGGTCGTGACCCACAGGTTGAGAACCGCTGATCTAGAGCTATTTCTCAATCTTTACTGGCCTTAGGGACTCTAAAAAGTTTTGCTATTTCATAGTCTGATTTTCTCTACTTACTACCACCAAAGTCAGCTCCAGGCTTCACTCTGCAACCTAAAGGCCCATTAATATGTTCTAGGGCAGTGTCGGCAAACTCATTAGTCAACAGAACCAAATATCAACAGTACAATGATTGAAATTTCTTTTGAGAGCCAAATTTTTTAAACTTAAACTATATAGGTAAGTACATTGTTATTCACTTAATTAGTGCCGGGAGCCAGTCCATGCTTGATGTTTCAAGGGACCTGGCATATATGGCATACTGTTCTTAATATGTTTGCTCCCCTTGGCACTATGTGTTTTAACCAAGGTCTCTGAGAAAGGTTGTTTCCCCAGGTAGGGATTTTCCCCTGAAGTCAGGGAGGGGATGAAACTCCTTAACTAAGTGCCAAGAAGGTGAGCAAACATATTAAGAACAGTATGCCATATATGCCAGGTCCCTTGAAACATCAAGCATGGACTGGCTCCCGGCAAATTAGGGTACTCCTAAGGCTTAGGAAGAGCCACACTCAAGGGGCCAAAGAGCCACATGTGGCTCGCGAGCCGCAGTTAGCCAACCACGGCTCTAGGGTAATACTTGGGCTTCTCCTTGTCTAGTCACCTTTCATAGAGGAAGAGACAGTGCAGAGCACACCCGCACTGATAGGCAGTATGTCCTCTCCCTCGGGCTCACTCTTCTTTGTGTCTTCTTATCTCAACATTGGTTTTATCCTTTGAATCAGTCCCAATAGCGACTGTAGATAGTTTGGCAACAAGCAGAGTGTCCAGGTGTGTTTGGAGGGTGGGTGCCTCTTGGGAACAGGCCTAAGACAATTTGGATGTGCTGTCAGTAGATTTCAGTAGCCCCACTAGTTAGAGTGGTGTGATGGTTAGGCCCCCCCGCCCACTCCTATAACACACACTCTTGGTGCCAGGTCATAATGAAAGCAAGTCTTAGTTTACGTTCTTCCACTCATGAAGGTGCTTATTAGCAAGTACAGCGATATAACTTGTTCTGTAGGTGGATGAAACCTCAGCTCTGTCCGTTTGGTCTCCTGAAGACATCTTACAGGAAAGGGTTGTCTGAGGCCAGTGTGGCGCTATTCCAGTGTCAGGATCCAGTGAACTGGGAAACCAGGAATCCTCTGATGCACTGGCTGGGCACAGGATGTTAGAGATTAGGCTACAACTACAGTGCTCATTATATTATACTGTTTTCATGTACATGTATAAGAGTGTCCCAGTCTACCTGTTTTAAATATCTCTAATTTCAGTAATGGCAACCCATTTCTTGCATCTGATAGAATAATTAACAAGCCACTGATTTAATCAATGAAAACCCTTTTCAACATTTATGAAGCCAATTGTTAAAATCTCTGGTGTTGATCCAGAGCTAAGGATAGCGGAAGGCTTGTAGTAGTTGCCTACGATTAAATAATGGTGGCTGACTACCCTGGAGTATGAATTTCCACTTAGGGCAACTGTAATTAGGTTGTAATTTAAACTAAAAACCGATATTGCCGGGGTTCTTGTTCCAGCATTAAGAAGGGTTCAGCAATCTGGAGAAGGGTCTGTGTGTAACTTAAAATAAGAGCCCAGAGAGGAAGCATAATTTTGAAAGGTATTTGGGGGTCAGAGGAGCCTAGTTAAAGAAACTAAGTTCTCCTTGTCTCAGGACCCCATGCTTTTTATTAACACAAATAGTCCTGAGGCGAGGTGGAGACATACACTTCAAAGGGTCAGGTTTCATATACAGAGTCCATTGGAAGAATCGCCTATGGCTGTTTAGGTGTTTGGCCAGTAGGAGGCAATAACATGTAGATTAAGATGCCCTGAGCTGTCTGGCCGCAAACAATCAATTTAATGCATCCTTTTCAGGTTTGGGGAAATGTTCTTCAGCCACTCCAGATTCAGCGCTGCTGTCATGCTGGAATTGGCTTCCGGCAGATATAATATGGGTGCTGTAACCAAAAAGGAGTTGTGAAGGGAATATTGTCCCAGGATGTTTAAGTGTTTTGAATGTTCTTTCTAATCACACGTCATCATTACTCTTCCCTCCCAAAGAGTTATCTCCAAGATTACAGAGACAAAATGACAGTGTTCTTTTCTTTGTGGTGCAAGATGACAAATAAGAGCAGGATATGCCTTTGTAAATAGACATGATTGGAGGCAGTCTAGTTCAATGGAAATACGTCTTTTGATCTTTTGATGGGTTAAACCATAGAACTTTCTAAAGGGGTAGATGTCCATTTTTCTGCCATGTAAACTTTGTTTTCCTCCAAAATAAATGGAAAGAAGTGATAGAAAAATGCAGACAGTAAATTGTCAAAAAACTTTATGTGGCTCCTTCTTTTTTTATTTATTTGAAATTCAGTGTGGTAAATATTGCTCAGGCTTGCAGACCAAAAAAAATGCATAGCAACTCAAAACTCTGTCTACCGTTAAGTCTGTGTGAGTTTTTTTTTTTAAAGTAATTTTGTATGTCAATTTAGACAAATTGATGGCTTGTCCTATTAAGGGGAAAAAGACAAATAAAGGGAATAGACAATTAACCTTCTAACCAACCTACAAAATAAAATATTCATGAAAACCAGGGTTCTTAATTAGCCAAGGGCCATGGAAAAACGAGTTTATAAAAGGCCACTTGAAAATTGGGATTGCAAACACATCTGAATTTTTACATCGTTTGGGGTAAAAGGCAAATTAATCTCCCTAATTAGGATCTCAAATATCTCAATGGTGAACATCTTATGTTGAGTTCCTTCAGAGGAGTTAGATAGGAGGTAATGACTTTGTTGATAGCTGTATTCTAGAGAATAGGCTACAAATTTTGATGAGCAATATTTTAAAGACAGTTTTGAATGAATGGGTTACTCTCACTCATGGTGGACTGCTTATGCTTGGAATAATTATATACTTTCTGGCTGTCACATCTTTGATTTTCCTCTTGTCCGCACTGCCCTGTTCTTGCTCTCACTCTGACCTCTCCAGTCTGAACTCTATAATTTTTATTGTGCTGCATCTGGGATTTCTTCAACAGTGAAGCCAGGGAGGAGACGTGAATTTGTATCTGGATGCATTCTGGGTTTTTGAGGTGGGTCATAAGTACAGATCCAACTGCAAGTGCTAGGAAGTAGGTGAGTGTGGTAAGTTAAACATGGTACCTAGTGAGGAGGGTAATTGAAAGATTATGGCCCATGAAACAGTGGTAGGAAGGACACAGACCTTGTACCAGCCAGCTTATTGATCATGCCATTTTTTTCTTTAGAAGCTAGACAAAGCTTCTTTTCAACAAAATATTCTAGGCAGCCAGCACAAAATTTGTGGTCTAATTGGGTGACTTATCTGGGGAATAAAGAATCATAGAGCACACAGTATCTAGAACAGTAATCCAGAGACATCATTGGAGCAGCTCTTAGCTT
The DNA here is from genome assembly GCF_014108235.1 of Myotis myotis. Taxonomy (NCBI): domain Eukaryota; kingdom Metazoa; phylum Chordata; class Mammalia; order Chiroptera; family Vespertilionidae; genus Myotis; species Myotis myotis. The sequence goes on along the minus strand of NW_023416313.1, from coordinate 54,055,091 downwards.
CTAACTGGCCTGAAACTCTAGTCCTTTGGAGAATTACAAGCAAGAGCAAAGCATGAGAGCACTTAGCTGTGGAGGGACTGGGTAGTGGGCAGCTTACCAAGATGGGGAACAGGACAGCATTACAGAACTGGACTATCAAGTGGGGACTAGGACTCAGGAAGAAAGAAGTCCTGCTATCAGGACTTGGGAAAATAGTTAAACTGGATTAATTGCAAGGAGAGCTTGATGCTCTTCCCTGGAGTCATGGACAGGAAGGGGAGGCGGAAAAAAATCTTCATGGGTACCGGTGGTGTGCCAGAGACCGTTTGGTGCTTTACAGACTTGATCGTATTTCAGAGGCAGTTTGTGTAATCCCTCTTGCCGGAGAGTGGATTTATTCCTGGGCTGGATCCAGGCCAGGCTGCAGAGGCCTCGTGCCAGGCCGGAGCCATCACTTGCCACCCACTTTCATGACTTGTCTTTTCAAATCCCCATCTAGGTTGTCAGCTCTTGAGGGAAGACACCGGGCCTTCTGCTTCTTTGTGTTCTCCTCAGGGTCCTGCTTGCCTTGGGTACTCAGTAAATATTTGCTAGTTGATTTCTGTATCCTGGTCCATGCAGCAACTTCTTTAGAAGAAACATATTTCTGGAGATTGTGTTTCAAAGCAGATCTCTTTGGGAGACAGAATCTGATGTCCTTGCACTGTGCTCTTGTGTAATCATTGAATGTGTAAGGCACAAGAGTAAGAAGTGAAGTTTAGCTCTAAGTGTCATAAGTGATTAGACAATTCACCCAGGGGGATGGTTTTCACACTGAACCTCTATGGGAGGAAAAGTCTGGGCTGAAACTCCTAAAAGCCACGAAAGGAAACACACTACCGAATTCTCACAGCCCTTCTCGGATGGGACTTCTCTAGTCCCAGGGTATGCCCTCCACAGCCCTGTGTCCACCTAATGTGCCTTTGTGTTGTCTGCATTTTCCATAGTATTTACCTGTGCCTCTGGGTCAAGGCCACAAGAGTGTATGTTAATACATAGTAAGCATCCGGAAGATTTAAATTAAACCAATATCAGCTCTCTGTTTTGCAAATTTCAGTTTATGATATACTTTCTGTTAGGTCTGTCAGGGTAAGCTTGGTATGGCAAAATAATTTGACAGGAAACTTGTGTCCACATTAAAAATAGCCCTGAAAGACAGGCCCAGCCACCATTTCTCCCTTTAGAGGTTTATGGTGAATACTGAGACATGCATGTGAAATAACAAGGCTTTGGGGTTAGATGGTATTTTTCCTCAGTCACTGACTTATTCGGGCAAGGTGTAAACCTCTCTGATTCTTGGTCTCTTCATCTCTAAAATGAGGAAAATTATGCCTGCATACACAGTTCTTACAAGGATTTAAGAGAATGCTCATAAACCATGCAGTAAATAACAGATGTCCAATAAAGCATGGCTGTTATTAAACTAGAGGCCCAGTGCACAAAATTCTTGTTGGGGGGTGGGGGGCGGTGTCCTTCAGCCCAGCCTGCATCCTCTCGCAATCTGGGACCCCTTGGGGGATGTCAGGCCTAAACTGCAGTCAGACATCCCTCTCACAATCCGGGTCGCTGCATGCACCAGTGACCATACTTTTTAAACAGGTGAAAGACATCTTGCTGTTGTAAGGGTAGCTACATTTTTTGCTCTGATTATAAATAGTAGTACATAACATGATCCTTCTGAGGCAGTAGTACCATTTTCCCCATCTTATGGTGGAAAAATTGAAGCAGAGAGAAGTTAAGTCATTGGCTTTGTCACACAGTTATAAGTGTCAGAATCAGGGCTGACCACAAAATGTGCCAGCCAGAGTCCATGCATGTCATCGTTGCATCATCCTGTTTTATCAGTGTTAGAGTAGCCTTGCCAGGTTTTAATTTTTACATCTAAGAGACTGTCCCCAACATATAGGGTAGGGTCCCTAGGCCTGGCTGGCAATCAGGGCCATCTGTGGGGCTACTGGCAGGCAGGATGATGGTGGTGGTGGTGGTGGGAGGGGGCGGGGAGGAGCGGGGTCGTACTGGCACCCCCCTTGGCTGGTGTCCTGGCGCTGCTAACCACCTGGCCCCGTCCTCTTATTGCCTCCACTTGGTCGCCTCCCTCTCAGGGGGCAGATGCTCCTGCATTGAGTGTCTGCCCCCTGGTGGTCAGTGTGCATCAGAGCGACTCGTCGTTCTGTGTTTGGTTGATTTGCTTATTAAGGTTTTATTATATAGGACTTTTGATTGGTTTTTGGAAAGTGGGAGATGAACCTATTCTTATCTGTGTTTTCATTTATTTTCTGACCTTTCCTTTATCTAATAAGAAAACTAACAAAATAGCAAAATACGAAGTCATTGTGATGTATCACTTTTTTTAATTCATTGGATATGAAAATATTTGTCATTTATTATTTTATCACTCAGGCAGCATATACCATAATACATGTGCAAATGCGAACATTGAGATGGATGCTTATAGTGAGAGCATGTTATACAAACCATGGGGATTCACAATAGACAAAGTAAGGTGACTGATCTACAGATACTATTGAAAGAAGCACACATGAATTCCAAAATGCAAATACTGAGGATATCTCCTTGCCACACCCCCATCTCTACCATGTTTTCCCTCCAGTATTTGTTCTAGCTTTCAGTCATCTTTCAATCCTGAGCAATGTTCTTATTTAGGAGTCGTCTCTCATATCTCTTCGGCAACCAAGGTAATTCTAAGCTATTAACATCGGCTATACATTTTTAACTTAAGGAAAAACATAAACTCATGATAAAAGGGAGCCTGCTATGTTGCATGTATATGTGTGTGGCCCTAGTCACTATAGAACTGTTTAATATTCTGCAAAAATATTTTTACAAGCTCAGTTCCAGTTTCTATAATCATGACAATAATTTTTCACACCCTGGCACCTATTAAATTAGCAACCAAGTTCTTTTCCTGAGCCATTATTCAAATTGATTCCGTCTGCATTCAAATTAATCTCAAGATCATTGAAATTAACAATGGGAAAGGTACATTAAATCACCTAGTCCATTTCTTTGCTAGGAGAAAATTTATCTTTACATCATAATCTCTAGTGCTTTGTCTAGTCTGTTCTAAATGTCTTGAATAAGTGTTATTCTGATTCTGGGTGGTCATCTCATCAAATTCTGGGGGAAATTCTTTTTCACAGCCTACTGGAATATATATGGCTTTTCTAATGCTGTGCAATTTGCCAGTGCTTTAGAGCTGCCAGGAATCAGGCAGCAAATTTTCCAAAGGAGTGTGTGTGTGTGTGTGTGTGTGTGTGTGTGTGTGCATTGAAGAGTGTTGGGTAGGTCATGTGAGGGAGAGAGAAAGACAAAAAGAAGGTAACCTGGGGAGGATGATATGTTTGATTGTATCTGAGATTTGACAGTTGTTTGCTTTCGTTTTGTAATACCTTGAATGGCTTGGAGAACTGAAGGGAGGAGTAGGCATACTCACTAAGCCAAGAGAGAGGCAATGAAAAATGGGGGTGGGGCTGATGCCAATTTGAGTAGTAATTATGAACTTTTTATGAGATCAGCTATCTACAAGCCAACTGAAAAATTATTTGACTTAAGGTTATATTTTATTAATATTACCTATGGATAGTTTAAGTCAGGGGTCCTCAAACTTTTTAAACAGGGGGCCAGTTCACTGTCCCTCAGACTGTGGGAGGGCCGGACTATAGTTTAAAAAAAAACTATGAACAAATTCCTATGCACACTGCACATACCTTATTTTGAAGTAAAAAACCAAAATGGGAACAAATACAATATTTGTATTTGCGTGTGGCCCGCGGGCCGTAGTTTGAGGACCCCTGGTTTAAGTTATAACCTTTAAAATAGAAAGAATCTAGGCATTTTAATGCTTGCTATTTTTCTTTTTTTATAATTCAGTTGCAGCATTCCAATTAGATAGATAAATAGATAGATAGATAGATAGATGATAGACAGATAGATACTAGTAGACAGAGGCATATATTTCACCATTCAGCCAAAGAACAGAACATTATTAGCATAATGAACCCTTCTTTGATTGTTGTTTTATTTAACTCAATTGTTTGTTTTTCTTATTTATAAAACAAGATAAACAAAAGTCATGAATCAAACACTTTGTAAATGTTAGAGCACAACAAAAAGAAAACAAATTTTATGTTCTTTCTACTACATATTCGTTATTCAAATTAAGCAAGTTTAGTAGAAGACAGAGAAGGCTTTGGCGCCCTGGAACTGCTGTGCAAAGCGTAAGGATCCCTTCATTTAGGATCTCATGGGATGGAAGGATCATAAAGGATTTTTAGTTCGTTTATCCTCTGTGCGTTGCCCCACTTTAACATCCAGGACGAGCATTTGTTCAACTCCTGCTTAAATACCTTCTGTGTGAAAGAAATTATTAGTGCACCCAGCTTTAGTGGAAATGGTTTGAAGGTTCTTATTTCTGTTGAGACCCAAACTCTGCCTCCTCAGCATCTCCACGGTGGATCCTACACTTAAAGGCCGTACAGAACTAATCGCATCTCTTCACACATTTGAGCACAGCTGTCATTCCACTTGCCTTATCCCTGTAAATGCTCCCAACCCCAGTTTCTCAAGCTAATTCACTCTTTCCCAGACACCATCGCTCCCTCTGCTTGGTTTGCACATGACTAATCCAAGTGGTAGCTTCAGGCAAACCCATTCTTCATACTCTTCCTGAAATACATTCTTTAGGTGCCCAGAACATAACAAGGCCTTAATATATACATGCTTAATGGATGAGCACACTGTAGGCAACCCTGTAGCATATTTACCTAGCATTATAGACCTTAGTCTAGAAAAACAAATTTTCTTTAGTACCTATTCCTGTCTTCGTCCTCATTAGAAGAAAAGGTGAAATGATCACCTTTGCTTCCAAATCCTTCACTTTCTCAAGAACTGACCCATCCTTTTTGAGAAACCAAAACCCAGCAAGAATTACTTCAAGCCTTTTTCTCCTACACCTACTCTTTTTTTTTTTTTTTTAAATATATTTTTATTGATTTTTTACAGAGAGGAAGGGAGAGAGATAGAGAGTTAGAAACATCGATGAGAGAGAAACATCGATCAGCTGCCTCCTGCACATCTCCCACTGGGGATGTGCCCGCAACCCAAGTACATGCCCTAGACCGGAATCGAACCTGGGACCTTTCAGTCCGCAGGCCGACGCTCTATCCACTGAGCCAAACCGGTTTCGGCCCTACACCTACTCTTAAAAAAAAAAAAAAAAAGGCAGGGGTGGGGGTGGGGTAGAGACACTGGCTTGCATTTAACATATACAAAATTCTCTCAGTTGCCAGCTAAAATATACTGGTTCTGCACTATATGAAAACTACAGCCCTAACCAGTTTGGCTCAGTGGATGAAGTGTCAGCCTGCAGACTGAAGGGTCCCAGGTTCGATTCCAGTCAAGGGCATGTACCTTGGTTGCGGGCACATCCCCAGTGGGGGCTGTGCAGGAGGCAGCTGATCGATGTTTCTCTCTCATCCATGTTTCTAACTCTCTATTCCTCTCCCTTCCTCTCTGTAAAAAAATCAATAAAATATGTTAAAAAAAAGAAAGAAAACTACAGAGCCCTCCTGTAACCTCTGGAGGACACGGCGTAGATGTTACAGCAGTGGCCTGGTGCTGTTACTGAGCCTGCTCTGTAGTCTTTGTGCTCAAAGGTTACAAACCCCTCTACTCCAGTGGTCACCTATGGGACCAGCAGACCAGGGCCTATTTCCTAACTTCCTTTCTCCTCCCTGCACTCTGCACTATTCCTCCCTTCTCCTACAAGTCTGAGATGCCCTGGTGGTAGGGCAATAAGGCAAACTTTGCATCCACATAGAATAATTGGTGACTCACTGAAAATGCTTTTCGATATCCCACAGGGAAACAGTGGTGTGTGTGAAAAAGAAATAGGTTTATTTCATGTGGTTTTGAAGAGGCCATTTGAAACTATGCAAAATAACACCTAGCTTTGCATGCCTGGAAAGTTGACTTTGCAGTTTATCATTTCTTTTTCCCAAGAAAAGCCTATAATGTGTCTTTTTTGGGGGCTTGGGGGAGGAGGATGGAGAAGAGGCAATGGAACCATCAGAAGAAAGCCAGAATTCACCCCCTGGCAATATGAATAATTGGAACTTCTTAAAGGGAAATTGGCATGGTTACAGATAACATAACATTTGTTGATGTAAAATGGGATGTCCCTTGAGGCGTACATAGCTTTAATTGTTCCTATCCAGGAGCTTTTATGAACTCAGGAATAAGCAGTATCTTATAATATCTCTGTGGCAGGTGTCCTGGATAGCAACAAAGATATGCTTAATAGAGTTATCTTGCCTGGACAGAGCCAGAAGACCGACCCCACAGGGCAGCACTTTGTACTGCATTGAAAAGTCTATATGCTAGAGTTAATTTCCTTGTGCTTTTTGTTTGCGTTCTGTTACATATAGGACACTCTGTAAGATCTAGCCATGCTTGACCTTGATGAAGTCCTCTATTCATTTTCTGATTCATTTCTTTCTTTTTTTTTTTTATTCATTTCTTCATCTCTGTAAGTGTTTCTTACTCAGAGATGCTGGGATTGATGGGAAGCTGACATGACTGGGTTTGGAGAGGAAGACAGGAGGTGTTCTTGGTCCAGCATGTGGAAAGGTCAGACTGAGTGAGGGACCAACTATTGGGCCTTTTACACTGATGGCACCTGCCACCCTCCAAGGGCTTGGGAAAATGTGGCTCTGGGTCATGGAGGAGACATCTGTGACGTTATTTCAGAGGCTGGTTGGTTCTTGATGTCAACCTGCCATGGTACATTGATTCACAGAATCACTGATGAGAAAGCCCAACCTCAAGGAGCTGTCTCTGTAGCGTGTCCAAACTCATAGTCACTTCTGCAGACCATGCCTCAGTGGTAATTGTCTTTGAGCATACTGTGTCCACAATGCTGTGCTCTTGTTTTCTCAGAAAGGTGTTCACAGCGCTCTGGCATAGCAGTGAAAGATTCCCGGGTTGTGCGAGGTGCAGCCCTCTTCCCTGGCTCCATTCTGCTTATAGGTTTCTGCGAGCTGGTCCATCTCTGAGGTCTGGACACCACTTTTACCCACTCTCTTTGCGTTGCTCTAAATCTTACCACCTTGGCTACTTGATCTTGCTGAGCCTCTGTGCTCTGGCCTCTGCCACTCTCGTCTCCACTGCTTGCTCTGTCCAGGCTACATCTCATGGCTTATCTTATCCCTGTGTTCAACACCATTCTAAAAACAGGCAAAGACATTCTTGTCCTTATTGAGCTGGTGTTCTAGTTGGGAGAGGGAGAATTAAAAGAATAAGTAAAAAAAGAATACAAATAACATTATCTATCTATCATCTATCATCTATCTATCATCTATCTATCTATCTATCTATCTATCTATCTATCTATCTATCTATCATCTACCTATCTATCATCTCATCTATCGGTGTGCCAGTGGCAGGTTAGCTCTTATGATACTGGGCTGCCCTCTTCCCTTGTTGGAAAGTCCTGCTAAGAAACCTCTCAGGCTCCTTCTGAATAGCCATACAACTAGCCTTTCTTATTTTTCTGGGTGTTCTGATACCGACCCCATAGACATTGAATTGTGCTGAGGATGGAGACTGCTTCAGTAATGGCATGGAAACAGACCCAGAGAAATAATCTGAAAATCAGAGGCTTTGACTTCATCCAAGTCCAAGTGTTTGATTTGAGCCGATTGACTTAATTGTAGCACTGAAATGTGCTCAGGACTGCTCACTTCCAAAAGAAGCGGACGTACATATAAGAAATACATATGGTGCTTTGCCGTTGACAAAAATGTTCTTACAGACACAATCTCATTTTAACTTTAAGGGTCTTGGGAGGCCGAGCAGATAGCATCTTCCCATGACAGTATCATACCCGTAAAATGCAGTCCTGCTATGTTTCCCTGAGCAAGTTACCTAAACTCACAAAGATTGTTTTTTCATCTCTAAAGTGGAGATAATTCTTGCACAGTTCTGGTGAGGTTTCAATGCAAAAAAAAATGTAGGTAAGGTACCGAGTCGTGCCTGACACAGCATAGGAGTGCTAAAGGACAGCTATTGTCATAATTATTATTCTCTACAGTGAGGAAACTGAGGCTCACAGAGGAAAGCAGCTTGCCCACGGCTGCTAATGATGGGCTGGAACCAGATTCAGGGCTGCTGTTTTCCCCTGTAATAGCAGTGTCTGGGAGTCTGTCTGTGCAGGATCCCCATTACGTTTCAGACAAATGGCCTTTTATCCTCACCAGATAATTAGTGCTGTTGATCCTGTGACACGATGCTCATTTCAGGGGGAAATGAAATCTGTAGTCAGAGACAGTGGTTTTGGGGGTCGGAGTGATCTCTTTGGGTCCTAAAGCGCCATCATGGACTTGGGGGAAGCAAACACTGGGATAAAGTAAGGAAGAGAGTGAGAAAGCTCCTGCTGAGCTGGGAGGCGAGGAAAGTGACCCGCTGCCTTTTCTGTTTATTGGGAGCATCACTTACTTGCTCCCAGAGGATAGTTTTCTAAGCACGAGGCCTTCCATCTGAGGCACCTAGATGAATAGATTCCCTAAGTGTGAATGATTGAGATGTATTCCCCTGGGCTCCTCCCCCTAAAATCATTGGGATGGACATACTGCTTGGCCAAAATGGACATTAGGAAATGTTAAAAAACAACAGCACCCGCCAGAATGTATCTGCCTTCAGACAGAACTGTTTTCTGAAACTCTATTATCTACAGAGTATATATGGATATATATAAAAAATAAGCCTTAAATGTCCTGTGTTTCAGATAATCTGTCTCATTTTTCGCGCTCTGTGATTTGTGAAGTGCTTTTGCAAACTTGACCTACTTTTTGAACCTGGCAGTCGAGCAGAGTGGAAGGGCAGGTGACCCTCTGCTTGCTTTAGAGGTGAGGGCTGAGACCCAGGGAGGGCGATCAGGGTTGCAGACTCAAACTCCATCAGGCAAGAGACGATGGGGAGTGGGAGATGTTGGAAGACTGCCTGATCTGAAAATATTTATGTCTAAAAATTTAAAATACCCTGTGCTGGCCTATTAAATGTGCCTGCGGGGTCAGTGCGGTTTGTCCCTTATTCATGATATTATTTATGAGGTCATTAAGCCTGTGAGTGGCAGAGTTAGGCCTAAATCCTCAACTTCTGTCTCTGTATTCAGTGCTCTTTCTATAGAACCTCATCACCTTACATGTTGATATTAAGTCCCTTGGGTTTCTATGAATAATATAAGAGCTAATATTTACTGGGCATCTTACAAGTGCCAGGCCCTGCTTTCCTACCTCCCATGCATTTATTCATTTAAATCTCTCAACAACCCTACGAAGTGGGTACCATATTGTACCCAGATTGCAGATCTGTGAGGCCTTGAGAGAGGAATGATCTTCCCACTGACCTTGCACAGCTCAGAAGCACAGGCGTCAGCGTTGGGAAGCAGGCAGCCTGGCTTCAGAACGTGTGGTGTATGCTTTCAACCACTGCATAGTATTACAGCACCAATTCAGTCTCTAAAAATTGAAAAACAAACAAAAATGTGTTAACCAGAGCCATAGGCACAATGGACTCTTACAACAAGTACTGTTTTTGAGAAATGTGTTTATGATCAAAAAGGCAAAGTGAAGACTGAACACCTTCCCAGGACCCCTAGTGGCTCCGCAGGCAGGGGCAAGGCTGGGTTCTGTAGGTTAGGACCCTCCAATAGTAGAAGAAACCTTGGTAGCAGGAACGGAAGGGGAGAGATGGCCACGCTTCTCTCTTCAATAGGAAATGTGATGAGAGGTGCAATGGATATATGTCCTCAACTTAATCTGCATATTTACCCCCTCGATCAAAATTTTCACTTTGCTTTTTAAATAACGTCTTAAAATATGTTTCTACCACTTATTTGCTGTAGTTAGGGATGTGGCCTAATCTCCCTGTGGCATTTCCCCTTCTGCAGTGATGGACCTGCGGCAGGAATAATGGGAAGAATAAATGAGTGTATGCAAAGCACTTAGCATAATTCCTGGCATATCCATTATGAGGCTAATAAATGTCAGCTATCATGATCATTATTGTTTTAAAAAGTGATGGGAAAATCTCATGACTGGTACATTTCAATATTATCCAAGTTAGAAACACATAAGCTGATCACTTGGGTTAGAGATTTATTTCGTTCCAATTTAAAAAGATAAGTAAAACATTTACTGAGCCTCACTGTGCATCATGCCCTCTGCTGGAAGTTGACATTCCCATTACTGCCCTGATCCTAGCATCAAGCCCATGACATAGCTGGAAACTACTATTGTTCCCATTTGATGTATGTGGAGACTGAGGCTGAGAGAGAATAAGTGATTCTCACAATCAATCATTCAGCTAAGAAAAGCCAAAATCAGGACTAAAATCCAAGTTTTCCGACTTAAAACCCAATGCTTTCTCCACAGTACCACTGTGTCCCTCTCCCCTGACCTAATCTTGTCCATCTCTGCTGATTACTGTGCTTCCCCCAAATTCCGGTTTGGCCTAATGGCACCCCACATCCCTTTGCGTATAGCCTTCACTTTCCTTGCAAAGATTTCTAAAGCTTTAAAAACATGATTTTTCTTTTACACTTAAAATTTCCTGTCTTGCAGTTTTCTAAGTCCACATAGTCAATGTCCCACATCCTACATCTCATGAAAGACTTGGATGATGGATATATGAGTAACCTTCAGGGCTTATGTTGAGTAACGTGAAGATGATCACATTAAGAGGAAGGTAAATTCAGTGCTGTACCGTCTAAGAAAACACTCAGAGCACCAAAGTGCCTAAATGTGTGTTTTCATTAATGAGTGAAAATTTGCCAAGTTACTCAGTTGATTGTAGCAAAAGAGTCAATGAGATAATGTTTCTTTACAACATGAAAACTTACTTTTGTTTGACTTGGGGCCTGGTTTTAATTTCATCCTTGCCCTTTCCCCTTCTCTGAGGTACCTCTCCATCCACGGTAATTCCCCGTCGCAGTCACCAGGACAGGCCACCTGAATGACTACAGCAGAGCCCGAGCAGGTCTGGCAGCTGTCAAGGCCTGCATGCTAGGCCGCTGCTGTGTGCCGCGTGGTCACACAGGCCGCAGAAATGCAGCCGCTTACAGGGGACTCCATGTTAACCGGGTCCTAATGGACAGAGTTAACCCCCTCACATCCCTGTGCCACAAGAGGAAGCCAGAGAATTATTTAGTAATATGAAACATCTCTAGTCTGTCCTCATGGGGAGAAAATGCTAAGGATCAGATATGTGAGTTATTCATATGTCCATCCATCTGTTCATCAAGTTATCCAGGCCCTCTGTGTGTTTCTCTCTAGAATGTAAGCTCCCAATGCACAGCACAGTGCCTTATCTGAGAATTTTCTGATGAATTGTTGAGTGAATAAATGAACAAATGGAGGAAAAACATTGTGGTATGGGAGCATGTAAGAGGAGACTCGAAGGATGAGCAGGCATTAGGCATGAAGTAAAGAAATGTTTGTTTGTGGATCTGAACCCCAAAGTATTTTCCAGAATCCCCATCATAAGAGAGGGCAGAGGGAAGCAAGGATGGGCACAGCCCCGCACAGGGAGACAGTCCAGAATAAGAGATACTGGCAACACAAGAAATAACTGGACATGGAGAAAGAGGTAGCTTGATCTATTTTTTATTTGTTTATTTAACACATACTTACTAGCACTTGCTATATAGTGGGCACTACATGCTTTGTAAATTCATCTTCATAACAAAATTATTATTCCCATTTTACAGATGGGAAACTGAGGCACAAGGAAGATAAATAGTTTACTCAAAATCATACGGTAAGTGGTAGATAGAGCCAGGATCGAAACCCATGCAGTCCAGCTGCAGCCCATCCTCATAACCCCATCACCAGGCCGACTCTGTTGATGAGCAGAAATGATTCTCAGACACTTGGTCTTGGAAGGCAGAAGAGGCACAGCTACACCTAGACTCTTAGAGGCTGTATATTTAAATAAGGGAAAGGAGGCTTCCTCTTCCAAAACACATAGATGCTTTGCTTTGTGATAATACAGCACCCTATGTTTTTGTTGCATTTAAAGAGAAAAGGCTCTTACGTTTTTTTGACCTTTGCTGGTGTGTGTGAATAGGAGAAATAAGGGGGGAGAGAGAGAGAGAGAGAGAGAGAGAGAGAGAGAGAGAGAGAGAGAAGGAAGAAGAAGAAGAAGAAGAAGGAGGAGGAGGAGGAGGAGGAGGAGGAGGAGGAGGAGGAGGAGGAGGAGGAGCGAGGGGAGGGAAGGAGGGGAGAGAGGAGGGGCGGTGAGGGGAGGGGAGACTAGGTATATAAATGGGGGGGGGGGGAGCGGGATTCCAATTCAGCATTTTGGGTATTCAGCCAGATTCTTTGTTCATTCCCAGAAGGAGGTCATCACCAAAGCTTGCTTCTGTGTGCCCAAAACTGTTTATTACTAAGTCCAGACTGTTACTTTTGCTTTACATTGCTTTAGGCACAATTAGAATCTCCAAATATTTTTTTTATTGCATTGTGGTCAGAACACATAACCTGAAATCTACCCTCTTAACACATTTTTAAGTGTAGACTACAGTATTGTTAACTATAGGAACAATGTTATGCAACAAATCTCTAGAACTTATTCATCTTACATAACTGAAACTATACCCATTAAACAGCACCTTCCCACTTCTCCCTCCCCCCGCCCCCGTCAACCACTATCCAAATCATGTAAAAGTGTCGGAAATCGCGGTGAGTCTACTCTGGTGCAGAGATAATTTGGGGTTTCCTTCTCCAAATTACCTAGACAGAAGCTTGGTGGACATATTTGCAACGTTTTAACATAGAGCCGTAATTATTACCCCAAATAAAGAGTATTTCTGATATTTCCAGAAAGATATTAAAACAATTTCTATATTTTAGACAAAATAATAAGACCGGATGCCCAGTTTCTCTTACAAATTCTCCCACGCGGGGCTTTTCTGATGTCCCATGTTTGCCTGTGAATATAATGCCTGCGATGGGCCAGGAGGAATTCCGCGAAAGGCCTCTCCCTGTGGCTAAGAGTTACGATCGGAGCCACTCGGAGGAGAACTGGTAATGCAGATCCGCTGGGCTGGATTGACAGAAATGACTGGTGGAGCTATTGTTTTCGATAGATTGTGCTTCTAACCTGTATTTAGTGAGGAGCTCCCCACAGCCAATTGTATACAGGCTTGTGGACCCAGGAGCCCACGCTCATTTTTCTCTCCCTAAAAGCACTATCGTTTCTGGAGGGCACTGCGTGTTAGAATCCTGTTCCGGGCTGTTTTGTCAGGAGAGGGAGATATAGTAAGAGGCTGTCGGGAACAAACAAAGACATCCTTGACAGTGGCGATTTATCTTGCTACCTGCAACATGCCCTTTGGTGTGATAGCTGCCTGGGCAGGCTGGAATTATTTATCTCCAGTGCACACTGATCTATGGCAGCGTGCTCCTGGCAGGCTTCCTTCCTTTCTTCCTCTCCTGCCTGGCCAGTCTCCTCCGCTTACTCTTCCCTATCAGAGGGCTGTCAGCCAGCGTTGTCCTGGGGAATTGGAGGGGAGGGCAAGTGCCTGGAAATATCTTAGGAGAAACAATCTTCTTTGCAAGCAGGACGCAATCTAGTTTCTTCTTTCCTGCCAGTTAAGCCTGGGGAAATCAGAGATACCTAGGAGAGTATCTGGCAGGTGCAGGGAATGCAGGACTGAGCTTCTTCCCAGCAGCCGTCTCCTTTACGCAGACCCTCCCTCCTCTTCTGCCGCCTCAGAGAGAGGTGTCCTTCTGCTTCTTCCTGCGGCCTGGGCTGGTTCCGGGTGAGGCTAACCTGTGACGGCACAGGAGGGCGGGATGGCAGCTGCTCTCCTCCATTTGTGCCTTGGAAAAATGCTGCTCCCCCTGTTAGGAATCTTGCCTCCCTGACCCCTGGCTTCCTCTGGCTCTTTCCTGCTGTGTATTTACACAGTCAGCTCAGGCCTGAGCTTTCGCAGCATCCCTTGCCCAGTTTCCCATCCTGGACTGTGCAGAGAGTTGTCTAGGACAACGGGAAGTTAGAGAAAGAGTTATTGCTCAGGGTCCCTGCCACTGCTGCCCCCACTTCCAACACAAGTATACAGCATGCATGTGTGCCCACACAGACACACACACACACACACACACACACACACACACACACACACACACACACACATTTTTTTGCTCTCTGCCCCTTCCTTCCCTAAAGAGCATGCAGGCATTTCCCTAGTCACAGATTAGTTAAGACCAATGTCTGCAAGTAGAATCAGGCTGGCAAGAAATGGAAGCTGTTCTCAAAAGACTTCAGCTGAGAAGAGTTGAATGACTATTCCCATCAGTGTGGGTGAGTTAAGGAACTAACAGTTGGTAAAACACTCAGGGCAGAGCCACCCAGGAAGGGCTGAGGCTCAGGAATAAAGCTGCTGGGGCCTTGAGAGAGAAGGAGCGCTGACCTCCAGGAGCCATGCAGCCCCCACTGGAAGCCTAGTGAGGCAGGTGGCAGGGAGAGAAATCACCGGTCTTCTAAGCTGGAGGGGCAGAAGGAAGCCTGGGTGGTGAGTCCATAGAGGCCACACTTCTGGGGCACAGAGCAAGGCAGAGAGAGGTGAGAGTGCAGGGCTTGCGGGCAGGATACAGGGGAGGCAGGGGTAGAGGTGAATGGGAAATAGCCAGCCTATGAACATTCCTTTTGTTCTGTGACCCCCGTTGGCAAACTGGAAAGCTAACAGGTCCTTTGCAAAATACTGCTTCTAAATACAGAAATAGAATACATAGGATTACAAAGGGAGCCAATTATATTGAAGTACAGTTATCAAAATACTAAAAATACAAAATTGGGATACAGGATATATATGCTTATTTATTTACACAAGACACTGAAAAATCTAGTGGCAGAGTTAACAATTACCAAACTTTCTAAATAATGATAAGTGTAAATGGTATTTCAAGATATCTGTAACAGCTGAAATGAATAAGAAAATATTTGTGGTGTTTTTGTTGTTGACACAGTCAGATACATCTAATACTGCTATGCTTTTGTTGCCTATCTAGTTGAGGAAAATGCTAAATTTCAGTTGAGTAGAGAGTAGTGATATAGATCAATAAATAATTTCCCCCACTAAGTTCACGGACCTCTGAATTCTATCCAAGGGCTCCTTAGGTGTCTCAAGATCCCAGGTTAAGAACACCTGCCTTAACATAAGTGCAGGGACGCTGAGCTCCAGTGAAATGGTGTTGCATGCCTCAGTGTGAGAGGGCAGCAGCATAGCCAGAATCCGGCTTCTTCACAGCAGTGGGGTTGATCCTCTCTGCGTAGTGTCCCAGGGCCCCAGAAATCCATGCTCAGCAAGGAGGCTCTCTAGTTGCCATCTACTTCTGTGAAATAGTATATCCTTGACTACGCTAGAATGTAAACTTCATGAGTTTTTAAAAACTCGTATTGAAGTACTATATTTATAAGTACTTATCAACTATACGGCTTGATAAAGTTTCATGAACTGAACATACTAGTGTAAGCAAAACTGAAATTATTACCGGTATCCCGGAAGCCTCCCCTAGGTCTCCTTCCGGACACCCCAAGGGTAACTACTATCTTGATTTAGAACAACATAGAGTAGTTTTGCCTGTTTTTTTTTTTTTTCTTTTTGGTAAATAGAATAATGCATAATACTGTATACTCTCTTGTGTCTTTCTCGCAACATTCAACTTGTGAGATTCACCCATGTTGTTCCATGTAGTTACAGATTATTCATTGCCATTGCTGTAGAGCATTCTATTGTGTGAATATACCATCATTTGTCAATTCTGCTGTTAATGGGGATTTGGATAATTTTGAATTTTGGGATATTATGGATAATATTTATTATAATTAACCTGGTACATACATTTTAGTGAATGTATTGAAATATTTCTGTTGAATATATACTTAGGAGTGAAATTGCAAGGTCATGGGTCTGAGGATGTTTAGCTTCAGTAGATATGGTCAGTTTTCTAAAGTGATTGTGCTAGTTTCCATTGCTCCATATCCTCACCAGCACATGGTGTTCTCTATCTTTCTCATTTTAGTCATTAGGTGGTTGTGCAGTGGTAGCTCGCTGTGGTTTAATTAGCATTTTCCTGGTGACTAAGGAAGAAGAACCCTTTTACCCAGTCTTGGTTATTTGGATATCTTCTTTTATGAAGTGTCTGCAAGTCTTTTGTCCATTTTTATAATGTCTGTCTTTAGATATCTTGAGCTAATTATTTAATCACTCTCAGTTTCCTCTTTGTTAAATTAGGATGCTAATAGAACCAATTCATAGGGTTGTCATGAGGATTAAGAGAGAGAGAGTAATAAAATGTTTAGCCTAGTGTCTAGTGCCTGGCCCATGGCATGTGCTCAATGATTTGCAACAATTATTATTAATCACCAATGCAGTGCATATCAGGTATTCCATCTATGTTTATTGCATAACTGAATTTTGAACATATTATTGTAACAATCCACATGGTGACTATTAGGCCTGTGATAGGTATAGGCTTGAGATGAGAAGGAGCATTAATGAAATGTTTGAATGGAGAATAATGACTGGAGATTAATGAATGGAGGTGATTGAAATGGAGAGTTTAGTGACTTCCACCCCCTTCCCCAGGGGGTGGTTGTGGTATCACGTCATGTGGTCTATGGTCAATTCTGAGCTTTGATGACGTCCCAGGACAGTGACTTTGTAGCAACATTCAATGTAATGACTATTTACATGGTTCTATTTTCTGTTTAGGTGGAATTTTTTTGTGTGTTTGTGTTTATTCTTAAAACGTATCATTTTATAGGAAATATAGTCAATAATATTGTAATAACTATGTATGTGGCCAGATGGGTACTTGAAATATCAGGAGGAACACTTTGTAAAGTATGTGATTGTCTAACCCAGTGGATCTCAATCTTGGCTGCACATTAGAATCACCTGGGAGTCTTTTTAAAATCCTGATTTCTGGGCCTCATCCTCCAGAAATTCTGTTTCTTTGTTATGGGGTGGGGCCATAACATTAGTAGTAAAGAAACAGAATTTTTGGAGGATGAGGCCCAGAAATCAGGATTTTAAAAAGATTCCCTGGTGATTCTAATGTGCAGCCAAGGTTGAGAACCACTGGTCTAACCACTACGCTGTACACCTGAAACTAATACAGAATAATATTGAATGTAAACTATAATCGCAAGAATATATTAAAAAATACGTCATTTGATCACCATACTTCCTGGAATTGTCCTTTCCTTTCCTTTTGGATTCTGTCAATTACAATACCTGCTCTTAAAAGACAATCCCATTTCAAATGACTTGATTCCATGGGCCATTTACCTAGACGTATGTAATGGTAGGCCTGGGGAATAGTTGTCACCTAGGACAACCGCCTCACAATTGTACACAGTGACTTGTCCTACATCACATAGCCAGCTGATATGGAGCCTGGCATGAAATGAGCTGGAGGACAGGAAGAGGGCAGAGGTGACTTTCAACATGGAAGATATTTTTATAGAAGTTGATTAGGTTGAGTTTTAAGGGAGGTGAAAGTTTAGAAAGTTCTATGTAAAGAGAAGGATTGCTTTTTGGACCAATAAGAATATTTCCTATCTTGCTGCTGGGTAATGATGGCAGATGGAAGCCATGGTCTTATTGTAGCTACAGACCCAGGAGGTCTTTAGTTATGGCACTCACTGATACAGCTTCAACTCAGGTCTTCAGTCCTGAGCCAGTGCTGAAAATGGAAACTCATGCATGGCCTGTGTAGTGGGCGGAACGCTAATATGGCCCCCAACCACCCTTTTACACACACATTTTGATCCCCCACTTCTCCTTGAGTATTGGCAGGTCTGTGACTATGATGGATATAAACTACATGACAAAGATGAAGGAATTTTGCAGATCTACTGTCAAATCAGTTGATTTTGAGTGAGTAAAAAGGGAGGTTAACTTGGATAGGCCTGACTTAATCAGGTGAGCGTTATTCACAAGAGACTGAGATTTAAAGTAAAAGAGATACGCCTACTGTCTTTGAAGACGTAAGCCTCTATGTTGGGAGAGACTTACATGGACAGGACCTGAGGGTGATCTCTGGCCACAGCCAGCAAGAAAACAGGGACCTCAGTCCTATAGTCCTAAGGAAGTGAATTCTGCTAATGATCTGAATGAGCTTAGAAGAAGACCTGAAGGTCTCAGTAGACCACAAGCCCACGTGACATCTTGAAACCTGGTGAGCAGAGGGCCCACTTAAGCTGTGCCTAGATTTCTAACATATAGAAACGCTTAGATAATACATTTTTGTTATTAAAGAAAAAAAAAAAGATACCACTTTCTTGGAATGTCCCCAAGTTCAGGATTATAAATTCAGGCAGAACAGTTCTTTTGAGGATACTTTATTTACTCTGGGGTTTCTGGGCTGATGTGGTTCTTCATAGTATAACTTATTAGTTAGATGGGCCAATAACAGCACATTGGCAGAGAATTGGCTCATAATGATTTTTGTGACTCATTTTGCAGAGAAACAGTTTTCCAGGGAGTCAAATGAAGCTTTATTAAAAGCTTTACTTTAGAGAAGATCATAGCTCTGGAAACCTATCAGAGAGTCAAACTAGATGTTCCCCTCCTAGATATAGCATTTATTTATTTTAAGTAGAACTTTTGCTTGCTTGAAGAAAAAGAATAGCCCTCCTAATATATGAGGGACCACACTGGTGATTTTCTTCTCTGTTCCTTTATTTTCTAGACTGCCTCTTCATTCTTTCTGGTACTGACAAATAGGAAATGCGAAGCAACAGCCATTTTTATTTGGTGCAGGGCCTACTGGGGGGAAGAGGATACCAATGTTTGGAAGGGACCAGACTCTTTCTTCCCTGGAGACAATGCCCTGTGTTGAATGAGCCTCTTTTAATCATTTCTGGTGGCTCTCCTGCCGCACAGCTTCCATTTCACAGCATTGGGCCCTCTCTGCCGTGAGGAGAAAAGTGGGATTGGCAAAATTCTTGCTCAACAAGAAGGCCGTGGTGGAATTTTCTTGTGACACTTCTAGTATGCAAATTCAGAAACATAATTTTTTAATTTCAATCATGGTTAAACTCTTGTAAGGAAAAGATTGCTCTATCACGTTCAGCTGTATTCTTCAGATTACTCTGGATTTTGCAAATATTCAGCACATATCAAAATGGCTGACAAACATCCTATGTGTGGATAGCACAAAGGGGGCCTTTAAGGAATCATCTCTGCAATCAAGGGATCCCTAAGAGGTGGGGGCGCTAAATGTTTCTACAGCACAGTGTCTAGGCTCTCCTGAATGCTGCAAGAGACGAGGGGCAAAGGGAAGCAGTGAGAACGTCGCCTCCGAGAAAACATGCCAGATCAGCTTGAGTACCTTTGAAATTCAGAAATAAATCTCTGGTTAAGAGTTTTTGCAAGCGACTCAAGAAAGCAGAAAGAGCACTGGACTAGGATTCCATTTATTTTTTTTGCTCTTTGATCAACAATTGTATAATTTTGGTCAATTCATAGAACTGCTCCTATCCTTGGCATCCTCAGGTATAAAAGTGGGTATTTCCATTAGAGTTCTTGGTGTACAGGAGCAGGAAATAGCTCTCATCACCCTAAGCAAAAGGGGACTCCTTGGACAGTGCTGGGTTGCTCAGAGGACCTATGGAGGCCTGAGAACCCGGCTGGTAAAGGGCAGGAAGCAGAGTAGGTCTGGGTTTTGTGCAGCCGTGAACGTGCTCAGCCTTGGTGGGGTCTAGGTTTGGGGCATACCTCATCCCCAGGTGAATATAGACAGTCCTGTGCTTCACCACCATTGCGGATCCTCCTGGCTGAGTCTCTGGCTCTTGGTTTCTCACAGTGCAGAACTTCGGGTTCACAATGTGAATATTTAGTATATGAGAAAAAAAGGGATGGGTATTTCCAGGCTCCCTCTCCTGGAACAGTTTCTCTTCTGGAACATATGCATTTGTTCAGCAGAATTTTGATTTGATTGAAGTTAATACAGTTGCTACCAACCTGAAGCTTGAGATGTCTAATTTTATGATTTGATAATATAGATAAGGTGGAGAAGACTCTAGGCTTGACATACTTGACATTTAAATCTAACTTTGCAGAATAATTTACTAGGTGAGAAAAGTATTTGCTATGCTTTTTCAGGTCTATCTGGATATATTGTTATAGGATAGTAATGAGCATCCCTAGAAGGGACACAATGCATATTTGAAGTTGCGTTTTCATTTTCCATTTCACTGAAATAGATTCTGTAGGTCAAAGGCCTTTAAACTTACATTTTCTCTGTTCTAGCCATGCATTTAGTCATAGTTGCCATGAGAATTAAGATTTGGGAGCTATTTATATAGAAATACACTGTCACTGAATACATTAGAGCCTTTTTATCCTGCTATTCTCAAAATCGGTTGGAACTCAATTTAGGAACCAAAATTCATGCCATTCATTCATTTTAATGCATTTTAATTACTTACTTGGGAGCTTAACCATTTAGAATTTTTCTTCATCAAAAAAACGATAGAATATTTGTATGCTGCTGCAGAGTTATTTTTAATCAGCATAATCAGATATGTTAATCAGCAAATATTAAGGAAACACAAAGTATTGACCTTGCTTGGGTATTTTGTAATACTAGGAGTTGGGTGAGGATTTCAAGAAAGAGCCTCAGTCTTGGCCTTACAGTCAAGTTTGGAGACTGTGGTCAATTGATGACCTAGCACTCTTGGCAGAACTGCCCTTTCAATCATCAGTGACAAGGATGAGTTGTGGAGATGGGTCCTATTGTTTGCCCATCAAATTCCCCAGGGGGCGTCTTCCATCGGCACAGACTGTCCTGTATGCACGAGTGATGGAGAATCTCACACGATCCCATTGGAAGAATGTGGCAGAGGTGGCCAGTGGAACCCCAAAGTTCATGCTGTCCTTTACAGCACATACTTGTCTCCAGTAACTAGCTACCCATCTGGGGCTAAATGTTCCAGCCCTTCTTGCACCTAGGTGTGGTCATGTAACTATTTCTTGCTAATGGAGTGTGAATGGAAGTGTTGTGTGTCACTTCATGGCCATAGCCATTAAGAAGCATGGATGCTTCCTCCATGGTCTTCCATTCCTACTCTACTGGCTGGATGCAGGTGTCTACCCCAGGGATAGTGGGGCCACAGGATGGAACCTGTGAGGAGGAGTTCCACTGCCAACTTGGAGTATCCACCTTATATTCTTATCTGAGCAAGAAATAATTTTATTGTGTTTGAGGTTTTGTACATCTGTAGGTCTATTTGTTATATTAACGAGCATTACCTTATTATAGGAAATAGATTCCCTTCAATAAACCTCTGATTTTGCTACTCTGTGCTTATTGTATCTTTGCAATTCTTTGTCAATCTGAACTTGTAGTGGAAAGATAAGACTAGTCTACATTTCCTGTGCTTATCATATTTACAAGAGAGCAAACATATATGCTTGATACTTCTTATATTTATAAATCACCTTCCTAAATTCTTCTCCCCAATTTGTCATCCATTGAGAGATGGTATGGCATAGTGGTTAACTGTATAGGCTATGGAGCCAGAATTCCTGGTTGTAAATATTGTCTCTGTTGCTTATTTTTTCTGTGGACTTGGACAAGTTGCCTAACCATTGTGTCTCTGACTTCACATCTGCAAAATAGGGTAATAACACTACCTACATCAGAGGGCTGTTACGAGGGTTACAGGAATTAATACAGCTAAGTGCTTACCGTATTTTCTGGCTTGTAGTAAGCATACAATAAATGTCATTTAAAAATAATTATTCAGGTATCTTATTGTGGTTTAGCCCACGACTTCTAAGTACCTCCCTATTTGTGTTTAGTTTTTTCATATCTGTGTCAGGAGAATCCAAGAAGCTTTTCCATGAAGGGTGATGCTATCGTTAATGGGACAGAGGTAAATCTAATATTAAATAAAATGGACTACAAACACTAGCGACTCTGTGGATTAGGAGATCTAAAATCATGATGATGATGAGTTCATATTTTTTAGTGGTTACTATATGTCAGGCATTGTTTTAATTTTACATATATTAGCTCATTTGATCATCACAATGATACTATGAAGTAGGTTTTATCTATCATTTTTCCTCTTTTACACATGAGGAAATAGAGGCACAGTGAGGTTTAAGTACTTACCCCAGGTCACACAGTGAGGTTTAAGTACTTACCCCAGGTCACACAACTGTTGCCTCAAATACAGGCAGTCTGACTGCATAGGAAACTGCTATTTGTCTTTAACACCTAGGCAAGGTTCCCTCTTCTGTGAGGTCTTTCCTTTTCTCTGGCAGCCACCGCTCTATCTTGGACTGGTTTGATTGCAGCTGGAACCACGTGGTATTGTAGTGATTTGTTCATGTTTCCATGAGATCCTTGTACACATTGACTAGATTAGTGCTTTTCAAACTTGAATGTGCCTATGAGTGACCTGAGGAACTTTATTAAAATGCAGATTTCTGATCTAGTAGCTGTGATGGTTAATTTAAAAAAATATATATTTTATTTTTTACCGAGAGGAAAGGAGAGGGATAGAGAGTCAGAAACATTGATGGGAGAGAAACATCGATCAGCTGCCTCCTGCACACCTCCTACAGGGGATGTGCCCGCAACCAGGGTACATGCCCTTGACTGGAATCGAACCTGGGACCCTTCAGTCGGCAGGCCGACGCTCTATCCACTGAGACAAACTGGTCAGGGCTGTGATGGTTAATTTTATGCGTCAGCTTGATTGGGTGCCCAGATATGCGGTCAAACATTATTTCTGGGTATGTCTGTGAGGGTGTTTTTGTATGCAGTTAACTTTTAAATCTGTGTACTGAGTGAAGGAGATTGTTCTCCCTAATGTGAGTGGGACACATCCAATCAGTTGAAGGCCTGAATAGAACAAAAAGGCTGGCCCTTAAATAAGAGAGAATTGCTACTACTCAACTGCCATCAACCTTGGCTTCTTCTTGCCTTTGGGCCTGAATGGGAAAATCAGCTCTTCTGGGTCTTGAGCCACCAGCCTTGGACTGGCACTGCACCATTGGCTCTCCTGGGCTCCTGCTGACTCGCACTGTGAATTTTGGGACTTGTCAGCCTCCATAATCATGTGAGCCAATTCCCTAGGATAAAATTTCTCTTTCCCTCCTTCTCTCCCTGTCTCTCTCCCTCTCCCCTCCTCTCTCTCCCACTTCCTCTCCCCTTCCCTCTCTCTCCCATTGGTTCTGTTTCCCTGGGGGACCCTGACTAATACAGTAGGTTTGGGGTTGGACCTGATATTCTGCATTTCTAACAAGTTTCCAGCTGATGCTGCTAGCCCTAAGCAGGGTGCCACATTTTGAGAAGCAAAAACAAGGCTACTTTGTTCACCTTTTTATCTTTGGCCTCCAACACAGAGTGGGTACCCAACGAGTTTCTTTTGAGTATTTCAGATGAAGTTTTCTTACCAGGTGAAAGAGTCTCTAAGAGAAAATTCAAGTAAATAATTATAAGAAATGATTTTGAAAACTGTAACTTTGACTTTAATAGCAGTCCAAATTTGACCTAAATAAAGAGGAGAAAAGAGAAGGGAAAATCAGAAAAATGACAGATTGTAAGAGCTGAACATCTAGGAACTGGAAAGTAGGATTAATGAGACTGATTGGGACCGACTGAATCTATCAGTGGCTCAGCATAGAGAAGATGAAATTAGTTTCAGCACTTGTGGTTTTAATAGCATGGATCTGAAGCTGCACTGCCTGAGTATCTTGATGTTATGTAAAATTTAGTTCCACACATTCATGCATGGAAAGTCATTTTAATCACTTGTAAGCATGATAATGTATCCATGAAGTTGGAGCCTGATAGCCGTCAGTTAGTTTCATGGGTCATTATTTTCTGCTCTGGAGATGGTGTGGCTCATTGGCTGTGCTTTCTCTTGGAACTTTGTCTCTGAAGTTTGGTTACACTATAATCAGCTCAAACTCAGGGTTTAATTTCTGTATGGTGAGGATTGACAATATGTTTCATCATTGACTTTTCTTGTTTTTTCCTAATGACTGAGGTTTACTGGATTTATAAACCTGTGACTCTAAGATTAAAATAACCTCAGGAAGCCCATAAAAGATAAAAGTATTAAAATAACAAAAGAAAACAATAGAGGTAAGACACACAGACATGCACATGCAATCTAAGATGCTGTTGATTGTAAGATGTATCATTAAGGTAGGGACTGCAAAAATTGAAAAAAATGCTGCATTATAATAATTATATTATTATGTTATGGTAATGTCACATTATTAGACAACTATATCAATTTCAGAGATTTAAATAAATCTATTTTTATTGATTTTAGAGAGAGAGGAAGGGAGAGGGATAAAGATATATAAACATCCATGTGAGGGAAACATCAATTGCCTGCCTCCTGCACACCCCCCACCAGGGATCCAGCCTGCAACCCAGGCATGTGCCCTGACCAAGAATAGAACCAGTGACCTCTTGGTTCATGGGTTGACACTGAACCCCTGAGCCACACTGGCTGGGCTCAGAGATTTTTAACATGTGAAAAAAATTGTAGTCTAAAATTCCTGAAATACATTGTACATTTATGTATACATGTTATGTGTATATAAAAATAAATTAATACATACATTTATTTATACATATTCTCATATATATAGAGTCAATATTAAAAGCTCTGTCTCTAGCATTTAATATTGACTGTGAAAGGCTGCATATATTCTATACAGAATGGACAGAGAATGAGTTTCTTCTGGTTCTCTACAGCTAGATTATGAGACCACTAGTGGTATTTTTAGCTTATTTGAAATGTTGGGAATGATTGAAACACATTCCCACTGTAATGTTCCTAGGGCTTAAGCTGTTTCAGGCTTCAAAATGAATGCTTATTTTGACCTGTGAAAATAAGAATCTCTAGTTAACAAAAACAACCAAAGAGCCTATACTTCATATGAGTAACTATGATATGCCTTCATGCTATCTTGATTTTTTCCAACACTTTAGAACAGATGTGTTGCCTTTGAAAATATTATTTGATCTGAGTTCTCACTTAAATTGACCCAGTTAAACCAATTGCCAAGGCTTTCCCTTGTTAACCTTAGTTAAAATTGCATAGCAAGTTCAGATGGCTTCATACATGCAGAGCTCCCAAAAGTTCAATAGAGATCTTTCGTGTATGTGGACTTTGTGACAAATAGCAATGAACTTTAGCTAAGAAACAATTAAAATAGCATCGATACCCACTAATGTCTTGCACCGAGAGATCGGAATTGTGAAAAACGGATGAACCCCAGGAGCATGATGGATATTGCAGGCCAACCAGAGTTGTCATGGAAAAGCTAATGATCATTATTTTTCATGGATGAAACTCACGCTGCCAATAAACCTTTCAAATGGGTGGAAGTATGTCTCTCAGGAAACATGTGTAGTCATTGCTAAAATCAGTTTTTTTCTCCTCCCACTCCCCAAGGCCCCTTTACGAGATTGATTATTTAATGTTGAGCCTTGTTTTATTTCATGCTTTCTGTTGGCATCTTGTATTTGATCTAAGAAGGCTAGCTTACTCACTGCTAAAGCAGGAGCTAGAAAAGGACCATTAAGGGCCTACCAAAATATCAAGGGAATCTAGAGGTCCGTGACAATAAAATCTCATTTTTAAGGAGAGAAGGACCGTGGGCATTTAGCACAATATTATCATTATGCAATGTCTTGAAAAAAAGTCCACACTATTTAAATAATGATAGGAGGTACAATATACTTGCAGTTAACAGGAATTGAGAATTTCCTGTGAGCCAGACACTCTGGCAATAATACCAGAAGGCAGATCCTCTTACTAGACTGGTTTTACAGATACAGGCACTGAATCGGAAACATTAGATAACTTGCCTAAATGTCTCAGTCAAGGTCCTGGCAAGAAACACATTCAAATTGGGTAACTAGAGGAGAGTTTGTTAAAGGGATTATTTATCAGAGTATTGGCAGGGTTTAGGGAAGCCAGCACAGAGTTAGAAGCACTGGGATCCCTCTCTACCCCTAAGATTGAGGAGATGGGGAAAGGAACAATTCTTGTATTTAAGGCTATATGGAGAGGACTGCCTGACAGGATCTGACTATTTTGGAAGAGATATGTTGCCAGACCCAGAGACTCTGCAAGAAGGAAGCTGGGAGAATAAATAAATACTCAACCTCACTCTTCTTCTGCCCTCAGAGCCTTCCTTCGGCTGAAGCCTTCCATTGGCTGAATCCCACTGGAAGCCAGAGGGCAAAAGAGCCCATTGATACTGTCCCTGTGGCTCAGCCTTCTGGGGCCCAGAGTAGGATGGAGTGTGATGTCCCATGTCCCTAACCACTGCCTCATGACAGGTCTTCAGTCCACCTTCAGAATGAATACAAGATTAAAAAAAACTCCATTGAAAAGTCTTCGCAGCCCCAAACATCACTTATTTGTTCTTTATTGCTCACTTAAAATTTCACCAAACTTCCATTTCTAGTATTACATAGTTCTGGAAGAACATCTTGTCCTCCTCTCCCCGGGCTGCATGAGGTTCAGGTTTATCTTTGGCTCTTGATGCCTATGTGTTTCGTTACGTCAGCACACTGCGTGGAGTGTTCTTTTATTTTTGGAAGTGTTGCTCCAATAATTGTTTTAGTTGAGAAGAAGTAAGTTCTTATCTTAAAGTGCTCTTTAAGCTAGGTGGATCTGGGAACATTTTGCAGTGTCAAGAAAGTATCTATTTCTAAAAAAGACAAGAAAATTCCCTTTTAGTGTTTGTGTCAGAAAGCCAAATTGTCTGGAGAGAAATAATCCTCCTTGTGAACAGGCAGAAAAATGAATAAATGATTGTCTATTTTTATATTGAAATGTAGTTATTTCCATTGAAACCTGATTCTTAGGGATTAATTATGCAGTTGTGTTTCCCAAAGTCTATTTGAATGATACATGGCAATGATATAATAAATTTCTACCTTCTTATTCAAACACTTTAAGTTTTTCTTTCAAAAATCATTGATGTTCAGTGACTTAAGTAAAGATGAATAGATTCAGCTTTCCATTTTTATGTTCACTTGCTACAAGATTGGAAATGTATTAGGGCTTACCAGTTACAATGATCTTGGTTTTTATTTCTTTTATTGTTGAAAAAATGTAATGAAGATTTTATATGCTCATATAAGATTATATTGATGATGATGTTTGACCAGAGCAAGCTATTCTGTGTAGAGACTATGGAGCCCCAGGTTACCAGGAGTTCACATCCAGTTAGCATGGCTACTAGTAGCCCTGGTGGACAGTCAGCTTGTTGAATATCCTACTTGATCATAATAATAACTAACGTCTGCATACAGTTTTAAAACATACAAAGTATTTACATGCATACATTATTTGATCTAGTCTGCAGGCTTATGAGGAAATTATTATGTGTGAAATAGAAAGACTTGGAAGAGGAGAATTAGGCAGTGACACCTTCCATATACAATTTTATTTAAACTTCATATGCAAGCACACAACCATTTTTTTGTTCAATTCAATTTCATAAGCATTTAATGGAGCTCCTAATATGTGTCAAAAATAGTTCAGAAGAGAGCTATATTTATGTGGCACCACAGTTAAATCCATGGATATAGACGGTATCTCCCAGGAAGACCATACAGAGAAAAAATGAGTGGTAGTGGTGGTGGTGGGGGAGGGGTGGGGTGGCTCACATAAAAGATATCTCCAAATAGCATGAGTGACAAGGTAGGAGAAGAAACAGCAGAGAGTAGAGATAGAAGCCAAGGGAAGAGATTCAGGAAAATGGGAGTGTTAGCAATGTCTGGAGCTGCAGAATGCTGCCATTCAGATAAGACTGCAATTTGGCATTTAGGAAGATTGCTATGAGTGGGATGTAGAGTAGGGAGGCAGTGTGGGTTCTGAGGATAGAGGGTAGCAGGTAATCTCCTCCCCGTTTCATCTAGAGCTGACTCTGCACAAAGGAGTCTGATTTAAGTCAGTTTGAATAGTCTGTTAGCGGCTCTTGGAAAAAGGTTTGTTGGGGAAGGAGAGAGAATTCAGCTCTTGGCTTAAATGAAGGTTCTGGATTATTTATGGATTTAATTTATCCCTGTGATCCATGTCCCCAGTTGACATAGGCTATCAAGAGTTAGTTGCATTCTTTTCTTTTTGAAAAAGTAGGAAGAATATTTAATCATAACTGAGTTGCACTAATAGAGATTTTAATAAAACTGGGCTGAGCTCGGACCAGGAGGTTGAATAAGCAAGTGGAGAGTGAATGTTCCTCTGGGTGCACTCTGTGCACTGGCATAATTCGTGGGACTGAAATATAGTATTTAATCCAAAGAACCCACAGGGTTTTTATAAGTGCAGTTTAATTTAAAGTCTATGCAAATACATGTAGTACATAAATACAATTTTCTGGGAATTTTAAGCCTTCCTGTGACTTAGATAAAACTTTAAAAGAAAATCTTTGATAAATTTGATAACAGCCTCATTTAAATGAGCTTACCTTCCATAGAAATCAACATGAAGACTGAAATGCTCCCCCTCTCACACCTCAGCCTTTCTTTGAGGGTAAGAGAGAAGGCCTGTAGCATTATCACCATCTGGAGCTTAGAGAGCTTCTTTGCTTTGCAGTGAGGAAGCTGAGCACAGACATCACTGTCCAAGGTGCCTGTTTCATGCCACAGCTAGGAGAGAAACTGAGTCTAGGGTAGTTGCTATGGGGCAAAACCCACATTACTAACTAATGCTAGCAAAAGAAAAACAACACGAGTGAAATCCCACCAACTCTTCTAATTCCTCTCTAGATCTCTTTAGTCCTACTAGAGTTTTCTTTCTATAAATGAATGTGAATGCCTTTGCTTCCATGTAAAAGTCTTCACTGGCTTCCCAGTATCTATGGTGTGAAGTCCAGACTCTTGAATAATAACCAGAGCTCTGCCTATTTCTTTGTTCCTATGTATTCAGCCCTTACTCCTCAAGCTTCATTTTTCAGACAGACTTGCCCACATGCAGTCCCAGACTTGTATACTCACACCTTTTCATTCTTTCTTGCTGGCGCCGCCCCCTTACCCCCTAACCGCTGTCCCCTCCCCCGCCCCCCCCCCCCCCCCCGCCTCCCTTACTTCTCCCAAGGCTTTAATAACGTCAGTTTATCTTCCAAACTCAGCCTAAGCATAACCACCTCCCAGAAGTCTTCCCACACCTCCCTTTTGGCTCTTGTTCTAGGACATTGCATATTCTGGGATAATATCTGCCACATTGATTGTCAGTCATTTGTTTACATGTTTGACTATTCGACTAGGAGACCCTTGAGTTCAGAGAAACTTACTCAAGTTTACATCCTGAGTGCATAGGCCTGGCATGTGTAGATGCTCAGTAAATGCTTATGGAATTGAACTGAACAACAACAACAACAACAACAACAACAAATCCAGATAGTTATGAGCCCCTAATAGAGAATTTAGGTGAGATTATCCATGAGTCCTTATGAGTTTGAAACTGCCCTCTTTGTCTATCTCTTCCTTTTGTTCTCCATAACCTAATGGAGAAATTGTTGGACGTGCTGTCCCCCAGGGTCATTATATGCATTTATTCCTCCCATTGTGCCCTTATCCGTGGCATTATCCCGGCTTGGCAAGCACACCCTCCTTGCTTATGTAGAAGTTATTGATCGCCTATATATATGACATTGTTGTGGGCTCCTATCTTTACCTGTCTAACTAGGATTCCACCATTCTAGGCCCCCTCATACTTGCATCTTCTTCTAACCAACAGTCAGAGCTGTGTAATTGTCCAAGTTCATTAAAAGTAAATAACTCCCAGAGAGGATCATGTAAAGATTTCCCCAAATTGCAGTGATTTATAGATAATATAATAGCAATTAAAATCTGTTTTTCCCCAAAATAAGTATTAAATGAATGAATAAATAATGTCCCCTTGAAAAGGCCCTCACTCCAATTAAAAGCCAACTGCAGTAACATTTCAGGGTTTCAACCCTACTTCTTTCCTGCCAGGAGGTGTCATGTCATTTACTGAAAGAAAACAACACAGGACAAACACTTTCTTAATAAATGCAGTTTGTTAAAGTCCTGTTAAAACATATGGGTCAAGGGGAAGTCAAAACAATCGGAGGATCATTGGAGAAAAAAACTTTTAGGTCTGGCACCTGGGAGACCTCTGGGGCAGAGGCAGTGGAAGAAACTTCATGTTCTGAAGGGAAAGAGCCCCCGTCCCCCTTATTCCTTCTCACCTGCTTACCCCACCAGAAACAACCACAATTCCTAGGAGTTCAATAGTCACATTCTGTCCAAATGCTAAAAGCAGTGACAATTCAACTCAGCACAGAAGCTTGTGTGCAAACTAACTGAGACATCATATAAAAAGTTAGATCCGAGATGATTCTGTGGTTATATTTTTGTGTGTTTGTGTGTTTGTTTTGAGGGTATCTGAAAGTGTATTTTGAGAGGCTATCCCTCTCAGATCTCAAAGCACAAAAAGCTACAATAGCTAAAATATTTTAGTACACCTCTACAGATTGAAAAATCTACCATTCCTCTGTTGTTTTCCTTATGTGTGTATGTTTCATATTATACTGCACATGTAAAAAGTAAAAAAGATGCCTGTAACCAATATCCTCTTGCTCTCGGTCTTCATGGGGACGAGTAGTGGAAAAGCCTTAACTGTGCTGTCCCTTCCTAGGGACAGCAGGGAAAGAAACTAGATTACCCTCAAAGGAAAGGCATTTGGAAGTATTTCCAAAAACCATGGCCCTTTCACATAAAAAATCAATTATATGATTCCAGAGGTAACATAAAACATGGCAAAGGGCAGTTTTTGCCCCCTATAAATATTGTTGAGATGACTAGTTAGCAATTTGGTGAGAAATTCAATCCAAGCCATCTAGTAAAATAAATATGCCAAATGGAAAATACAAAATTTGAACTACAGTCCAGCAGGAAGTAAATAACCTTAAAATGTATTAAACTTTAGTGGAGGTATACTTTGCATGCTTGAGGTTTAGGCAGGGTTTAATGATGACTTCATGGCACATGGAGATTTATAGTAATGGTACTGACTGTCCAGCACTGTGTCCCCAACAGCATCTGGCATGTAGTGGGTTCAGTAACTACTTGTAGATGTGGGGATACATGGACGGCTGGATGAATGTGTAGACCCTTCAGTCTGGTAGGCAAGGAGAGGGGTCCGTGTGCATGTGCATGTCCTGGCTCTCTTTGAACCTGGAGAAAGGAGATGAAAAGACCTTTTGGGACCATCAGCCACCACTTCTGACACCACAGGTCTGTGCTATTCTTCATATTTTCTGGGAAGAAGGTACAGAGGAGGAGGAGATTTCGGAACTGAAAGATAAAATACAAAAGTTCTTTTAAGGATGTAGGATGAGGAGTACACGTGTTTGTCGGGTGTGTGTGTGTATGTGTGTGTGTGAATTTCTAAATGTTCTTTGAGTAATTTTAATCCTCTTCCTTTAGTTGTGGTGGCAAAGAAAATAGTTGCCTCCCTTGCTGATGGGGAAAAAATGGATTTACTTGAAATATAGTATTAGAGGAGGGCTCTATGGATATCCTAAACTGCCAGAAAGATGAACAAGTGGATCCTAGAGCAAATTAAGCCTGAAACATCCCTACTATGTGCCTTCAAAGAGCTATAGAGAACTCTAACACATTACCCTTACCTCAAAGTTTATCATGCAAAAATATCTGGCCTTTCTTAGTGTTTTCCTTGTGGCACTGTGTTTTCAGAGAATGCTCAGTATTAGACTTCTGCACATTAATAGCCTTAGAGACATACAGATCCAGAATACATTACCGTCATTTGTCTTGGCCTTGTTTGTGTGCTGAGTTCATCATTGTTTTATTTTCAGCATAGCGCCTTCTTCCCCTCTTACTGTAGTGTTATTAATAGTAATAGGAGCTTCCCGGCTTCAGTCATCGGCATGCCTGAGAGGAATGTTCAAAAGAGATAGGAGGGATTCATCTCCCAAGTAATTTGTATGCCAGGGAGCACCACTCCTTAGAAACCGTGTTCTTTGCAGCTGATGCGTTCCATAACAGGGCTGGCATGGAGAGGTGAATGAACCCGGCAACCAGGGCAGACAGGGAGAACCTGGAGCTTAGGACTAAAGCTCTCCTCCCCCTACCCCAGGGCTAGACAGGTGCTAAGGGTGGGCCAGGTAGAGGCACCAGCTGGCAGTAGGAAGAAAGAACAAGCAGGCAGGCAGACCCCAGCACCTAAGTGCTCACGGGGCTGTCCTGGAAGAGGATCTGAACATAGAGAGCAAGGTATATAGGAGATGATTAAGTGTCAGGGTTAAGAAGAGCAGCTTTTGGAAATAACCCATGCTCATCAACAGGTGAATGTGTAAGCAAAATGTAATATATACATACAATGGAATATTATTCAGCCTTTAAAAGGAATGAAATCTTGCGTATGCGACAACATTAATGAATCTTGATGAAGTTATGATAAGCAAAATGTACAAAAACCCAAAATACTGTGTGATTCTACTTATCTGAGTTTCCTAGATTAGTCAAATTCATAAAGACAGAAAGAATGATGGTTGCCAGGGACTGTGGGAAGTGGGAGTGGGCATTGTTTAATGCATATATGTAGGGTTTAAGTTTTGCAAGATGAGAAAGTTCTGGAGATTGGTAACGCAGCACTGTGAATGCACTTAACAGCACCAAACTGTACACTTAAAAATGGGTACTCTGGTCTTGGCCAGGTAGTTAGGCTAGTTGGAGCATTATCCCGTACACCAGTGGTTCTCAACCTTCCTAATGCCGTGACCCTTTAATAGAGTTCCTCATGTTGTGGTGACCCCCAATTTCATTGTTACAAATTGAACATAACCAAAGCATAGTGATTAATCACAAAAACAATATGTAATTATATATGTGTTTTCTGATGGTTTTAGGCGACCCCTGTGAAAGGGTCATTCGACCCCCAAAGGGGTCGCGACCCACAGGTTGAGAACCGCTGCTGTACACCAAAAGGTTGTGGGTTTGATTTCAAGTCAGAGCACATACCTAGGCTGCAGGTTCAATCCTGGTCAGGGAAGCAACCAATCAATGTTTCTCTCACATCGATGTTTCTCTCTCTTCCCTTCCACTCTCTCTAAAATCAATAAAAAACCCCATATCTTCGGGTGCGTATTAAAAAAAATTAGGTTCTATGTTAAATTTTATGTTATGTGTATTTTGCTGCAATTAAAAAATTTAAAAATCAGAGATATTCTAAAAGAAAAAGAGAAAGACAGCTTTGAAGACAGGCTATCTGAGTTCAGATTCTGGCAGACACTGATTTGGGGCAAACCAGGTAAGTTCTCTGGACTTTGGTTCCTTTCTATTATGGGAGTGACAATAATGGCACCTGTACTATAGGATTGTAGTGAGGATTAAAGGAGATACTATATGTAAAGCCCCTGGCACTTAGAAGAACACAATAGTGTTAGGTTTCACCACTGTCATCAGGAGAATATGCAGCATTTAAAGTGTACAAGCAGGTAATTTGCTGTAGGATGCCGGTAAGTACTTTAAGGCCAGATACCAGGTTCATACTGTGGGACAAGACCTCAGTCCTTTGTGAGGTCTGTAAAGAGCAAGGTGTGGCCTTCCAGAAGATGTCCAGCAGGAATTGATGCTGACCCACTGCTGCTCCCAAATTAGAACGTCCAGACATCTCCCCTACAGGTAGGACCCAAGGTGGGTAGGCAATAAAACTGGAGAAGGGGGATCTAGAGGGGCCTGACAGCAGCTCAGTAGCCCAGTCACATGTGCACATACCTCTCCAGATACTGCTGGAGAGTCCGGTACTTACCCTTTCCATCAGTCAGGAGCTGGTGGCCTGCCTTATGAAAGAATTACAATTCAGAGCACTATAGGCCTTTTGAATTAAAATGCCTTCCTGATTTCTTCCAAACATGACCAGATTGCAAAACAAGCACAGGTCAGGGGAATATCCTCTTTCACTGCTGTGCAGTCTTGACTGCACTGCTATTACCCGACAGATCATGAGGTGGCAGACACTCCTGTTTCTGGAACCTTTCCACTTCAGCCATTTCTTCTTGTGTTGTCCTGGAAAGCAAGCCCAGACAAGCACATGACGTGGGAGGCTTTCTTAATGTCACATCAGCTCAGAGGTGTCCCTTGTTCCAGCCTCTGAACATGGGCTGACACTTCAGGGTACAGCCTGCTAAGAGAGCAGGCAAGCACTCCCAGGAGTTATCGGGTTGCTAACCATTCAATTACCCTGAAGCTCTAATTAAGGGAACTCATATTGGAGCCCATACTTAAGAGGTCTCCTTGTCAGCTTCATCCTGGGGTTTAAATAGACTTTTTGATGCTGGTAGAGCAAACGGAAAGATTTCCTCATTCTGCTGAAAGGAGCAGAGGAATTGGCTGCCCTTTCTGATGAGGGCAGGCTCACTCGTGGGAAAAATGGGTGGTATTTGCTGGGAGAGGTCCCTCACATTCTCTTTTGGTTTCCATTAAAGTCCTGCATGCGATGCATTCGATCACAATTGCGGGCTTAGGTGGCAGAGCGCTCATTTTCATAAATAGGCCTGGAAACATAATCACACTCACCCCTTGCTATTTTCAGATTTGGAGTAACTTTTCAGAAAGCACTCTTAATTAATACTGACTTATAATAGCTAAGGCCAGAGTTCCAAGGCAGCTTGGTATAATTTAATTATAGAAGAAAATCGTGAATTTTTAAAATAAAGTTTTCTCCTGCCTCTTTTTTTGTATGTATATGTATGTGGGGATGGAGGGGTAGCTTGTTAGGTGGGCTATTTTTATGCAGACGTCTTGAAGCCTGCAATAAAATACCATGCAGGCATTTCCCAAGTTAGACACACCGAATTTGTGAACGCTTCTTGCATTTGTAGTGCCAGTGACATAAGAACCCTCCCCTACCTGCCTCACTGCAAAGCCACTCTGCTCTCCTCCCCCTCTTGCCATTTACTGCCTCCAGAGAACAGTCATGGGGGTTCAGAGGCCAGCCCAAGTCTGACTTTGGGGAATTTCTGATCAGCCACCTCTTTTCCATAACTTCCTTTCTTTCCCTTGAAGCAATTATTCATGCAACACAGTTGCTGTGTATTCTCTGATTTTCATTACTCTGGACTCTGCTCATTCTTCCTTGGGCAAATTTTCTCATATACATCCTATAGGGCTTAAGTCACTGGGCTTTGAATCAGGACTGTTTAAGTCTTGGTTCTCTCACTTATCTACCAGCAGTATGACTTTGGGCAAATTATTTTGCTTTCTATATCTCAGTCTTCCCATCTATAAACCTGAGATAATACAATTATATTTACCTCATAGCCAGGTTGTGAGGATCATGTAAAACTTTGTTGGGTGGTATGGTGGGAACCTATTGTAAGTGCTTAAAAATGTGAGTTGTTGATGTTGTTTATTATTTTTATTTTAGTTTATTATTTTAAAAATATTTTTAAAATATATTTTATTGATTTTTTACAGAGAGGAAGGGAGAGAGATAGTTAGAAACATTGATGAGAGAGAAACACCGATCAGCTGCCTCCTGCACATCTCCCACTAGGGATGTGCCCACAACCCAGGTACATGCCCTTGGCCAGAATCGAACCTGGGACCTCTCAGTCCTCAGGCCGATGCTCTATCCAGCCGTGGGCAAACTACGGCCCGCGGGCCGGATCCGGCCTGTTTGAAATGAATAAAACTAAAAAAAAAAAGACCGTACCCTTTTATGTAATGATGTTTACTTTGAATTTATATTAGTTCACACAAACACTCCATCCATGCTTTTGTTCTGGCCCTCCGGTCCAGTTTAAGAACCCATTGTGGCCCTCGAGTCAAAAAGTTTGCCCACCTCTGCTCTATCCACTGAGCCAAACCGGTTTTGGCTAAAAATATTTTTATTGATTTTTTATTTTAGAGAGAGGGAAGGGAGAAGGAGAGAGAGAAAAACATTGGTGTGAGACTGGAACATGGATCTGCTGCCCCCTGCACACCCCTTATTAGGGATTGAGTCTGTAACCTGGGCATGTGCCCTGACTAGGAATTGAACCAGCAACCTTTTGGTGCATGGGATGATGCTCAACTAACTTAGCCGTACTGGCCAGAGCTTAGTTTCTTCTTTATTTTTATCTCATACCCTGCCTTTCCTTTCTTTCTTTTTTTTTTTTTTTTAATATATTTTATTGATTTTTTACAGAGAGGAAGGGAGAGAGATAGAGAGTTAGAAACATCGATGAGAGAGGAACATCGATCAGCTGCCTCCTGCACATCTCCTACTGGGGATGTGCCCGCAACCCAGGTACATGCCCTTGACCGGAATCGAACCCGGGACCTCTCAGTCCGCAGGCCGACGCTCTATCCGCTGAGCCAAACCGGTTTCGGCTCTTTCTTTTTTTTTTTTAAAAAAATATTTTATTGATTTTAGATAGGAAGGGAGAGGGAGAGAGAGAGAGAGAAACATCAATGATGAGAATCATTGATTGGCTGCCTCCTGCACGCCCCCTTTTGGGGATTGAGCCCACAACCCAGGCATGTGCCCTTGGTCAGAATCAAACCTGGGACCCTTCAGTCCGCAGGCTGACACTTTATCCATTGAGCCAAACCAGCTAGGGCTTTCCTTTCTTTTTCTAATTTGTACGGATATGTTTGAGAAAAACAGGTTGTTTTTTTGTTTGTTTGTTTGTTTTTCCTTTTGATTATCTCCCCACCATTTCTGTGTTTTTCAAGCTGGGACATAGGTGACAATAGGCAACAGTCAGTCCAGTAAGAGCTGGCCTGGGTGCAGTGTGCCCTGCCACAGAGAGCTGCTTAACAACTTACTTTGTTCTCCTGCTATTCTTCATTACTTAGTGGTCCTAAGTGACCTATTTATAGCTGCTAAAGAGCGGAGTAATACAGGGGATGCACTTGAATTAAGAAAAGCAAAACCATCTGCTTGGGAGGGGAGGGGTGGGACATCAGACATAACAAGACCTCTTCAGAATTCCAGAATTTCTACCTTAGTCGCCATCCTCTTCAAATTCAAACTGCTTTTTGATTCACACTATTGTTCAAGACACATGGAAAAAAGCAAAAATTTTTTCTTAGTTGATTTTATTATTTTTCTGCTCTGTATAATTGTTAGTATTGTGAAAATATCCTGTTTTCTTGAAATTGCATAGCATTTCAGTCATATCAGAGGTTAAAATTATTTCTGTGGGGAAAAAAGCTCTAAGTCCTTAACACCTAATTAATGAAATACATTTTTAGAAGGCCACAGTTTGTAAGTGGGAGACCAAATGTATAGCATGATATGTAAGATGCAGGTGACCTTTGACTAGGCCCAACCTCCATTCTGCCTAGATAAGACATTTATCAGGAGAGATCTAATAACTCATTGAATGTCAAATGCAAATGGTATTTCTCTAGAATTGGATTGACTACTGCATTAGAGAAATAGAACCATAACATATATATGAGGAGATTTATTATAGGATTGGCCCATGAGGTCATGGAAGCTGAGAAGTCCTGCTATCTGCTGTCTGCAAGCTTGAGGGCTAGGAACAGTCGGTGATATAATTCAGCCTGAGTCTGAAGGCCTGAGAAATGGGGGACTGCTGGCATTAGTTTGGAGTCCAAAGATCTGAGAACCAGGAGCTCCAATGTTGAGGGCAGGAAATGATGGACATCCCAACTCAAGAAGTAAGAGAAATCATTTTCCCTTCTTTCCCCTTTTGGTTCCATTGGGAGCCCCTAAGAAAGGATTGGATAATGCCCATCCACAATGTGGAGGTTGAATCTCTTTACTCAGTCTACGGATTCAAATGCTAATCTCCTCTGGAAACACCCTCACAGACACACCCAGAAATAATGTTTTACCAGCTATCTGGGCATCCCCGTAGCCCAGTCAAGTTAACACATAAAATGAATCACCACAGCTTTTTAAGCCCCTTTATAAGTGTAACTGTTGTCCTTTAGGTCATATTTGGTATCATGACTTTGAGAGAAGTACAAAGGCTACATCCATGGATATTTATGGCACTTAAAGTTGTATTGAAACCCAACTGAATTTCTAAAAATGTAAATACAGAATTTGTGCGCTTACGTGTTTAAATTAGGGAGGTTAAATAACTTACAGATCTGCTTTTGGACTATCTTGAGTAATTTGCCAACATTCAGCCCATTTCCCTGGCTCACCCACTGGTTCAATCAAATAAAGAATTTTAACACCAGTCATTTAAAAGGAAAAGGGAAATGAGGTTCATTATGTGGATTCTTCAACAAGAAAGAGAGAGAATTAGTATCTGTTTTTGTATTTTCCTACTTCTCAGCCCACGTTACCATTGTCTCTGGCAGGCAAGTGGTCCTCAAATTGTAATTTATCTACATATATAGCATGTCCCAAAAATGTGTACACACACTTTGAATAATTATAAAGGCAGTATTTATTAAAATCCCTATTATTTTAAAAATTGAGCTATCAGCTGCTAAAGTGTATATACATTTTTTGGGGACACCAAAAAATATATTTGAATTCCATGGAAAAAACAGGTATTAACATGCACATTCCTGGCAGCCCCTCTAGACCTCCCGACTTAGAATTTTTGGGGTTGGAGATTTGGTAAATTGCTTGGCTAACAGCCCCCTAAATGATCTTCATGCACTCTAAAGTTTGAGAACGACTGATCCAGACAATCTTCCGTGGGACATATGTGATTGACAATGAGTGTGGTGGTAATTGCCCCTTTTATTCAGAAGTTGGTCTTGCTGAACCTTCATATGTTAGATCCTTGACTTCTTTGAGGTAGATTCATTGGGCTCAATACATTAGTTTGCTAGGGCCACAAAAATAAAATGCCACAAACTGGTGGCTTAAACAACATAAATTGATTTTCTCACAGTTCTGCCGGCTGGAAGTCCAAGAGCACAGTGTCACAGGGTTGGTTTCTGATGAGGTCTCTGTCCTTGGTTTGCAGATGGCTGTCCTCTCTATCTTCACGTGGCTTTTCCTTCGTGTGTGTGTTGTTTGTGTCTTAATCTCCTTTTCTTATAAAGACACTAGTCATATTGGGTTAGGGCCCATCAATACAACTTCATTTTTAACTATTTACCTCTTTAGAGGCCCTATCTTTCTATCTCCAAATACAGTCACCTTCTAATGCACTGGTAATTAAGACTTTAACACATGAATTGTGTGTGTGTGTGTGTGTGTGTGTGTGTGTGTGTGTGTGTAAACAATTCAGCCTATAGCAGTCTAAATGGATCTCAAAACACTATGAATAAGTGAAGGATGAACACTTCAGACTTCTGGCAAAGTTCCTTTACCCATCCCAGCCTCTGTCCAGCAGAAGAAGCCTCCTCTTGATCGGTGTCTCGGTCTCTCTCCTCTAAGGCAGCGGGAATGAAGCAGGGACAGTGATAACTTGCTTTTTCATTGACTCTGTTCCTCCTAAGCTCCATATCTATGAATATAGGAGAGTCTAATGACTGTTGGCTCAACTGCTTTAAATGATTATGAGCAGTGGTTCTTGAAAAGAATGTGAGAAGCCAAAACTCTTTTCATAATGAATATTAAGATGTTCTTTGCATTTATGTATGTATGTATGTATGTATTTATTTTTACTGGATGACATCTGCACTGATTGTGCAAGAGCAATGGTGGTGAAAACTGTTGGTGTTTCAGCATGAATTGAGGCGGTAGCACCAAGGTGTACTAGTAGTCCTTATAATTTTACCACTGTGCCTTTGCATTGCAGAAAAAAAAAATGCCAGTTTCACTTAAAAGTGCCCTTGATGAAATGGCAAAAATTATTGTTTACTAAATCTTAACCCCTGAACACACAACTTTTTAGGATTCTATTTGCCAAAATGGGAAGTATGCACAAAGCACTTCTGTACATAAACATTCAGTAGCTGCTTGGAAGAAAAGCACTTCTGTGATTGAATTATCAACCAAACTAGCCTCTTTTTTCATGAAACACCATTTTAACTTCAAAGAACAAGTGATTGATGAAATACGATTATTCACACTTATGTAGCTGGCAGATATGTTTGCAAAAATGAATGAAGTGAGTCTATTGCTTCAAGGAAAGCAACTGACAGTATTTGTTGCTAATAATAGAATTCAAGCTTTCAAGTAAAATTAGAATTTTGGAAAACTTGTATCTGTTACTATGAGCTTGATAGCTTACAAGCTGTTGAAGGTTTTTTTTTGGTGAGGTTGGTGATTAATAGATGTGCCTTTAAAATATGATATAGCTATGGCTGGGTAGCTCAGTTGGTTAGAGCATCATCCCAATACACCAAGGTTGGGGGTTCAATCCCCAGACAGGACACATAAAAGAATCAAGAAATAAATGCATAATTAAGTGGATAAACAAATCAATGTTTCTCCCTTCTTCTCTCTCTCTAAAATCAATAAATAAAAATAAAAAAATATTATGTAATTAAATGTGTCAATATTTGGAAAACCACCATAATCCACTAATATCCAATTGGCCAGTGCAGAATATGATAAAATCATGCATGAGTAAAAGATTCATTCAAAGTGAAAGGTGGACCAACAAATTTTTATCTAGTAGAGTATAAGAAGTTCATTTAGGAAACTACCAATTGTAAGGTTTTGGTATATTATCAGAGAAAAATATTCAAAATGATCCAAAAGGATTATTACAAATACTCTACTTTTCCAACTACATATCTGAATGAGGCTGAATTTTCCTCATTTACTTTAACCAAAAGCATATCATAGCAAAATAGGTTAAATGCAAAAGCAGATATGAGGATCTAGCTATCTTCCATTTAAACTAAACATTGGAGTTGCAAATACAGAGTGTCCCCCTAAAATGTATACACACTTTGTATAATTATTAATTCCACTGGGTTGAATCTAAAAAGAAAAAAATATCAATTGAGCTATCAGAAAGTATGTCTATACATATTTTGGAACTCCTTATATTTGAAAAAATGGCATCTTCTCAGTAATATTTTTCTGTTTAGGAATATACATAAAATATATAGAAATATGTTATTTAATGTTTTTACATTAAATATGTTTTACATTAAATATGTTATTTAATGTAATGGTTTTATTATTGCTATTTTAAAGTGAATACATACATATTTAAAACTTTTTCTCAGTTCTAAAGATATTCAAAGTCACTAATCATCAGCGAAGTCAAATTAAAATGACAATGAAATATCACCTCACACCTGTCAGAATGGCTATTATCAATAAACAACAAACAAGTGTTGGTGAGGATATGGAGAAAAGGGAACCTTTGTGCACTGTTAGTGGGAATGCAGACTGTTACAGCCACTGTGGAAAACATTATGGAGTTATCTGAAAAAAATTATAAATTGAACAGCCTTATGATCCAGCGATTCCATTTCTCAGAATTCATCCAAAGAAACCCGAAACACTAATTCAAAAGAGTATATGTACTCCTATATTCATTGCAGCATTATTTATAACTAGAGGTCCGGTGCATAAAATTCGTGCATGGGGCGGGGGAGTCCCCTCAGCCCAGCCTGCACCCTCTCCAATTTGGGACCCCTCGGGGGATGTCTGACTGCCAGTTTAGGCCCGATCTCGGCAGTCTGATATCCCTCTCACAATCCAGGACTGCTGGCTCCTAACTGCTCACCTGCCTGCCGGCCTGATCACCCCCAACTGACCCCCCCGCCCCGCCAGCCTGGTTGCCCCTAACTTCCCCCCGCCCCCCGTGCCAGCCTGGTTACCCCCAACTGTCCCCCTCCACTGGCCTGGTTGCCCCTGACTCCCCCCCATCCCCCGCTGGCCTGGTCGCCCCCAAATGCCCCCCTGCCAGCCTGGTTGCTCCCAACTTCCCCCTCCTGTTGGCCTGGTCACCCCCAAATGCCCCCCCTGCCGGCCTGGTTGCCCCAACTGCCCTCCCCACCAGCCTGGTTGCCCCATGCAGCCTACTGCTCAGTCGTTTGGTTGTCCCTCACTAAGCCCCCTGCCGGCCTGGTCTCCCCACACTGCCTGCTATTCAGTCATTTGGTCATCCCACACTAACCCCCCTGCCAGCCTGGTCGCACCATGCAGCCTGCTGTTTGGTCGTTACTGTTACTGTTGCTGTTATGGTGTCCTGGACAATTTGCATATTCCTCTATTATTAGTATAGATAGCAAGGCCTTGTAAGGAGCCCAAATGACCATCAGTAGATGAGTGGATAAGAAAACTATTCATACAAGGGAATATTACTCGGCAATAAAACAGAACAAAATATTACTATTTGCAACAGCATGGATGGACCTAGATGGTTTTATGCTAAGTGAAATAAGTCAGTCATAGAAAGACAAGTGCCATGTGATTTTACTTATATGTGGAATCTAAAGAACGATATGCATGAACAAACAAAACAGGAATAGACTCTTAGAAACAGAGAACAGACTGATGGTTGCCAGAGGGGAAGGGTTTCGGGGACTGGGTGAACAGGTGAAGGGGTTGAGAAGCATAGATTGGTAGTTACAAAATAGTCATGAGGGTGTAAAGCACTGCATAGGAAATATAGTCAGTAGTACTGTAATAACTATGTATGGTGCCAGTTGGGTACTGGAAATATCAGGGGGAATACTTTGTAAAGTATATCATTGTCTAGCCAGTATGTTGTACACTTGAAACTAATATAATATTGAATGTAAACTGTAATAGAAAAAATATTTAACATTTTTGAAAAATGAAAAAAAATCTCAGTTCTAATTCTTAATAGTGAGTCTCAGTGGATATAACCCACATAAACAAAAGCTCTTTGGGGACCAATAATTTCTAAGAGTACAAGGGAATCGTGGGACTGAACAATTTGAGGGTTCCTGACTTAGGGAGACATTTTTCTAGCTACAAATAGTAGTTGGATGAGTTAACTTTGATTCATGCTACACTTAAAGTGAGTTATATTCCCTATCTGAATGCCGAACTTGGTAAGCTTGATTTTTCCTTATTTCTTGTTGGGAGAAAAGTTATAATGGTAGTAGAGGCCTGGTGCATGAAATTCGTGAATGGGTAGGGTCGCTAGGCCTGGCTGGCGAACAGGGCTGATCTGTGGGGCAACTGATGGGATGATTGGAGGGGGCAGCTTCTGTATTGAGTGTCTTCCCCCTGGGTGGTCAGTGCACATCATAGCAACTGGTTGTTCCACTAGTCATTCCAGCGTTTGGTCGATTTGCATATTAGGCTTTTATTATATAGGATTCTATACCAAATTCTTTTCATGCATAGATTAATGCCTGTTTCATATTTCCTAATTCCATATAAGATTAGATAATCATGAATAAAACTGGGAAATAAAAAACCCTCTATAAGAACTAATATTTTTGAGAGATTTGTTTTAATCTAATGAAAATATATTTAAATGAGCAAGATTAAAATCCTCCCTATAGAAAGACACTTGGGAATCTTGTCAAACATGCTCTTTCATTCTGTTCCTATTTTCTCATTTTCCAACTTATAGAGCATTTGTTTCTTTCCTTCTTTCTTCCTTACCTCTTCTTTTATTTATTACCTCCTTTTTCCCCTTTGCCTTATTATAGCTGGAAGTATTTCCTTATATTTGCAGTTTTTGGTTTCTGCCAGTGTCCTCTAAGAAGATGCTGAGTCGGTAAATATGAGCACGGCATTGACAAAGTGTAAGTGCATCTTTGCACTCTCAGCTCCTGGACTTAAACAGTCTCTCATTCAGTATGTAAAATTCAGCACTAGAGTCCTTGCTGAGATTCTATTCTTAGATTTCTAGAGGCTGTGAAGGAAGATTAGGGGAAGGGATTTCTAACTTTAAACTAATATCTTCCAGATGAAATGGCATCAAAATAAGTTATACTGTGTTCTTCATAGATTTCTTTCTCTTTTTCCTCTAGTCCAAGAGTCACTCCCAAGTTGGCCTGAAATCAAGCACAAAGCAAAAGGTATGATTTCCCCCTCCTTCATTGTTCCTTTAAAAAGTAATTATTTTGATGGGTGCCTTTATTTTTTTCCGGAAGAGAGTGACTTGCTTTGGAAGGCAAGGATACACCCAGAATCAAGGTATTTGGGAGTCTTCATTTGCTTTGCTTCCATAATAGTAAATCTGAAATTGGAGAGTGATCCTTAAAATGAAATGGAATGAGAGATATTCTGCAAACGCAGTGACTAAGAATTGCCCATGACTTACAGGCAGTTCTGAAAGCAAGGTCATGAAGATGCTCTTCCAGTTTCAGCTCTTTATTTTCTAAGCCCTCCACAGTGAAGGCATTCATTCCTAGCTCAGGT
This sequence comes from Myotis myotis, assembly GCF_014108235.1. Classification (NCBI taxonomy): domain Eukaryota; kingdom Metazoa; phylum Chordata; class Mammalia; order Chiroptera; family Vespertilionidae; genus Myotis; species Myotis myotis. Next base: position 54,010,760 of record NW_023416313.1, on the reverse strand, counting down.
CACATTTTTTACTGAACTGTATGCTCTCAGCATCACCTCTGGAGAATGACCCTCACCTGTGGCCTGTGGTGAATTGGCTGAAACATGAGCTTTGTGAGTCAGAAAGAGTTGATTTCAGTTCCTGGTTCTGTCACTTTCCTAGCTATGTATTAAGAGAATGATCACACCTACTAGAATAGTTTTTTTTTTCCTTAGTATAATTTATTTTAGAAATAAAATGTGATAATAATAACACTTACATCTTAGTGCCTAGCACAAAATAGGTACATAATAATTTTAATGTCTATAATATCTCATTGATACTTTCGGTATACAAAACAATAGAAATTTGAAATTCCAAAATCTTAATCTTCAGACTAGAGGCCCAGTGCACAGATTCGTGCACCAGTGGGGTTCCTTGGCCTTGTCTGTGCCCTCTCACAATCCAAGACCCAGGATTGGGAGATGGCAGAGAGCCAGTTTCAGCCCAATCCATATAGGCCAGGCCAAGGGACCCCACTGGTGCCCAAATCCATGCACTGGGCCAGTTTCGGCCCCATCCCTGCAGGCCAGGTTGAGGGACCCCACTGGTGCACGAATCCATGCACTGGACCAGTTTCAGCCCAATCCCTGCAGGCCAGGCCGAGTGACTCCACTGGTGCATGAATCCGTGCACTGGGCCTCTAGTATGCATATAAGGTCTTTGGTTAATCTCTTCCCGCCCTCCCCTTTACCCCCTTCCCTCTGAGATTCATTAGTCTTCCATGTTTCCATACCTGTGGGTTGAGCATCTGCCCCCTGCTGGTCATTGTGGGTCATAGCTACTGGCTGGTCAGCAAGTTGGCCAGTCGCTTAGGCTTTTATATATATAGATACACACACACACACACACATGCACACACACGTTTGTTGACTTATTTATTAACTTAACTAGAGGCCCAATGCACGAAATTCGTGCAAGAGGTTTGGCCCTCACAGCTCCTCGCAGCCTTGGCTGGCCCTCACAGCCCCTCGCAGCCTCGGCTGGCCCTCACAGCCCCGGTTTAGTCCAGAAGGTCATCCGGATGGTCGTCCAGAAGGTCATTGAGACAGTTGTTTTGTTGTTTGGTCTAATTAGCATGTTAGCTCTTTATTATATAGGATTTTCTCCATTATTCCTAGTATATGGTTTCTAACCAATGCATAAGTACTCCATTTCGACAGGGGTACTTATCTCCTTGGAAGTTCATTTCATTTGGATCACTGAAATTGTAAAATATTTTAAATATATGTATTTACATTGGATACCCTGTGATTTCTAGCCACTGTTCCTGTTCCTGCCCTTGTCTCAATGACCTTCTGGACGACCATCCGGATGAAATCACACCAATAATTTCCACAGAGAGACTATAATGTAAAGGATCATTAACTGGTTGTGTTGCGGGTGGGAATAGGCTCTTGCATGGAGTCATGAGAAAAGCATTTCAGTGACCCACTCATGGGAGGATGAAGTGCAGTGGTAAGATTTATTGGAGTAGAAATAAAAGATTGCCTCCAGGTTTCCAGTGTCTCATCCACTGTCAGGTCGCTCAGCTCCATCCCGCTGTGGAAGAAGTCCAGCCATGTCTTCATCGAGTCCAGAAGAAGGGCCAGGGCCCAGAAATCCTGTACCATTGGCCTGGCATTGGCAGGGCATCTGAAGTTATGGCAGTTCAATTTAATCCATTCGCAAGTTTGGTCTCTGTCCCTGCCCAGCTAGCTTTCTGTTCCCAGTTGCACTCAGGCCAGCTCTGGGTTGCTGCACCCACACCCTTGCTTGGGCCCTCATGGCTGCGGGGCATGTGTGGCTGCTACAGAGAGAGAACATACAAACAAACAGGGTGAATAGGAGCTACCAAGAGAGATGTCTTTGTTAAAATTTGGTTATATTTGGGAAAGAACTAGCTGGTTTTCAAATGAACCAATCTCTTTGCCAACCCTTCACAGGCTTGTACTGGGCCCTCCTCCTAACCAATCCACTTTCTTTTTTTTTTTTTATAATATATTTCTTTATTGATTTCAGAGAGGAAGGGAGAAGGAGAGAGAGATAGAAACATCAATGATGACAGAGAATCATTGATTGGCTGCCTCCTACACACCCCCTACTGGGGATCAAGCCTGCAACCCAGGCATGTGCCCTTGGCCAGAATCGAACCTGGGAGCCTTCAGTCTGCAGGCCGACGCTCTATCCACTGAGCCAAGCCGGCTAGGGCACCAATCCACTTTCTAGATCTTCTAGGCTCTGTGTCCCTCATCCCAGCCAATCCTTTTCCCAGGCACGGCTCCTCCCCATATAATCACCATCTTAGTTTCTACCTGGCATTTCTCAAAGTAGAAGCACCTTCCCATGAGCCATCTTGCCTTTCTTTGCACATGTGCTTACTTCCCCGTGGGCTATCTTGGCTTCTGCTTGGCACACGCCCAGCAGAGGAATGTCTCCTTTATTGTTTTACCTCTCCCTCAGTAATCCAGGAGAATAGCCAGGTGTCCATCGGGGAGCCTGCTTCTGGGGCTAGGTCCCCTTGGTGGAGGATGAGGCTGCTCTCTGAGGGGTCTGAAGCTGTAACTTCCAGACTTAATCAGGCTTAGGCTTAGCCAGTTTATTAGGCTTAATGTCTGATTCCATTTGCTCCTTTCCTTTTTTAATATCTAGCTATCCAGTTGTAAAGGTGTTAGCTAGGTAATGGAGAGTAAAAAGAGAATTCTAAGACAGGGGGTGGCAATCTAAGGACTACTAAAACTTCTTAGATACTTAGAGGAAGCTGCTCCACAGAATTGAAATTCAGACCTCTGAGGAAAGGGTGCTGCCCATCACACTATGGGCTGATTCTGCAAGCCCTGGGAAAAAACTGCAAACTGGATTCAGTGGCTCTGCAAGAAGTTGAGATGGGTATGTTACTAAGGTGTGGCTCAGAGGAAATGCACAAGAAGCAAGTTCCTTCCTGCTCTTCCAGTTCTGCAGCCCCTCTAGCACCCCCTACTGGCAGAGCTAACAAGAAGCCAGCTGATTAAGCAGGAATGTGTTTTTATAGAGTCCCAAGCCTGACATCACAAAGTTGGCTACAGAAAGATGGGTTTGTACCTGAGAGACAATAATTTAACTGGTACAGTCAGTAGCTCTATTTTGTAGGTGAGGCACAGATGTGTTAAGCTGTGTTTGCCTAGTGCTATTGTCTGAATATTTGTTTCCTCCAATTCAAATCTTGAACCGCCCCCCCCCCCCCATACACAATGGTATTGGGAGGTTAGCCTTATGAATGGGATGAATGCTCTTACAAAAGAGATCCCACAGAGCACAGAGCCCCCTGGCCCCTTCCACCATGTAAGGACACAGTGAGAAGCTGCAACCCTCCCCTCAACTTGCTGGTACCCCGATTTTGGGCCTCCAGCCTCCAGAACTGTGGGAAATAAATTATTGTTGTTAATAAGATACCTAGTCTGTGGTATTTTGTTATATAACTGCCCCCCACCACCCATTTGCAGTATCACTTTGGGTGATTTCAGTTACTCCTGGTCAATAGTGGTCTGAAAAATATTAAATGGGAAATTCTAGAAATAAGCAGTGTTTTAAATTGTGTGCTGTTCTAAGCAGTGTGATGAAATCTCACGATGTCCAGCTCTGTCCCACCCAGGACGTGACTCAGCCCTTCTTTGTCCAGTGTATCCACACTGTAGATGTTCCCGCCCGTTAGTCACTACTGGCCATCCTGGTTTTCTGACTCATTGTCACTGTATCACAGTGCATGTGTTCAAGTCACCTTTATTTTACTTAATAATGGTACCAAAGCACAAGAGTAAGCATGCTGGTAATTTGGATATGCCAAAGGGAAGCTGTAAAGTGTTTCCTATAAGTAAAAAGGTGAGTACAGTATGATATATTTATTACAGTATATTGTTATAATAGTTCCGCTTTATTATTAGTTATTGTTGTTAATCTCTTACTATACCTAATTTATAAATTAAACTCTATCATAGGTGTGTATGTACAGGAAAAAAAACCATGGTATAAATAGGGGTTAGTACTATCCATGCTTTCAGGCATCCACTGGGGGTCTTCGGAAATATCCCCCATGGATCACAGGGTGGGGTGATTATAGTAGCTGGGACAGACCAGGACAGCCATCTAGAAAGAGGCAGAGTCAGAATTTAAACCTAGACACCTCGGCTTCAAAGTTTAAAACTACAACCTCTTGAACAAGTGTCCATGAGCAAAAACACTTCTCTAAGCCTTACATTTAAAATCTGCAAAGTGGCCCTAACCAGTTTGGCTCCATAGATAGAGCGTTGGCCTGCGGACTCAAGGGTCCTGGGTTCGATTCTGGTCAAGGGCATGTACCTTGGTTGCGGGCACATTCCCAGTAGGGGGTGTGCAGAAGGCGGCTGATCGGTGTTTCTCTCTCATCGATGTTTCTAACTCTCTATCTCTCTCCCTTCCTCTCTGTAAAAAATCAATAAAATATATGAAAAAAAATAAAATCTGCAAAGTGAGGATGATAATTCCTAACTTGTTGGGTTGTCCTAAGATTAAATAGACAATACAAATGATGAGCTTATTATATTTCCTGGTGCATAGTAACTTCCTAATAAATAGTAGCTCTTACTAACTGTGGCTTTTTCTTGCTTGAGTGTAGGAACTTCGTTTTGCCTCAGTGAACTGAAGTATTTTGAAAGTATTGTCTTTCCCTTGGGGTGATTCTATCTCCAGTGGGTTATTTATTTAGTTGATTAGTCTCTCTCCAACTTAGCATATTTAAGTGTTTACATTGGAAAGTGAACAGTAGAGAGGATTTAATGCTGGAGCTTGATCAATGAAGGCTTTATTGATGACGTCCTTACAGTCAGAATTTATCAGGGGCTGCATTTGAGCACTACGTTAGTCTTTCACTTAACATTTTAAATGGCGGGGAAATCATTGCATGTATTCATTCATTCTTCAACACAATGGTTATTTATTGGATACCTAATTACACCAGACACCATGCTGGCATCACGGGTGATATACACAGACATGGACCCTGCCCTAGAGACTGTTTCTTCCAGTCTAGGGGAGCACGATGTAGCACCCAGCTGCTCATTCTCCCTCGTTCCTCCTTGTCCTTGAGCTGAGTATATTTGTTCTTACATAGATATAAATGCCATCTTGTGGGTAAAATATCTATTTGGCCTACTATGGAGTCAACCAATATCCAAGGAGAATTACAAGGGGGAGGGAGGAGCAGTGTAAGGGGATGGCAGCTGCTTTTCCTGAAGGGCAAAGTCATTAATTAACTGAGGAAGAGGCAAGTCTCAGACTAGACACAGGGAACAAGTGTGAGGGGCTGAGAGTAGCACCCCTGGAAAGCTCTTGCATAGGTCATTGTTGTTTATGAGCATGGATGAGAGAGTCAAGGGCTCCAGTCTGGGTGCTGTAGTGCTGTTGGACTCTTTTGCTCTCACATGGTCAATAGATTGAGAGACAGAGCCTGGAATGCGAAGGGCTTAGATCCTTGGAGTTACCTAACTGTAATAGAATCAAGAACCTCTCATGCATAAGTCAGACTGTCTTATGCTTTATTTCCTATCTGTGTTTACTTTCCTTTTGCTTAAAAGTGCCATATATCCTGATATCTGTAAGGAAACCAAGGGAAGGTATTTATTTATGTTCTTTAGCCAGAACCCAAAAGGAAGCTGGCCTTGGAGGCTAGCATGGTAGTGGTGGCATCTAGGATGCCCATGAAAGAACTCCAAGGTCATACTAATGTGGTCAAAGTCATACTAGGTCTTGTTGATCTTTCTAGAAATTCTGGTAAAAATGAAGGAGGTTAGGTTATATTGAGGTCTATTTTGTAGGACATGGGAATACCCAAAACCCATTCTTGAACTGCTCAGTTTAAGGGAATCAGAGGGAAATAAATGCATAGAAAACAAAAACTAGCAAATGACTACTTGGTTACCCCAACATGTAACTTCAGTGAGTGAAGCTGAAATAAATAGAAGACCCTTTTTTCTCCTTCTCACAAAAAACAGTTTCTACTCCCCAAGTATCTTTTCAAGATTAATAACAATATTAATAGTAAAACCAGCATATACTCAGTGTTCTGGTTGCTTTGCAAGCATATAGTGGTTGCATTGTTTTCATTTGATTTTAATCAGAGTGAAATTAAATTGCCAAAGCCTATAGTTAACAGAGCGTTTTAAATATTCTGTCTCCTGCCCAAGCATTTCCTGGCATTCAGTAATCTTAAGTTTACTATATCCTTTCTTCTATCAAAGCAATCTTCACAGATCTGATAAATAAATTCACAGAAGTTATACTTGAATTATATGGCTTAAAGTCTAATCTCTCCTAAGGATATTTGCATTTTAATAGGCAATAGAAGCTAATGAAATTGAGTCAAAGGGGTGGAATTTCTGGTGTTACCAAGCAGGGAACAAATTTTGGTTGGTAGGAAGATCTTATCCTTGTTCTTAAAATTACATTGTTTACCTGTAAGATCAATTCAGACAAAACATTAACTGGTTAGATGATCTTGGGTCACAAATGTACATAGTTAATTGGTGGGGAGCCAGTTCCCAAGTTTGGAGTACTGCTCTGTTCAGCCCACCATCATCTCTTCCTACCACCCCCAGTTCTCATCACCCTCCTTGTGTATGAGTGTAAACCCCCTCTATCCCACAGAACTGCAAGCTCTCCTCCAAACAGAAACTGCGTTTTATTAATATTTGTACCCTTCATCCAGCCCCTTCTCTCTGGCACCTAGTATCTGAGAACTTCCTCAATGTTGATAAGTATATTGGAAAAACACCCCATTCCCCCATTTATACCTGAGCCAATCATGCCACAGACAGTAATGGAGCCCAATGCTAGTCTCAGGTCCCCAGGAAATAGCTTTTAGTTTTTCCTGCTAAAGACTTAAAAAAACCCTCCTGAACATTTCTTGAGGTATTTCATTTTCTAATTCTATCCTTATGCCCTTTCAACAGTGTTTTTTTTCCCTTCTGATTCATCCATTCAACTTTCCCTATCCCCATGCTTAGCTTCTCCACTATCACCATCCCCACTAGAGTGATGCAGTTGCTACATTGATGCCTCATTGTCACCCAAAGTCCACAGTTTACATTTGGGCTCCCTCTTGGTGTACACATTTTATGGGTTTTGATCAATGTAATGATGTGTGCTCACCATTATCTATAATAATAAAAGCATAATATGCTAATTAGACCGGATGTCTTTCCGGACAACCTTCGGGATGAAGCCAGGGCTGCGAGGGAAGCCCGTGTCCCAGGTGCCAGAGGGAAGCCGGTACCGGCAGCCAGGGGAAGGAAGGCCTACTCTTGCACAAATTTCGTGCATCGGGCGTCTGGTAGTATCATATGGAACAGTTTCACTGCCCTCTGTGCTCCACCTATTCATGCCTTCCTTCTCCGAAACCACTGGCAACCACTGAGCTTTTTACTCTCCATAGTTTTGCTTTTTCCAGAATGTTTTATAATTGAAGCCATACAGTATGTAACCTTTTCAGATTGGTTTTCTTCAGGTAGTAATATGCCTTTAAAGTTTCTCCACATCTTTTTGTGGCGAGATAACTTGTTTGTTTTTAACACTGAACAATATTCCTTAGTTTGGATATAACACATTTTATTTATCCATTCACTTACTGAAGGACATCTTGGTTGCTTCCAAGGTGGGAAGTTATGAATAAAGCTGCTATAAACATTCATGTGCAGGTTTTTGTGTGAATATAAGCTTTTCATTCATTTGGGTAAATGCCAAAGAGTGTGACTGCTGGATCAGTTTTTCTTTTTCGTTATCTTCCCATAAATGACTCATAGCCTTTGCTTGGGTGTTGTCAAGTATCTGCTCCAACTGGCCATGCACTTTCTGCACTGAGCCTCTAGAGCAGTGGTTTTCAACCTTCCTAATGCCTCGACCCTTTAATACAGTTCTTCATGTTGTGGTGACCCCCAACCATAAAATTATTTTTGTTGCTACTTCATAACTGTAATTTTGCTACTGTTATGAATCCTCATGTAAATATCTGATATGCAGGATGTATTTTCACTGTTACAAATTGAACATAATTAAAGCATAGTGATTAATCACAAAAACAATATGTAATTATATATGTGTTTTCCGATGGTCTTAGGCGACCCCTGTGAAAGGATCGTTCGACCCCCAAAGGGGTTGCGACCCACAGGTTGAGAACCACTGCTCTAGAGTCTCTAAAGATGATCCATGCCCCACTTGGAGGAATGTAAGAAAAGAGGGAAACACTATGTAATAGTAATATACAGAACATTTAATGTAGCAGCTGTATTTGGGGGAAATGTAGAGTACAAGATGGGTTTATAGCACCCAAGAGTTAAATTCTGTTTGTTCATACAGTTCCTACTGGCATCAAAAAAAAGAAAAAGAGTCATTTGGGCCTTTTATATCACAGTGAGGATATGAACACTGAATCTAGCTGAAGGGAAATTAAAAGTCACCGCTTTCTGGTAGTGACAATTCCCCTTGAAAGTCCTGACAGGAGCTGGAAAAGAAATCAGACTGCCTGAAGTGAAGTCCATATTATCTTTTGTCCATGTTATCTTCTCATGGCCTATGAAAGAGGCAGAGGGGCTTTCTGGAAGATGCAGCCCGAATAAAAAATGACAGAACCAGCAACTTGAATTTAAAAGAGATGGAGATCACCTCTACCGACTCATAACAATAGGGATTCTAGGAGAGCCTATTATTTTTCTTCAGAAAAAGCGAACAAACAAATAAACCTGAATTATCATTGACTTCAGCTTTCTCTAAGTGGCCTTTTATTTTAGGTTAATTAAGACAAATTGTTTTGATTTGCATAAATTAAAATTTTCTATGCCTCAGAAATGCTATAGATAGAATTTCAGAGGGAAGAATGAAAATGTCTCTTTTTCCTCTTTCCTTATAATGAAGATGATTCCCTATGCAGAAATTGGAAATTTATAACCCAGTCATGTTTTGTTTTGCCCATTTAAGTGATTTGTTTAAAATACTGAGCCAATATTGTAAAATATGAGTGTTTTTACATAGATGTCTGGATTTAAGGCTTGTCCTGAAAAATTGGACTATCTGAAACATTAGCATAAATTTCCAAATGACAATAGTCTACCATGGCTCAATGGCTGCTGCGCCCTCTGACAGGGCAAGGCTCCTCCAGTTCACCACAGTCCTTAGTTTTTCCACTGTCTTTCTAACACCCTGCAGCTCATGCCTACCACTGCTTTCCTACTCCTAAGAGGCATTTGAGTTTTTGACTTCTGTTCTATGAGACATTATGCTACTTGTTTCCTAGAGGAATTCTAAGTCCTGGCATAGACACTTTAACTATCCACCCCAGGCTGTGTTGAAAACACATCCTATTTAGAAAATTCATTAATTAGGGTGCAGGTTTTATTAGTGACTTGTTAGGCTTCAGCAAATAATTATTTTAAACATTCTTTGGTTTAAACTTATTTTAATGTGTTATGATATTAAAGACTTTTTTTGTAAAAGATCAGTATTATGAATCTTGCATTTCCATTTTGTGGATTTGTAGTAAAAATCTGTTCTGCATTTTATTCAAGCTAAGAATAATTTTCCTTTAAAACAAAACTAAGGATAGGAGTCTAATACATGAATATGCTATCTCCCTACATAATGACATAAATCTAAATCCAGATATTATTTTAAACATAAATCTCCCAAACCAAAAAAATATTTTCAAATATCAATAGCTCAATCACAAAACAATCGATATAGGGATAAAATAGGAGGAAGAAATAAAATAGTCCACAGAAGGAAGGAGTAGCAAGGAAAATCTGGATAAATAAAAAGCCAATGACAGGATTCCAGATGCCTGAGCTGATGGTTTCAGAACTATAGCATCATGGCCATGATCAGGTCTCCATCTAGGATGAGATGAGGGAGGTAGGCACAAAAAAAACCAAGGAGGGGCCAAACATGTGGTTTTCATGATGGACACTTTAATGCAACATTTTAAAATGTAATGTAATATTTTACAAATCAAAATTAATGCAAAGTAATCCATGATGGGTAAAATGGTCTTGTTGGCCAACAGGCTGTGATTTGGCCAGCATTTAGCATACTTATTCTACCTATGCTGGCTATGGTATTAAACACTGTTCATGCTTTTTTTCTTTTTAAAAATTTAATATCCATGAGATACATTCTATTATCTTCTCTTACTCTTACCATTTTACAGCTGAGAAAACGGAGGCTTAAAGATGTTGAGTAACTTGCCCAGGTTATCGCCAATAATTAACAGTTAGGATCCAAGCAGCTTGACTCCAGAAATTGCTCATGTCCATGGTACTAAAGTATCTACTACTGCCAGGATGGCTCAGCCACAGTTCGATCAAGTTCTGTGGATGCTGATAGACTTCACTATCCTCATGCTTCTACTGGATCAGAGATAAGTTCATGACCTCAGAGCAGCCATGTATAGAATGGCCTCAAGGAGCTGAAATAATTTGCTGGGAAGACCTAGATGATTGGTTTTCCTACACTGGATGGTTTCTGTCCAACCCAATGTTAGGAGCGAAATGGGGGTGGAGAATAGATAAGGCAGGGGGAAAAGGGGACAGAGTCAGGAAGTACCTACGCACACAGAACGAGATAGAAACCTAAAGACAACGAGACCAAGAACAAATACAGATGTTGTTGGTAGAGGCAAGAGCAATGAGGAAGAGGCCAGGATGAAGAACATGGGAATGGCAGCTGCAGGGGACACGCATAACTCAGAACTAGAGCTGAGGGGAAAAGATGCGGCAGTCTATGGAAGTATGCCGACTTCACTAGGGCCTGTTTTCTGTCTTCCTTACTGTGGGTTCTTCCTTACTGAGGTGTTCACTGTAATCTGTGACATTCTTCCCAATGTCACAGCCCTTTTTTCACATCTGAGTTGTCCTGTCCTCCTGTCCTTCCTCTGCCTGCCCCTGTTCCCGGCCACCCAGCCTCCTCTAGCTGCCATTGCACTCTAATGTAAGAGGTCTCATCAGTGGAGCCACATTTTTCTTTTTGTGATACTTCACGAAACCGTAAAGAGCCAGTTGTCCACGATCCTTCAGCTGATTCTCCAACTGCTTCCTGGTCTGCGGTTTCCTTATGCCTGTAGGACTAAAAGCAGAGGGTCTGGAGCTGAGAGGGCTGGCCAAGTAGAGGGTAGTATCAGAAAAGGAATGCAGGAGAAGTAAGAAAGTGTTCAGTTAAATTTGCAGCACACTGGACCATGTCTGCTCACTTTATTGCCATATTTCCCGGAGGACCTTTACCTTCAACTTCAGATTTGCTGCAACTGCTACAAGATTTAAAATATATACGGTAGATTTTCCAGTACCACTCAGCTCACTAAAATAATAATTAACCATCTGGGTTAGTGGTTCTCAGTCCTATCAGATCTAATAACCCCTTTTGCTGTAAATATTTCAGATGCATTTTGTAATGATTCTTCTATTTTTTGTATGGATAATATAACCAATTTACATACACCTTTAAAAATGCTCTAACTGTACAAGAAGAAGTACAAGGAAAGTAAGGTAGTAAAATAATAATGTAAATGTAAATTCTTGGGCAGGAGACTTTCAAGGCTGTCAGATATTTCACCTTTCTTTAGAATCATTGAGACTGTCACTGTGACTAATGCAGTCTGATGTAGGTGTTTTACATTAGCCATTCAAAATCCATGAAAATGTTATGGGTTAGTCAGTAATGATTCCCCAAAATCATCCTTGGTCCCCCCAAAGATGTCCATATCTCAATTTCTGGAAAATTGTTACCTTATGTGCCATAAGGTAATTTGCAGATATAAATAATTTGCAGATCTTAAGATGGAGAGATTATACTTGGTTATCCTAAGAGTGACACTAGTGTCAGAGTCAGAGGAGGTGTAACAAGGGAAGAAGAGGTTGGAAAGTTGCAAGGCCATGAGCCAAGGATTGTGGGCAGTCTCTAGAAGCTGAAAAGGCAAGGAAAGTGATTTCTCTGCAAAACCTTCAGAAGAACCACAGTCTTGATGACCCATTTTAGACTTCTGACCTCTAAAATTGTCAGATAATAAATGTGTTGTCAGATAATAAATATGTACTTTTGTGGTAATTTCTTACAGCAGTAAAGGGAAACTAATATAGTGACCAACTTGTGGAAAATTCCCAACTGTCAAAGTCCAATTTTTATAAAATTTATATGATAACTTCCTTCCTGAAAAATTCATTGCATAGTCAAAGTGTGCAAAAATACTTTGTGAGTATATGTAAAATGGAGCTCAATTCTAGACTCAAATAATTATAAACAAGGTTTGTGCTGTATTACCAGGTCTTCTATTTTCTCAGTTTTATCTGCTCTCACCCACTTGCAGTTTGGGGTTCATATTTCATGCTGAGCAATTTCACTTCTGTCTAGTTTTCAGGTCTCCTTGGCTTGTGGCTTCATCTTCCCTTTGCAGAATAGCCCTTCAAGATGTTTCTGCAAATACTCTTTCCTTCCTAAGTCTGCTTTCTGGTTGTTAAAATTCTTGTTCAAGATATGTGCTCTTCCTTCAGCCAAAAATGACCTTCAATCTCCAGTCCCTAGGTTTGACTTATGCCTGGTGATCCTTCAAAACTCAAGTGCCATCATTTCTAAGCAGCTTCTTTGATCCCTGTTGTCATGGGTAGGTCTTTCTTTGGGGTTTTGACAGGTCCCTGAACTTACTATCTTTATCACCTATTTTGTTTCTATGTCTAGACACTGTGCTAAACACTTTAGATATATTTCGTCACTTATATACCAGTCTAGTTATTATTTATCCCTATTTTACAGATAGGGAAATTGAGACTCAGAGAGTAACTCAAAATCTAAAGTAAAAAAAGTATTCTTGGTCTTAGAATCCTTTATGTTCATGAAAGATTAAATTTCAGTGGATTATATTTAAAAGGATTAAGTCTTATAGTTTTTTACTCATTAGTAATCATTTATTATGCTTGTATGTTTCCAGACTATTTCCCATACTCTTCAGGATGCCTGCCTTTAGAGTGGGTGGATGGCTTACTTTACACCAGCGGTTCTCAACCTGTGGGTCGCGACCCCTTTGGCGGTCGAACAACCCTTTCACAGGGGTCGCTTAAGATCATCCTGCATATCAGATATTTACATTATGATTCATAACAGTAGCAACATTACAGTTATGAAGTAGCAACGAAAATAATTTTATGGTTGGGTCACAACATGAGGAACTGTATTTAAAGGGCCAGAAGGTTGAGAACCACTGCTTTACACATTTGTATCATTTGAACTTTTTACAGTGGTCAATTAGTAGAGTCCAGTTAGTTTATTTGGCTTTCATGTATAAAATATAAATAAATTTTTTTTTCAAAAAAGTTTTAATGGTAGTTTAAACATTTTCTAGGCCAAGTACTTTTGTTTTATGTATAAATTTTTGTGTATGTACAAATATTACTCATTCACATATTATTCGTTCTGTACTTACTTATTATCACTAAGAACTAGGTTCTTTCTGGTCACTGGGGATATGGCAAGAAATAAAAAGGATTATGGAATTCACATTTTAGCGGGGAATATATTCAACATCCATCTAAGAAAAGAAAGCAAGCAGGGAAGGGTGAAAGTGGTAGGTAGTTCTCATTACTTAGTCAAAGAAGGCCTCTCTGAGGGGTTGATATGTGAGTATCGGATTAAATGAAATAAGGGAGAAAGCCGTATGAATATCTGGTGAAATATATCCCAGAATGTAACTTGCAACTTTTTTGAATTGTTCTAATTTTATTTTGAAATTAGAGTTAATAGTATCAAAAGTATGCATTGAGCATGTACAAGTTGCTTGGTGAGTGAGTTGGGCTCTTGGATAACAGGAAAATATGAGATCTGACCTTGGCCACCTAGTTTGCAACCTCCATGGAAGTTGAGAACAATACACATACAAGTATCAAATGATAAAACATTATTTTTTTGTTATTTATTTGGTGCTAATTGAGTGACACAGATTCTAGGTTTTGGGGGACACTGCGGGTCTTCTGTCTTCAGAATTAAATGTCTAAATTTGCTATATTCAAATATTTTAAGCACAAGGTAACGGAACTTAAAGCAAGAAGATGGGGAAAATGTTCTTTAATGGAAATTTAGTTCTCACTCCTGTAGGGATTCCCCTCTCATAGGAGCTATTTATGGAGTCTGTGAAATATGATTCTAATAGGGGATAGGAAATCCTATTGGGAATTCAGATAATTGATTTATAGTCTGTGGCATCCTAAACAGTGGTAGCTTTCCTTGGACCCAGACTCCTGAGTCACTGAAATATGGTGGGACAGGTCGCAAATGCATTGTTTTCTTGCTCCTCTTCTTCATTGCTCTCCTGGGCTATGAGCAAATGAAAGTTGTGATTTAGACTAATAATCAAATCAAGACTATCCATTGTCTAACATAGGACTCTCAATAATAGTTCTCATTTAGAGCTCTCAAAAAATTATTCATGACTGGAACATGAATATGCTAACAGTATTTGTGCTGGTGGGATTATGACATTTTTCCCCAAATTTTCTGCTTTCCCAGGACTTAATAGTTCATAACCCAGTTTCTGACTATATGCCAGTTTCTGATGTTATTATCTTTGAAATTAAAAAAATAAAACATGGAATAGTAATGATTCAAAGAAATCATTGGGTTCATTACATTAATGAGTGCTTAAGCAGTAGACTTTTCTCTGCTAAATTTAATTTTTTGCTTCAAAGATTTCATGCTTGAATCAACTTTTTCTTTATTTTAATGAGTATCATTGTAATCATTAATTATAATAACTAGTGTTGACACTAGAATTTTCACTCCAAAATGTTGAAGCACATTTTAAAATTCAGTAATCCTTACATTTAAGCCTACCATGAAGAGAGGCAGCAAATAATTACATTTTATAGAAGGGCTTGGAGGTTAGGGGTCTAAAACAACAACAATATCAATAACAACACTGGATAATTTTTCTCCTCTCTGATTGGATATACTTACTACAAAGCGGCCTCGTCCGTTCCCAAGTCTGTTTCTAAGGCAGGCAGTGCGTTTTTCTGAAAAAAGCATTATGTGCTGCTACCATCCTGAGTCAGAGGCTTTCCCTCTGGTCTTGATTTCTAATATCATTAGCTGCAAAATCAAAGACGGGGTTCCCCCTTGTTTTGTTTTCTGGTGTTAGGATTCCAGGCACTGATTTTGACATGCCGCTCCCCACATGGGGGCCTTTGATTGCTTCAGAAGGTCTTTGCTGCAGCGCGTAGTACCTGGATGTGCCGGTCCTGGTGCTGTTTGCCTGCCATGCCTCCCTTACCGCTGTGCTCCCTGTGATGGGGAATCCAGTCTGGCGGGTTGCCTTGATTCTTAGGCTCCTTCTTGTCAGCTGGCCTCCGCAGGGGTCAGCCAGTGCAGGGGCACTGCAGGCTTGGAGGGTGGCTGAAGCCAGGGCACCAGTTCCTCCAGGGTCCCCCTTCCTGCTTTGATCCCTCTGGCCTAGGGCTGTCGGAGCTTTCTACTGTTGCTGACCTCTGGGCTGCCGCCCTTTCCTGTTTGGCTTCTCAATAACAATTCCCTCGCCCGTGCCACTAACCCTCTGTTACTAAAGTCCCTGTTTTAGGTGTGTAAAGTGCCTTCTGATTTCCTAGTTGGACCTTGACTTACATAGGTACCAGTTCTCAGGGATGATTGCCAACAAAACGAACCACTGTCTTTGTAAGGGTGTTCGGAAAATTAAAGTTTAGAAAATTTACCTCGTTTTAGGCCTCAAGAAATAGAATGATGTGAGAGAGTAGATAATAACTTTATCATTTTGTAGGCAGGAACTTCTGAGATGAATTATTTATATACTTCTTTAAAATGAGACATGTTAATTACGTAGATCTATGAGTTTTGTTGTACACCTTGGATTTCTAGCATTTTGTAATTAGCCAATGATATAATGCGGCATAAAGTGATGATGCTAAAAAATATTACCTGAAATATTTAAAAGTTTATAACTTAAAGCACCACAGCCATATCCTTATTTAAGGCAGACACACTCCTTAGTAGGGTTACTATAAGAAAGACTATGAAATCAGTTTACATTATTTTCCTGGACGGAGGAAAAATGTCCATCCTTGATGAGTTGCCGGCATTAATAAGGGGCCAGTATGTAGCATCTCCTGCATTTCTTTAACCACATGATGTTCTGCAGTGTGGAAACCACTGGACTACAAATCAGAAAACATAGGTCTTATCTTAGGTTGGATTTGCTAGAGACAGGGATGTGCAAGTGATTTATTGAGGGAAAGACCTGTTAGGAAGTGAGGGAACAGGACGGGGCAGGGGAAGAAGATAAGCAAAGATGTGTTTCAGCTGAAGTCTAGCCTCAGCCTGATCACAGGGGGACTCAAGAAAGAATGAAATCACAGAGAAGTCCACCTTGAGACAGGGAGGCTGGGCTTTGGTCCCCTGTTATCCGTCAGTCATTCACTGTGGGTGGCTCCTGGTGGGGTAGATGTACATACCCTTCCAGTCATTTATAGACAGGGAAGACAATTCTCTGGAGGATTCTATTATCAGCAATGCCTATAGCAGCTGAAAGATGGATAAACTGACCTAATAAAGGAGATATGTTGGAGGCAGCCATAGCATCTACTGTAGATATCAGCACACCACTTACAAACCCTTTGGCACTGGGCAAGACACATAACTTCTCCAAGCCTCAGGTTCCTTATCTGTTTAAATCATGAAAATGACAGGGAGTTGGTAATAACAGCCGCCCTATCCCTTTCTCTATCTCTCATAAAGGTGCTTTGAAAGAAATAAAGTGCTGTGGAAGTGGGTAGCGAGGCTATCGGGAGAGCAGGCTATGCAAAGTTATAAAGTGAGTGTGAAAACTCCAGGTTCACAGTCTTCCCTTGTGTGCCTCTGAAAACATAGTCCGAGACAAGGACTTGGGTAAAGGTAGTTTATTTTGGAGGAGATCCTAGCAGACAGGAGTGATTGAGTGGGGAGAGGGAGACAGGGATGGACGAAAGGCCAGATGCACAGTTGAGGTCCCTGCAGGGGTGTGGGTCGGGCTCCATCATGCGCACTTGAGGCAAGCTGTGGTCATCAGGAAGCGAGCCAAGGCCTGCATGGCACTGCTGGCATGCCGCCCCAGGGTGGAAAGTGTGCTGTCTGTTATGCCACCCTCTTGGCACAGCTCAGATCCACTGATGCTCTTCATTGATTCCATTCTGTCACTGACTCTTCCAAGACTAGGCTGACCCCTGCCTCTCAGAAAAGACTGAGCAGTACAATAAGCTACAGTCCCCCTTGAGCAGCAGATTCTGAGGCCACAATTGATAGCTATCCTCTCTCTCCTCCACGATCCCTTCCAGACTTCCCTCACCCTCAGCCAGCCCTTCCAAGGTTGCTTGGTTAGTAGGTGACCCAGATCCTCACCCTGAGGGGTCTGAGCCTGGGTTGACTCACTTCCTGCAATTGCCTGTTTCCTATGATCAGTGGGTATGGAAACGCCAGGAGAAGCCCTGAGATCCAGACTTACTCCTCCTTTTCCCGTTGTGTAGCTGTAATCCTGTCTCATTAGGATGAACACAGTTTCTGTGCCAAAATAGAAAATCTACTCTTTGCCTGCGGTGCATTGACATGAAGCACCGAGTGATCAGGCAGAGTCACAACTTCAGGCTCAGTGTCTCGAAGTTTGCTCTCCAAGAACCAGGACTAGTATTCTAGCCAAGTTTAAAGTTGTGGAAACAAGAAGTCCAAGTTAAGCAACTGTGTGTCATTGGGAGTGATGATGAGGGAAGCCAACCAGTGCTTGCACCCCTTCATACCCCTTCATACCCAGACCTTTGTTCTGCATTTAACTACTTGCAACTCTTTTGTATGACTTTCTATTTTGTGAAGCCAGAATTTGTAGCCTCATCCCCTATCTTCTCACCTCCTGTATCATTTCAATATATTTATTTCACAAATTTTGTTTAATCCATTTTTGTGGTTTTTATTATTATTGCTAGGTAAATATTATTTTTTGCTGAGCCAAATAGTAGGCTATGATTATATTTGCTTTATTTTATAATCTTTTATTTTTCCTGGAATTAATAATTACCTCCTTTATTGTTTTTATTTGCTTCACTGCATTCTAATCTCTGGCCCGACTCTTTTCATACTCTCCACCAGCTTTGTAAATGTCTTTCTTAAATTTTTCTCATAGTCAAACTATCTGTGTACTCTGCATTTTTGCACAGAAGTCTCAAGTACAATCCTAACCTTGGGGAAGAGTGCTCAGTATTCTTTCTGGTTTCATCTCAACAGATGCATGATGTTTAAATTAACAGAGAGGAAAAGAGTTAGATGGATTAGGTTGTGAGGGGATGTTAAAGTGTTTCTCCAGGAGAGTGGTTTTGTGAGAGTGATGCAAACAGGAACTAGTGTATAGGTGGCCAAAGAGGGCAGTTGATGATAATGGATATTGAGCACTTACTATGTGGCAGGGACTGTCCCTGGAAATGTTTCACTTACATTATGTCACATAATCCTCATAATGATCCTATGTGGAAATGCTATTACCTCTGTTTCACAGGTTAGGAAGCAGAGAATGAAGTGACTTGCCTAAGTTTACACAGAACCAGGATTCAATCCCTTGCTGAACCTGAAGCCTCTGGACTAAACTACTCCTTAGAGATGAAGAGACCATGGAGATAGTGCATATAAAGCAGGGAGGCAGTAGGTACAGACAAAGGAGGCAGCCTGTGTTGACAACATTCAAAGAAACTGTGCCCCAGGGGTCTTGTGAGTATAGTTGAGAAGAGGGGGCGAGGAAAGGAACTGTGCAAACATTTGCTTCTGCTTGAATGTGTACCCCCCAGCACAACCTTTACCAATTAGGAGAGCTGTCTTGAAGAATGCTGCCTCAGCTCCTGAAAAGCAGACCCCAGGGCATGCATTAATGAGAGGAGGGGGCCTCATAGCTGACAGAAAAATAAAGCTCTTATCGGGAGCCAGGGGCCCCCAGTGGGGCCTGGAGCTTGTTGACTGAGCAGCAAGAGACCCCTGCTGTTGCGCTTCCCCTGACGCCCAGCCTCCCTGCTGCATCTTGGAAGAGAGCTCTCTCCCCCATGACTTGCCTTATATGGGACAATTAATGAACAGTGTGATGACAGGAGACACCTCTCCATATTGTTCATATCTTGGGCTTATGACCAGATAATTCACCATTGCCCTCCTGGTTCCATTAGAGGAGAAGTGCCTTTTCAGCAGTTTGCAGAACCAGGATGCAAAAGCAAAGGGCACCAAGTTAACTGCATTCTATCTTTCATTTATTTAGTCAATTGCTTTTAGGAGAAGCATGGATTTAGAAGGGAGGGATTTTTTCTTCTGAGATAAAGCCCCTCTTTAGTCAGTATTAGGATACTTATTAGAATTACTTTGGACAAGAGTGACTGGATTCTGTCTGCTATCCACTAATTGACTAAAAATGGAACTCCCTTAACGCAGAGTTTCAAAGGGCTTTCTTTTATTTAACCTGTTTTGATTCTAAGAGGAAGGTATTATCCACTCTCTAAGGGTTGGGAAACTGAGACGCAGATGTTTACATAACGACTCTGTCCCAAGGCCATGCAGATGTTTATATAAAGGCTATACCCAAGGCCATGAATGAAACTCAGAATGACTTGCTAATCCTGGCTTTCCCTTCAGCACCCCTTTGGTTGAGTTGCCTGTTGCTCAAGGTTTGCTAAAGCCCATAATTTCTTAAAGCTTTGAAAGGCTTCTTGTCACGAGGACCCGGGAGACCTTGCAGGAAGATCATATTAGTTAATTGCTCATTAGGCATTTCTTTTTTGATTATATAAGTGCTCAGAACATTTCTGGGCAGCAAATGTACATGGAGAAAAAAATAAATAAATCATGCTTTATGTCATAAAGACGTTTTCAGTCACATTGGAAAATGAGTTATGTGAACAAAATACTTACGGAACAATTAAGTTCTTAATTACACCTAAACGTTGAATATAGAGTTGCTCAAAAAAGGGAAAGAGCTGAAGTAGGCTGGAAGTCTTGGGGAATGGAGAGGGTGGTATATGAGTGGACATGGAAGAATGGGTAGGAATGGAGGATTGATGAGGCATAGGAGGACAGGAAAAAGTGTTTCTACCAAAGGCAACATGGAATAGAAGGGGAATGTTGTGGGCCAGCCTCGGAGTGTAGGATAACGGTGGAACAGTGGAGGGAGTGACGAGTATATGTTGATCCCTTTTGCTCTACTTGGTTTTCTTTCTCTCACGTTAATACATAATTTAAACTGAGGCTGAGAAATGTATCTATAATTATTGTATGTCTTAATGTATCCATTTACCAATTAGTTTTTGAAGGCAGAAGACAAAAGTGGCCGGCATTCAAAAAGAATTATTTTTAGGAGAGTTACTAATAACCACTGAATATATTGTTTAACTATAAATTCAATTCCCCACCTCCTCAGAGATTTCTTTTTACTAAAACAGGTCTCTATGTTTACCAGAATATCCACATGAGAAGAATTTATATTAATGTAATAAATTTAGAAAAGATAAAAATAAGATTGCCATGTAAATTAGTGCCTACACAGGGGAGAAGCTCCATAAATGAGGCCAGGCAGAGCCAGCTATTCCCTCAGTATTTCCATAGTGCTGTGAACTGCTTTTCTTATTCACTACACCATGAGCTCCTAGAAGGAAGACACTATGTCATGTGCATATTTACATCCCCAGTGTCTAATATATACCTACCTGGTCGAGGTACTAAAACCACTTGTACCATTCATTTAGATGAATGAGCAAATGAATATATAAGTGGAAGACTAGCTTTCATCCTGTGTACTAATTAGGGTAATGCTAGCTTCTACCATAAGTAGTACCCTAAGCTTCAGTGTCTTTGAACAACAGAACTGTGGTTATCACTCATAATAGTCTAATGTGGTGTCCATGGTTGATTGGTGGTTTTTCTTGGTAAATAAGGGACTTGGGCTCTTTGCATCTCATGGCTCTACTTTCCACTGGGGCTCAGGGCCCACTGCAGACAGGAAAGAGAGCATGAAGAAGGCACAAGTAACACATATCACTTCTGCTTGCATTCATTTAACTAGAACTAGCTGCATGACCCTGCCTAGGCAGCTTTCTCAGAGAGTCTCAGCATCATGGATGAGTCAGATGGATTTTAGTGAATAGCTGGCCTTCTCTACCACATCCAGCCTTTAGTACTTCCTAGTTGTGTGATCTTAGGCAAGTTCATAACCTCTCCAGGTCTGTTTCATACTTGTAAATGGGGATAATATATTTATCCTGTAAGGTTGTTGTTAATATTAAATGGTGCCTATATTTGAAGTAGCTAGCAGCAGTGCTCAGCATATGCTTAATATGTGAGAGCTATTATAATATTGTTACTTTTCATAATTCAATTCAATTAAGATACTTACTGTGTTAATATTTATTTTTCTTCACCCATGATCATCGCACATGCAAAACTAGGGAAACTCGAGGAGAACATGTGGTTGCATGTCTTAAGGTGGAAGCATCGGTGGAGACTTCTAGATGAATCAAGCCTATGGGGCCATGGTACATACTAAGGCTAGGGTAATATATGTTATCCGTTTGGTGTTGTGTACTTTAGATAAGGAGAATTTTCTCTTGAAAACTTATTGCAGATCTTTTAAGATAAGTTACATATTGTCAGTGTGAAAGGCTGTTTTGTAAATACCCCATCCAAATGGAGGTAGATGGAATGGAATTATTACAAACTTATCTTGTAGACTAGTGGTTCTCAACCTTCCTAATGCCGCAACCCTTTAATACAGTTCCTCATGTTGTGGTGATCCCCAATTTCATTGTTATAAATTGAACATAATTAAAGCATAGTGATTAATCACAAAAACAATATGTAATTATATATGTGTTTTCCGATGGTCTTAGGCAACCCCTGTGAGAGGGTCGTTCGACCTCCAAAGGAGTCGCGACCCACAGGTTGAGAACCGCTGCTGTAGGCAAAAGATAATAGGAAACAGAGCCCTGGGGAAAGAACAAAGAGAACTCAGGGCCATGGGAAGAGAAAGGAAGGACAGGGAAGGGTAAAGAGAGGAAGGGAAGGGAAGTGGAGCTGTGGTGGGCTACCTGAATCTGCCCTTTGGGACTGCCAGGAGTGTATTGGCTGCTGAGGGCTCATAGTTGAGTCCACTCTAAGAAACTGCCCTTGGTTGAAGGGAGCTGCTTAGCCCAAAGTTACAGTCCCCCTTGTGAAGGTGGCTGCCAAGATCCATTGTGGACTTTCTGAAGGGTCATCTCAGCTTTCCAGTTCCCAGTGGAGTTGGCTGAGGCCTCTGTTGCAAGTAGTTCAACTTCTCCTCTGCCCAGATGCACTTTCCTTCTTTTTAAAAAAAGTGTTTTTATTGATTTTGAGAGAGAAGAAGAAGGGGGAGGGAGAGAGGGAAGGAAGGAGAGAGAGAGAGAGAGGGAGAGAGAGACATCGATGTGAGCAACATCAACCGGTTGCCTCCAGCAAGCACCCTGAATAAACGGGGATAGAACCGCATCTGTGCCCTGAGGGGGGATCTAACTGGTGACCTATTGGTGCATGGGATGATACTCAACCATCTGAGCTACAGCTGTGGCTCCCAGAGTACTTTCCAGTAAAGTTTCTTATAGGATTCTCTGACCCTGAGTCTGTTTCGTGATGGACTGGACCTACTAGAGTAGAGAAGAAAAAAGGAAGGAAGGAAAGCAAACAGAAAGGGAGAGGACCCACAGGAGGGGGAGCTTTTCCTTATGGATTATCATATGCAGCAGTCCCTGAAGGCATTGATATAAAACAAGTCCTCCTTGTTTATCTCTGGGAAAACTTAGCGTAGTTAAACCATATGACTCCAATTTGAATTAAGGGTCTTTTTGTACACTCTCCTGAATTCCCTCCATCTGCTTGCCCAGCTAACGGTGAATTTGTTTAATAATGGATTGTTCCCCTCACCTTTCACTGTCAATGACCTGTGCTGGTGTTATGTTCTGTATACAGAATGCGCTTTTTTACAAAATCTGTTTTCTCCCAGGCTCCTTACTGCCCAAAAAACATGGTCTAACTTACCCAGTCCTGCTCTAAACAGCACAATTTATCTTCCAAATTCATCTGTTAGAAGAAAAGGGGAAAACTCGGTATGGCTTCTATAGTGAGGGGCTTTCACCAAGAGGGCTTATGCTGCTTTTCTCTCCTGCCAGTAGAGTAGGGAAGCAGGTTTCATGGTCTTCTGTGCCAAGCACACAGTGAGTCGGCAATAAGTACATTTTACAATGAACTTCAGCCCTGGCCGGTGTGGCTCAGTTGAAGCATCATCTCATACATCAGAAGGTGGCAGGTTCAATTCCTGTCAGGACACATCCCCAGGTTGTGTTTTCAATCCCTGGTCAGGGTGTGTGCTGGAGGCAACTAATCAATGCTTCTCTCTCACATTGATATTTCAGTTTCTCTACCTTCCCCTCTTCCAAATCAATTTAAAAAAATGAATTTCACCTAGCCTGTAATCAGTATGATCTCACTAGCTGGGGTGAATGGATTCCCTAGAAGCCTGACTCCCCTCACTGCCATTCATCTCCTGGCATTTTCAGTTCACTTTATCTATTTTCTGTCTTTTATATACTTGTTTCATAACAAGAACGCCCGCTTCAAGGGTACTGTAAATATTCTAAAATTTCCCTCTATTTCAAGGGGTCTGGTTTCATTGTGCGTGGGTTTTCCATTATGAGATTCAATTTCCCTGATAGAAGTGTGTTTTCTGGCTTCCATGTGTGATTAATTCAGGGGAAGTGCTTATCTGTTGTGATCTAAATGTGAATTTGTTTTACCCTTAGCCAACAAGACAATTACAAATGCTGTCTTGCCTGAAACCATAGGCTTGGAAACGCAGCTGTCACCTTGAAAGCCACAAAGCTTATGAGTTCCGGGCTCTGTGCTGACACTGACTAGCTGGATACACGCAGGAGCAGGAAAGTGGAAATTTTTTACGGGGAGATGATGAATGCCTTTCTGTCCTTCAGAATTGGCAACGGGCTTTGCTAGGGGTTTAATCTGATACAGTTGTTCGTGAATGTGTGCGGAGTGATGTTCTAACTTCCCAACACTATATGCCTGTTGCACTCCAAGAATATTCTTGTGTGGAAGTGCCCTGCCGCCTTCCTCCTGCCTCAGGGCTTTCGTTAACTCCTGAAGCTCTTAGGGACCCCAGCATCTGGGATAAACTCTGATGGGGACTCGAGCAAGTGGCTCACTCTGTATTCAAGAACTGGGACAACTCCAGGGTGGAGCATCCCATTGCTATCCTGGCCCATTGGACCAGAAAGCCACATCTCTCGTGTTTATTTGCCTAAAAGCGGTAATCCTCCACTGTCACATGCTTAACATTCATAATAAATACTTTTCTGCCTTAGTTCTCAAGACAGAGATGATATCAAATATGCTGAAAACTGTGGCATCCAACAACACACACACAGACACACACACACACACACACACACACACACACACACACACACCCCTTTCGTGGTGCCCTTCCTAATGCAAAGCCTGACTTCATCTGGTGCTATTTTGAGATGGTTCCTTAGGGAGCAGTTTTATGTCATTTTCATGTAACTGTCACTCTAATGTACTGAGGGAAGTTTTATTATCATTTGCATATTCTGAAAGTTTACTGAATTTTAGGAGAGTGCACCTGAGAAATAACTTGTCTTGATATATTTAAGAAGCTGGATTTTTTTCCCTCCTGCTTGGAACTGCCAATCCTAGCTGTGACTCTAATCATTTATTTAGTATAGCTTTAGGTGGATGTAGTCCAAGTACTTGGGATTTAAAGGAGTATGAGCCTTGATTCCCGTACATAGTAAAACAAGAGAGTCGTACACATAAGCAAATAGTTGGAGTCCAGAACCCTCAGTAGAGCTATCATACCAAGTACTTTGAGAGTAGAGAGAAAGGAAGAGGGAAGAGTCAACCAAGTCAACTTGGGGTACTGTTACAGTAGAAATGGCATTTGAACTAGGTTTTGAAGAATAAGTAGGAGTGTGGAGATTGGGGAAAGATAGTGAAGACCAACCTGGCAAGGGGCAAAGCATGAAAAGGCAAGGAGATACAACACAATGAGGGAGGCTTGTGCATTTGAAAAGTAGTCTGTGGACAAAAAGGCCCATAGAGATTGTGAATAAACTTTTTATGATAATGTGAGGGATTTGAAACTTGGATGGTGGAGCCATGGAGGCTTTTAGGCAGGACAATGTGGGCAAGAGTGGGCAACAGTCCAATCCTGAAGGGAGGGTGAGATAGATGAGAATTGAGACCATGCTGTAAACAGGTCAGTCAAGGACCCTGGTAACTTTTTAATTTCATTAGAGTGCAAATGGAACCAGGATGCGAGGACTTACAGAATGTGTTGAAGGTCAAGAACATTAGCAATAAAGTGAAAGGGAGTGTGTGGAATGGTAGGTAGAGGATGAAGATGGCTAAGGGAAGATGTATTTGTTAGAATCATGAAAATGTGTATAAGGCTTGCCACCTTTATGAAGTATTTGTTAATTGTGTGTTCTTCTGGACTTATTTGGTATGTTTGGCTTTCCTTAACTCCCCAGGTAGAAATGAGCATTACTTCTGAAATACCAGGGAAAACTTAGCTGCTTACATATTTGCCTTCCCTTACTAGACCATAAGCAGGTTGAGGACTGGGATTGTGTTTTATTAATTTTTGTATTCCCCATACCTGACACTCAGGAGGTGTTCAGTTGGGGTTGGTTGAAGAGTGATTGAATGAAGGGAAGGAAAACCTTCAATGGAAAAGTTGAATATAACAGAGAGAAGGGAGATATAGATAAGAGGAAATGTCAGAGGATAGAAAGGGATAGATCCTCTAGAATAGGGGTCATCAAACTTTTCTGTAAAGATTTGAATAGTAAATATTTTAGACTCTGTGGGCCAGATGGTCTCTGTTACTTAATTCTGCCATTACAGGATGAGGACAGTCATATACAATGGGTAAAATAATGGACTTGGCTGTGTTTCATTATAACTTTGCTTATAAAAAGAGAGCCTGACTCATAACCTAGAAGATCTGGAAGGGGAGAGAGACTGGCAGTAGCTTTAAAAGGTGTAGGAAACTTCCTTAGAGCAGGTGAGAGAAGAGAGAGAAGTGTTTTAAGTGGGAGAACAGAGTTATAAGGAAAGTGGAAAATATTCTAAACAAGTTCTCTGAATAATATTATAGGAAATAGACCAGGAAAATTTTAGGGCAGCAGTGGGACCAGGTATACAGTATATCATGGTCTCAATGAGCATGGTCGTGTAAATTTCACCACTTCAATAAGAGTGTCCATGTTCCCCATCCCTCAGCTGAGTGCCATGCCCTAGTATGGCTAAGGATATGGGCCTTTTTCTAGGTTATGGGACATCAATCCCCATCTCTATCTCATGTGAAGGTGAAGGGAATTATTGGATGGCCTCTCCTGCAGGGGGCAGCATGATGATAGCTGACGTTAATGTAGCAGCTTGCTTGGGCTGTTATTTCTCGAATTAGGGTGAGAGAGCTACTATTTTATGAATCCAAAGTCCCCATTCTTTCCTGGGAGGTCTGGCACCTCCAATTTTTTGACCTTTAGACATAAAGGGTTTACTATATCCCATCTCAGGGAGTAGGACATTCCACTTGTTGAGGAAAGCTACTCAGATAGTCTTCAAGTGATCCCTATACCTTCTCTCCTTTCACCCAGAAATGCCCATTACATCTTCAGTACTAGACATTAGCACTAACTGCCTATTTTTCTACTGGTGATTATTCTGATTTTGTCTTCAGAGATTTAAAGATTCGTATGAAAAATAGAACAGTAATTATAATAAGAACCACACAGGTTTAATCCCTGGGAGGGAATCTGCGGTGTTCACTGTGGATTGCTGTGCGGGACCTCTTCCATCCCAACCTCCCTCTAGTACACTTGACACTGAAGGAGGGGCTGCAAGATTCAAACTGGCAGAGATTCTCTTCCAGGCAAGAGGTGGATTCCTCCTATGGGAAGATACTAAATGTAGAAATGGAGCCAGAGGCAAAGTGTGAGGTCCTAACTTCCTGAGCCATTGGCTCCTGCAGCTGCAGGGCTCTCCCATTCTGGTGGAGGTGGCTGACTTCCATCAGCAGCTCCCTGGAGGGCTGTGTTTCAGCACTTGCAACAGGAGCTTTTTAGATCATAACAGAGGCTGTGCGACCTGGTTGCTGTGCTTGGAAGCTTGGCTTAGTGTGTTCCTCCCTTTCCTCTAATGATTGTGTTAAGCACCTAATACCTGGCAATAAACATTTTAAAAAATTAAACCAGCTATAATAGTGTCTGTTGTCTGCAACTGGACCTAGCATCATCCCACTAGGCTTGCAAGCTGAGCTCGGAAGTCTGGAAAGAGATGGCTGAGTTTTGTAGAAGTTGGTGAGTGGGAGAATAGATCAGCAGGGAGCAGGAGCCAGGAAATAAATGCAAGTTGAGGTGGTGAAGCCAGGTGGAAACTGAGAGCAGAAAGCACTCCGGCACTGGGAGTGCTTATGAAGGTAAGGAATTCTTCCACTCCATGCACATAGGTGAAGTATATCTTGGCATTATCGAGAGAAGCATCTCAGTACTTTCATGAGTCTCCCAGTGTGCTGTTACTGGGGCAGCATTTAAATTTGATCACAGAGTACAGAAAAATATGACTTAAAAATTAAATGAACCTCTTTTAGATACAGTAAAAGTTTTTGTGTGATGATGTAGACAGAATGACAAAAGTGCAGTGAGATGCACATGCTAAGCAGGTGCTGGTTCATTGAGCAAGTTAATCCTCAATGAGCTGATGGATCTTCGCATTGTATGATTTTGTAGAGGTCACTTGTAAATAGTGGAACCACAAACACGAATGGTCTTTGCTTTCTATGCTAGTTGTAAGCACATTTCTTAGTTAAACTAATAGATTAGGAGTGAATATGCCAGCCATTTCCTTTACTTGGCTTTTCAAGTACTTTATATTTTGATCATAATCTTGTGGTTATTTAATGAATACCTGATAACTGAATTATTAGCTATATAAATGTAATCACACAAAAACCTTGAGTCTATGGATAACAATGAACTCATCTTATCATTAATGTACCATTTATAAAGCCCCTACCTGATATCTTAATGCAGAATCTCAGATTTCCCTCAAAGTTTCCCTCATTTGTAACTAACAAAAAGACCTGGGTTTGTGTAGAGAGCAAATATTTTTTGGGAATTTGATCAGATGATTAGAAAGTAGGGCTATTTCTATTATCCTTCCATTTGAGTTTCATGTTTAAATAATTTATCAGAGATCACAAACTGAAGGCTTATGGTGGCTGCAGATGTGTTTTATTTGCATGTTTGAATTCATTGTCAGTGATAGAAGTCAAGAAACCTTACCAGAAAACCCAGTTTTTCTAACAACATGGGTGACTTTCCAATGGGAGCGGCATGGCGGCCGTCTCCAGGCAGCCCCAGCCTGACCCCCCTCATTCCCTCACTGCCTGCCTGACTCCTGTGGGCATTTAAGTTTATGATCCATGTAATAGCTTACGATTGAATAAATAAAAGATGTCACTAGCATGGAACACGGATCCTCTGGAAAAAAAATTACGTTGTTAAGAATGTTCAGCTATTGGCCATAAAAATTGTATTTGTAATGTAATCTTCCTTGAGAAAAAATATTTTGTATTTCTGTGCAGATTTTGAAGATTCACTAATTAATTTCTATATTATGCTATCATTAATTAGCCTCTTTATCAAGAATCCACTGAGCACCTCCTCTTGCTAAGTTATTATTTATTCAACATAGAAAACATGTTTGCAGCCATTTGCGCCCTCTTTGTGATACTCCTAGATTGCTCATTCATGGCGTCATTTAGGAGCATCTGTCTTTGCCATGCTCCTGGGGGGGGGCTGTTCTGCTCTATTTCCTCTTTATTCCTCCAGTTTTGTTCACTAATACTGGTAACATCTTTTTTTCTCACTCTTTTAGCTTGAAAAATGTATCACTTGATAATGAAGTGTATGTGTGGAAAATAAATGTAGACCCTCAGTTCCTATTTTGATAAAATGTACACAGAAAGCTAATATAGTTACTTTAATACATATATATATATATATATATATATATATATATATATCAAGGACTTAAATTTATTCACTTACTCATTCAGTTGTTCACTTAGCAGATACTTCTTGAGTAGCTAATGTGTGCCTGATGTTTCTAGGTCTGAGGATGCAATGGTGAACTACAGAGAAAAACGTTCAGCCACATTCTTGGGGGGACACCGTCATTGAACAAATAGAATATCTTGTCAGGTAGTGACGGGCTATAAAGAACGATGATGGAGGGGAAGGTGGCGGAGTCACATGGGTGCTACTCTAGATGGGCAAGGCAAATAAAGCCTCTCTGGAGAGGTGACATTTGAGCAGAGACCTGGATGAAGCAAGGGGATGAGCCATGTGAATGTGTGTTGAATGCGGTCCTGGCTGTTGGAACAGTTCTTGCAAAGGCCCTGAGGAAAGAATGTTCTTGGCATGCTCCTGGAAGAGCCTGAAGGCTGAATGGAGTTCTTGAGGGAGTCAGTAGTTCAGGATAAGTGGGCTTTGTAGGCCATGAAGAGGAATTTGAGCTTCCTTCCTTCCTTTCTTTCTTCCTTCTTCCCTCCTTCCCTCCTCCCTCCCTCCCTCCCTCCCTCCCTCCCTCCCTCCCTCCCTCCCTCTCTTCCTTCCTTCCTTCCTTCCTTCC
The DNA here is from genome assembly GCF_014108235.1 of Myotis myotis. Classification (NCBI taxonomy): domain Eukaryota; kingdom Metazoa; phylum Chordata; class Mammalia; order Chiroptera; family Vespertilionidae; genus Myotis; species Myotis myotis. The sequence goes on along the minus strand of NW_023416313.1, from coordinate 53,980,981 downwards.
TTCCTTCCTTCCTTCCTTCCTTCCTTCCTTCCTTCCTTCCTTCCTTCCTTCCTTCCTTCTTTCCTTTAAATATATTTTTATTGATTTCAGAGAGGAAGAGAGAGGGAGAGAGAGAGAAACATCAATGATGAGAGAGAATCATTGATTGGCTGCCTCCTACACGCTCTACAATAGGGATTGAGCCTGCAACCCAGGCATGTGCCATGATCGGAATTGAACCGTGACCTCCTGGTTCATAGGTCAATGCTCAACCACTGAGCCACGCTGGCTTGGCAGGCTTTATTTTGTGATGGGAAACCATGTAAGGAAGATTTGTTTATTTGTTTAAGATCATAGACTCTTGAGCATCCACCTGTATGCACAGGAGAGGCACTGGCCATGGGTAATGCCCTCTCAGTAGTGGATGGGTTCCCAGAATCAAGTTCAGGTTTCACATGAGTGAGGAGGTACACAAAGCTTTGCTATAACTCTGTGCCATTGCCCCTGCCCTGTCAATGTCCCGGGCTCCTTCTCCTTTCTCTGACCCCCTGTGGCTGGTACAGGGATTCCCTACAAGGTGTAGCACAGTGATGGCGAACCTTTTGAGCTCGGCGTGTCAGCATTTTGAAAAACCCTAACTTAACTCTGGTGCCGTGTCACATATAGAAACTTTTTGATATTTGCAACCATAGTAAGAAAAAGATTTATATTTTTGATATTTATTTTATATATTTAAATGCCATTTAACAAAGAAAAATCAACCAAAAAAAATGAGTTCGCGTGTCAGAGGTTCGCCATCACTGGTGTAGCATGATGTAAAAGGGGTGCATGCAGGCTTGTCAGACATTTGTGATTTGCAGTGTATCCACATTGGTGTTCATTTGAGTCTTCTGGGAGGGCATGGATTCCAGGAACGGTGGTCTACATACTTTTTGAATATGTGGTGTCACCAGTATGAACTTTCGGATGTTCCCTACGGTGGAGGCCCTGGCTCTGCAGCAACTTTCTGTTCAACATCGTTAGAAGCACATTTAGCTGGATATGCATTTAGGCAGGTGCATCCGTTAGCTGGGAGAATTTTGATAGGCAAACTAATTTGTGACACCCCATTGACCAGATGACAAAAGCACCCACTTTCCCATACTCCAATGCACCTTTGTAATTACTTAACCGTTTGGAATTATCATTCTCGTGTTAAAGACTTTATTACTTTTCCTCTCGTAACACTTGTCAGGAGGACACTGATTTATCTGTTTTTTCTGGTAGAGAAGATAGTCCACCAGTGAGCTCAAACTGAAGTCCACTGATAACGAGTTCCCCTTGTCCAAAGTTTATTTTCATCCTAAGTTAGAAAAATCATTATGGCATTGTTTTGTTCCTGTTTTCACTTTGGCATGATTTTGACTCAAAGGAATACTGCAGAGCAACTTAAAACGTTACCTCATTTCTTACTGCTCTGCCCTCACTCTTGAAACTCCAGGACCCTGGCTGCCTTGTTTCCAACCTCGGTTTTTTGAACTTGCCATTTGTTCTATCTTGAACACTCTTCTCCAGCATACCCACACAGCCATATTGTTCACTTCCTTCAGGATTCTGTACAGATGTCAGCTTTTTACTGAGGTCTTTCCTGATCATTTTTGTTAAATACCCCACCATGGCACTCATCTTTTTTGTTCACATTATTTTTCTCTACAGCATCATCACGCCCTGGCATGCTGTTTATTTACTTGGTTACTTGTTTATTGCCTCCCTCACTAGAGTGTAAGCTCTAGGGAAGTCAATTTCAAGTTCCAGACCTCCATTAGCAGCATATTCTCTCCAATTGAACCACTTCCCATAGGGATAGTAAAAACTCAAAGTAAGCAATCCTTGCAGCCAAGGATTTGTACAGGTCAGTTTTCTTTGGATATTGGGTTGCTTTCTTTTAGGAAAGAGAAATTTGCAAGTATGACTAATAGACTATATGGGAGTAGGTCTCTGAATCTTTGTTCCTCAAAGTGTAGTCTGCCGACCAGCAGTATTGCTATCACTCCAAGAAATGTAGAATCTCAAGGACCACCAACCTGCTTAATCAGAACCTGCATTTCATGCCGGTGATTCCTATGTACAATTAAAGTTTGAGAAAGCTCTAACTCACCCAACTTTGACCTAGAAATCAGAAGAAATCTGGAACTTGGTCATTTAACTTGGGTTTGGATATCACCATTAATAAAGGAGCCATTAAACTACTTCATATTCTTTTTTTTAATCTTTTTAAGTTGAAAACAGATATTGAATTTGAATTAGTTACTTGATCTTTCTGCCCTCAAGTTCTTTCTCTCAATGAGGAGGTGGTTGGTCTAAATGTCCCTGTGTGTGTATGCCTTTCAGACTTAAGGCGGAGCAGATGTGTGTATATCTTCACCTCCAGTTTCCCTTTTGTTTCATACTTCTGTCCTTCTAGTGAATTGTAGAGCTCCAGATGGAAAATCCACTCACTGAGCAAAATGGTAACCACATTGTATTTGAAGAGAGCAGTCCAGTGTCCTGATCCCCAGAAAGTTGGGCTAGCTAGATTGAAAAAAAATTACTTGAACTCTTACTCTGGGTCAGGCACTACTTATGTGCTTTGCATTGTAAATTTATATAATTCTTACAATAACTGGGTAAGACAAAAGTAGTGCTATTGTTGTCCCCATTTAAAGTTGTGGAAATCAAGGTCTGAAAGGGTACTTGGCCAAATTCCAACCCAGGTGGTCTGGCTCCTGGGCCAGAGCGCTGTATTATTTTTTGAGGGAGAATCTTCTAAATTGACTAATACCTATTAGAGAAAAATGTGGATTAAATGTTGGTTGAAGTAATTATAAGCACTTCAATGGAACTAATTTGAAAGGCAAAAATATGAAATACTGAATTTTGAACTGAGTGATCAAGCTTTATTTCTTTTGAGGCTCACATTTAAACCTTTTGTTATGTAAAACTGCTCATGTGGTTTTTCAATGCACAAACTGTCTGGAATGATGAACAAGTTGTATATATTATTCATTGCAACTACTAACAAGTAGCATAACTTGAGATTGTTAAAATTGCTCCCAATCCACCTCCAGGCAGTTGTTAGCATGTGAGTGCAGGCAGCACTGGGCCAATCCCACAAGGGCTAGGTGAGGGGAAGGGGAGGAGAGAGTGACAAGGAACCCAGATGTGTGTTTAACACCTTTGTGTGTGAGGCCTGGGCTGGGTGTCTTACATACATTATCTTATTTTATCTTCACAACACCCCAACTCCATAGAATCATTTCTTCCATTTTACAGAAGAGGAAATACAAGGTTTGGAGCGCATTACTTGCTCTGAATCTTACAACTAACTGTTAACTGTTGATGGGAGGTTTACTGATCTCAGAGCTCATCTTCCCAATTTGACACTTTGCAGAAAAGCTAGGAGGTGCATATGGTGATATGTTTAAAATATTAGCAATAAAACCCAGCCGATGTGGCTCAGGGGTTGAGCATCGACCTATGAACCAGGAGGTCACGGTTTGATTCCCAGTCAGGGCACACACCCAGGCTGTGGGCATGTGCCCTGACTGGGAGCTCCATCCTGGTGTGGGTATGCAGGAGGCAGCCGATCAACGATTCTCTCTAATCATTGATGTTTCTCTCTCTCTCTCCCTCTCCCTTCCTCTCTGAAATCAATAAAAATATTAGCAATATGGTTTTCAGGTTAACATATTTATTTAAAATATAGACATTTTCCCATCTTGGTTAAAATGATGCTATTCTCCCAGATTACTTGACAATAGTAAAATAAAGTCAATAAAAAAAAGATGGTTTCCAAGGATATCCCTAAACATCCAACAAAAAACAAGGGTAGTAAATAGGTGGTTTACTTGCAATCAGACACATTGTCTGTTGCATATCCAGCCCTGGTAAATTATGCATTTGTTCATTATTTGAGGGAGAGGCTGGCTGTGCTTGGAGGTAGTTGAAGCTATAAATATGCACATATGTCTCTAGCCACCTCCTTAGCATTGCACTTCACAGCAGGTGTGCATTGATCTGTGCTGAAAACACGCTTGGCAGGAAATCTACCCCAAGTCTTCATTCCAGTGGTTTGCTTCATGGGATGCAGTTGCCCTAATACTGGCAAATTCTCCAAATTAAAAACCCACGCTGATTTTACCTATCCTTGTTCCCAACTCCTACCAAGACATAAGAGACTTTGATCCAAACAGGTCAGCCCAGCCATTCCTGTGAGGCAGCATTTCTTGACATATTTTCATGTCTGTTGAGAGCAAAGTCTGAAAAGAAGAGGAGACTCTTTTTTACTAAAAAATGCACAGCATTTTTTGCATTCCAAAAGGAAGGCAGCTGAGCTTCTCCGTCACTGTGGAAGCATGCTGGCTTTCTGGATTTTGCAACGTGGCTTTTGTATCCCATAATGAGGCAGCCTCCCAGAAAGTGCTAGGGAATCAATATATATCCTCCATGTCCAGTTTAAGTCATTTCTCCCTCTTAAAATGAAGGCCTTTCTGGAAGTCCTCAAAACAATTCATTTTTATGCTGCATTTCCTTGTATTTTTTTCTTAGGTAGAAATCTTAAGTTTATTAATCCAAGGAATCATTTTTTCCATTAAAAAAACCACACATATTTTTATTGATTTAAGAGAGGAAGGAAAAGGGAGAGAGAGATAGAAACATCAATGATGAGAGAGAGAACCATTGATCGGCTGCCTCCCATCCGGGATCATGCTCGCAGCCTGGGCATGTGCCCTGACTGGGAAGCAAACCATGACCTCCTGGTTCGTAGGTTGATGCTCAACTGCTGAGCCACGCTGGCTGGGCTGAGGAATCATTTTGAATGTAGAGTTATCACAGCTTACAGAGCGATCATTTAATTTGAATAACCCTTGCAGTAGCTGATGCAGAAAGAAAAGGGAGGCCATGTCTCCCGTGCCTTTCCCTAGCTGGGGTTTCTTAAAATCCCCCAGTTATTCTCTAGGAGCAGTATTTTTTAGCTTCCTGAGGCAGCCAGCAACTCTCTGATGTAAAAGGATTTGTCATTTTGATTCTACTCGAAATGAAACATTTTGTACAGCACATGAAAAAATATAGAAGTCTTTTCAGTGGATGAACAGCCTATTATCCATAGCAAAACTACTGTGTTTTATGTCTGTCTGAGAATTACCGATCAGGGCGAGAGCCCAGGCAGAAAGCAACTAAGCTGCTGCTGAACTGTGGTCTGGAAATGGATGGGAGCTGTATTTTTTTAAAGCATTTTCAATTGGTCTCTATTCTCTAAAGTACAAATGAACTCTTTGGTTAGAATTCCTGAGGGTAAAAGGCAGCTACATAAATGGAGGGGACTTCCTCTGACTGCCCGGTGGGTTTTCGAGTTGGAGGGGAGTGATGGATGACCAGTTGATTCCACTAGGGACAAAGCCTGCCTCTTTGAAACCTGTTTACTTTTGTAGGATGATCCATCAGCATTTCCCAGCTGCGTCTGTGACGACAATTGTGGGGGGAAGATCAGTACCTTTTGTGACTAATGTGTCTTGATTTTGGCAAGAACATAGAACAGTCTTTTATGGAGACTTACTGCAGCTTTGATATTCAGACATCATGACCACCAAGGTTTGAACCTATCTTTTGTGCTTCCTTGGATAGAAAACCCTCCAGGAGGGGGAGACAGAAGAAAAGTAATCACACAATGGCTTGTTTGATGGTTTGAGGAATTTGTAGTAATCTTAATCATACCAGCCACGTTTTGTTCTTGTACTCAGGGTCCACTCCTGCCTGGGTGGGTGGCCCATGCAGTTGCACAGGGTGGGATCTTAGAATAGCCCTGTGTTTGGTTTAATGCTCTGCTCTCACCTTCTTGAAATTCTTAATTTTTTAAGCAAGAAATCCATGTTTATTTTGCACTAAGGTCCACATATTGTGTAGCCAGTCCTGCTTGTGGTTTAGTCTTAAAAGATGATAAAAACAAAATAATATACCCAACCCAACCAAACAAAACACAACTACAAAAGTCCCATTAGGACATGCACCAGCATCTGGGTTGGTGAGTACGTGAATTAGGGAGAGGGGATACCTGGAGAGAGCGTAGAAGCTCAAAGTTCTGTGACTTTTCTCCATGCCTGCCCCGTGCCTCTCTTCCATCTGGCTGTTCCTGAGCTACTGTATTTTTCCATGTATAAGACATTTTTTTTTTCTAAAATCATTAGACTGAAAATCGAGGGCCATCTTATACATGGAAGTTAGCCAAGGAGGGAACTGCTAGGGTGCTTAGCTACCCATACCTTGTCAAAAAGGCTTCCTCCAATCATGAGCCTTATTGTTACTAACGTCAGCTGATGCCACAATTGGAGGTGGAGGTGGAGAGTGTGCAGATGCAACAAGGACCAGAACATTCTGACTCCATAAAGATGTCAAAAAATAAAAAGGTAAATACCAATAAGTGATTGTCTTACTCTGCAAAATTCAAACTGAATGTAATCAACTATGCAAATGAGCATGGAAATAGAGCTGCAGAGTGACAATTTGGACCTCTTCCCACTGAGTGTATGATCAGACAGTGGAGAAAACAGGAAGAACAACTCCATAAGATGCCAAAAAAAAAAAAAAAAAGAAGGCCTTAAGAGGAAAGCCAGCAAAATGGGCAAACTTGGAGCAGAGGCTTAAGACTTGGATTATGGAGCAGCACCAGAGTGGCTTATGTGTGTCAACCAAGATTAGTCAATGTCAGGCAAGAATGTTTGCAAGTGAAATGAACACTGTTGATTTTACAGGAGAGGCAAAATGGTGCTTCAATTTCATGAGGAGAGAAGGGTTGGCCATGAGAACATGAACAAAATTAGCTCAGAAAATGCCACCAGTTTCTGAAGATGATCTCACATATAGAGACAGTGACTCAGAAGACAGCAGTGATACAATAGAAGTTGAAGAAATTGATATGTCTGGAACTAACAGGGATGAAGAAGAGAGCAGTGATGCAACAGAGGCTGAATAAAGTGATATGCTGCGTAATATCATAGTACTGGTATGTAAACATTACCTGTGGTAATTACTAAGTGTGTTCTGTTTTATGTTTAAAATATTGATTTCTTAATTTTGGGTTGGAAAAGTGGGGGCATATTATACATGGGGCGTCTTATACAAGGAAAAATACGGTATACCCTTTTACAATAAACCAGTAATTTAGTAAAAAAAAAAAGGAGGGAAGGAAAGCAGGGACTCTGACCAAATATTCCCATCTCTTGTTTATTACCAATTGAATTTTCTTTCTTTTTAGACTTTGTTCTGTTTTTCTCCTTCTGTTTCTTCCACACAGAGAGGAAATATATATAATGTATAGTTAAGAGACAAATTGAGCTGAGGTCATTCCTCATTTAGTTTCAGCGTGACCTTGGGCAAGTAACTATTTCCTGAAGATTTAGTTTAATTACTCACAAAATGGGAGTGATAACAGCATCTAACTCATAGAATGGTTATGAGGATTAAATTATATAATGCTTATAAAACATCTAGTACAGTACCTGGCAGTGGGAAGCACTCAGTAAATAAGAGTTATACATTTTATCTTTTATTGATTTCCTCCAACATTTTGTTATGAAAAATTTTAAACATATAGAATAATTAAATAATTTTATAGTGAACACCCCTACCCATGTCTTAGATTATCATATTAACATTTTACCATATTTGCCTCATTGTATCTCTTTGCATCTATCCATCTTGCTATCCATCCATTAATTCATCTTATTTTTTGAAAAATTTAAAAGGAAGTTGCAGCCGAAACCGGTTTGGCTCAGTGGATAGAGCGTTGGCCTGCGAATTGAAAGGTCCCAGGTTCAATTCTGGTCAAGGGCATGTACCTTGGTTGTGGGCACGTCCCCAGTGGGGGATGTGCAGGAGGCAGCTGATCAATGTTTCTCTCTCATCAATGTTTCTAACTCTCTATCTCTCTCCCTTCCTCTCTGTGAAAAATCAATGGAATATATTAAAAAAAAGGAAGTTGCAGATACAAGTATAGCTCCCCTAAATGTTTCAGCAAGTGAATAATTAACTAGAGTTCATTATTTGTTTAGATTTTTTTTTTCTTTTGAGGTAATATACATAGAGTGAACCATCTAAATCTTAAGTGTATATTTGCTTAAGTGTCTATAAATGCCTGTATTTGTTTAACCCCAATCCCTATTAACTTAGAGGATTTTATTATTATTATGCACCTTCCCAGTCAATCCCTGTTCCCACCCTCCATCCCCAGAAGTAACCACTGTTCCGTTTTTTTAAACCTTAAGTTAGTTTTGCCTGCTATATAACTTTATATAAAGGTTATCATATAGTATATACTCTTGTGTAAAGCTTCTTACAGTCAGACTTATGTTTTTGAGATTCAACCATGTTAGTGTTCATCTGTTAGTCTTGCTGAGAACCATTCAATGTATGATTATACCATACTTTGTTTATCCATTCTCCTATTAATGGGCACCTGGGCTGTTTTCAGGTTTGGGCTATTATGAATGTGCTATAAATATTCCTGTAGATGTCTTTTTTGTGTGTGTGTGGAATTGCTAAGTCAGAGAATAGGTACATATTTAGTTTTATAAGAAACTGTCATAAATTATCCCAAAGTGGCTGTACCAAATGATGTGCTAGTAAATTATTATCAACTGGATTTCCAAAAAAGAACAAAAATGATGAGGAGGCTGGGGGTGGGGTTGGGGGGAGAAGAGGGAGGAAGAGAAAGAGGAGGAAGGGGAAGAGGATGATGAGGATGAGAAGAAGAGAAGGAGGAAGAGGAGAGGAAGAAGAAGAGGATCACCCATAACTACAAGTGCAAAATTGCCAATTCCGTAGTGTAAATACTCCCACCATAGTCAATTTCAAGCTACCAATGTGAAGTCATTGAGGGTTAAGATGGGAAGAAGTGTGCATAGTTGGCTCTTGTGAGCCTGTGCAAGCTAGCATATGCACACCATGAGTTGTACTATTTTATTCCCACCACATTATAGGAGAGTGTCAGTTGCTCCACATTCTTGTCAACATTTGGTGTTGTCGGGCTTTTTAACTTCAATCACCTTGGTGGCTATTAGTGGTATCTCATTCGGGTTTTAAATTTGCATTTCTCTAATGAAAATACAATTGTGCTTATTGGCCTTTCATATAACTGCTTTAATGATGTTACATTACTACCCACTTTTTATTGGGAAAATTTATTTTGAGCACAAAAGGAAAATTGAGAGAAAGAACTCATGGACATGGACAACAGTGTGATGATTGTTGCCGGGAGAGAAGGGAGGTTGGGGGGAGGTAGAAGAAGGTATAGGGGAATAAATAATGATGGATGGAGACTTGACTTGGGGTTGTGAACACACAATACAGTATACAGATGATGTGTTATAGAATTGTGCACCTGAAACCTCTATAATTTTGTTAACCAGTGTCACCCAATAAATTCAATAAAAAGAGAAAAAATTACATTTATCTACCTCCAAGTGTTAAAGATAGTCCCTACCTTTTCTTATAAAAGCTGTATTGTTTAACTTTTATACTAATTGTAGAATCCATTTCAAATTAATTTTTGTATTTGATGTGAAGTAGAGGTCAAAGTTTTTTTTTTTGCCTATGGATATCCAGTTATAATAGCAACATTTGCTGTGACTTTTCTTTCCCCATTAGACTGACTTTGTCAAAAATTAAAGGAGTGTGCCTATTTCTTTCTCTACTACTCTGATTTGCTTGTCAATTATGTCAGCCACAGATTATGGTTGCCATAGCTTAATAGTCAGGCTTGAAGTCAGATAGTGTGAGTCCTCCAACTTTATTTTTCTTTTTCAAAGTTGCTTTGGATAACCTAGATCCATTACATATATTTTACCATATTTCCACTAATTTTAGGCTGAGAACATAGCAAATTATTATTTTTTTTACAATAACCTGTCCTTTTTAAGAAAAGCTCCTTTTAAGTGTTTAGCATATTATGAATATTTTATAAGTACTAAACATCCAATCTGCAATTCTCTAACCCTGTAATAAAACATTGCGATTATTTATGTCATGCAGAGTAACTGGGGCAGAGGGGTTAGTTGATAAATGCCTTTTGGTTATTTGCTGAAGTAGGAATCAGGTTTTCTGCCTCTAGGGACAGTGTATTCCATTAAATCACACTGCCTGAGGTGAACTGTCAATTCTCAATAAAAGATAGATGATAAATTTTCTAGTGGTCTATCAGGTAAAAGTCTTAGCCTATTTCTGAAGAATAAATATGTGCCAGTGATTGGTTATTTTCAGTGACCTTTTATGCTCTATATAACTAGTATCATAGATTGGAAGGAATAGTCTATTGGACTATTCCACACAACATGCTTATTCCAAACACCATTCTTAGTTCATGTTGGAATCCCTTCTGAAATATGTTAGGGTTTAAGGGAGTCAATTAATCACACTTCCCTTTCTTTTAAATTCTGAACCGCTTGAGAACTCCATATAGAAATTAGTTAAGTATCAAATATTGATTCCAATTCTAGCAAAGTTGCTTCAGAATCATGTAGTCAAAGTGCACTTCCTGTTTCTTATCTCCTCCTCAGAGCCCATGGCCCAGATGCAGACTAGATAACTGGAGTTCTCCTCACCCCTGTGGGGTCAGGATGTGTCCTGAGAGTGTTTCCATAAAAAAGAGGCAAAGCGGGGAGGAGAATGCCTATGATCCATGTACAGGCAGCTCTGATAGGGGGAATCCAGAGAGAACCTTGGCTAAACGTGAGCATAGAATTTCTTCTCTGCCCATGGGGAATAAGGGCATAATAGAGTGAGTAGAGAAGGCAGAGCAGAAGGTTTTCACCTAAAATGAGATAGGGGGACCGAAGGCAGGAATGTTGGAGGGAGAATCTCTGCTTGCCCCATTCAGTTCTAGGGAACCCACTCTCTCAGAGCAGCTTACTTATTCTTAAACATCTCCTCTTAGGATAAGGTTTAAGTTTAAGCTACCTCTTACAGTTCTGCCTTTTGACCCTCCTTCTGTTTTCCTGACACATATTGCTCCAGCAGACTGGAAGTACTTGAGGTGCTGCTTGTTATATCTTTTATTCCTTGGCCTTCATTTTGCAGTTCTTAACTTTCTCAGAATCTGAAATATATCCTACCGGATGCTTTCACCTTCCCAGCATCCATCCCCTCCTTCTCTCTTCTTCTGGTAAAGCCCTCCAGTTTTTCTTTAGGGACTTCCTCTTTCCTCCCTGAGCTATTAATTTGGGTGGATTGAACGCTGCCTCCCTCCTCTCCCTTTACCCCTAGCTCCAGGAGTGAGTAATCGATCCGATCCATGGCTAGCCAGTAGATTTGAAATCACCCAAACCAAGAACTCACAAGAACATTGTCTTCCAGGGAAATAGCTGTAAGCCTAGAACATTTATCTTCTGGTATACGTACTGCAACATCAAAGCAAATACTGATGCTAAATTTAGCATCCAGTCAATTTTCAGAAGAATTAGACATTAGCTGAATATTCCTTCAGTTGCTGTCATTGGAGTGACCCCTAAAATGGCTGGAGAGACAGTCCTTGGCAGTTTATATCTGAATCCTCTACCCCTCGATTGCACACAGATTGCTATGAATATGCAGGCAAGGCCCTTTCTGAGTGGTGAGCTTGCCCAGTGAAGCTGAACTGTCCTACTCCATAAAATAAAATGAAGTAATCTGTACTTCCCTTTGGATTCCTATAATTTCCAATGAACAATGATGTCTTTGATTTTATTTTGCTCTCCTTATTTTCCATAATTAAGAATGAAATTTATTTAGTGAATTGTACTGGTTGTTTAGCTTTTCAGCATTACCCAAGGTAATTGTTACTCAGAGTGAGTTCTTTATTGCCTGCATTTAAAGGTTTATTTTTCTTTTGTTGTGTTTTCTTGGCTTTGCTCCTGGCTGGGCTGACAAATTAATAGGCATCAGGTACTAAAAGTGTTTGCAATTAAAGTAAAGTGGTAATAAAGGTCACCTATTCCAAGAAAGCTTTTCTTTAAAAAACACACAAACAAAAAAACCTCCTTAAATATAGATTGTTCTTTGCTGCAACCTCTTATCCACAGTTAGTATTTAAACTAGATGTCTGGTGCACAAAATTCATGCACTGGGGGGGGGGGGGGTTGTCCCTCAGCCCAGCCTGCATCCTCTCCAATCTGGGACTCCTTGGGGGATGTCTGACTGCTGGTTTAGGCCCAATCCCTGAGGGAGATCTAACTGACAGTTGGAGATCCCTCTCACAATCTGGGACTGCTAGCTCCTAACTGCTTGCCTGCCTGCCTGCCTGCCTGCCTGATTGCCCCTAACCACTCTCCTGCCAGCTTGATTGATGCCTAACTGCTCCCCTGCCAGCCCGATCGCCCCCAACTGCCCTCCCCTGCCAGCCCAGTCACCCCCAACTGCTCTCTCCTGCCAGCCCTGTCACCCCCAACTGCCCTCCCCTGCTGGCCTGATCACCCACAATTTCCCTCCCCTGCCGGCCATCTTGTGTCTGTGGGTGCTGCCATCTTTGAGGGTGTGGCAGTCAGTTAGCATATTCCCTCCTTATTGGCTGTGGGTGCCACCATCTTTGAGGTTGGGGCAATCAATTAGCATATTCCCTCCTTATTGGCTGTATGTACCACCATCTTTGTGACAGTGTAGGGGTCAATTAGCATATTCCCTCTTTATTAGATAGGATATTTTTGTCCTAATTAAAAATGGGTAATAATTGCAAAAGTTAATCTTAAGCTTCATTGTTGTCAATTGTATTATGAACCAGATCTCTCTCATATAAACAGAGAGCCAGAAATAATGACATCTATTTTAACCTCCATCCCATTCACTTATTCAGTAAATATCGAGTATACTTCTTGTGTGCTCTCAGTTGGGGATGTAAAGATGTAAGGCTATGGACTATCCCTTGAGGTGTCACAGTCCAGTAGAGAGAGATAGAGGGATACTTGCTAAGCAGTATGATTAGTTCAACAACAGAGAAATGTTGGAAAGGGAGGCTATGATTAATTCCATCTTGAAAGGAAGAATGGATAGTCTTTAGGAAAGACATGTTTTGAGGGATGTGTAGGAGTTCTTCCTAAAAACAAGTGGGACAAGAGCATGTCAGGTGGAGGGAGGGATCTATGCAAAGCAAGACAGAATCTAACAATCTTTCCCATTTTGAGAACCAGGAGCTGTTTGATGTTTCTAGAGTATGAGGTGGGAGATATGGAAGATGGGGCTCAGGAATTATGCCATATAAGAACCTATGTTCTACCTGTGTTAAATTCTACATGTGGGGGAATAAAAAGATTTTTAAAGCAAGGGAATGACATGGATAACACTAAATTTGGTAAGATCCCCTAAAAGCAATCCATGAGTAGATGTTACTCACTAATTTGAATGGACCATGCAGTCAGCAGCTAACTATTTATATGATAACATGGGTTTAGGAAAACATCAATAATTGAAATCCTTGGATGAAAATTTTTTTGGTTTAACAAGTAAAAACGGATATGAAGCTGGCTCCCCTTCCAATGACACGAAGTAACTGTGTGCCTTTGAGAAATTCATTTAACCTCTTGGCCTTTGTTTTCTCATCTGATCAAGTAGGCAATTGAACAAAGTCTCTGAAGTATCCTCCAGTGCTAATACTTTATGGATATCACCCAGTGGATTTAGTTTTCTTCCTCACCTTACCTTTTAAGAGCTTAAGTGGTAAAGGAGACTGGATCTCCTACCATGTATTGCCAATAACATGTTCTATTCACTAGTAATAGTCTAATTTATGTTGCTTAATAGACACTTGCTGGGCCTCATTTAAGACTGTTTGTGCTTTAATAAATGTGACATTTCATATCCTGGGTTCCAACTAAAAGTTTAAAAATCCGAGAAGATTAAAGGCAGAAAAATCATGTTGTTTGTTTGTTTGTTTTTTTGTTTGTTTTAAAATATATTCTATTATTTTATTGATTTTTTACAGAGAGGAAGGGAGAGGAATAGAGAGTTAGAAACATCGATGAGAGAGAAACATCGATCAGCTGCCTCCTGCACACCCCCCACTGGGGATGTGCCCACAACCAAGGTACATGCCCTTGACCGGAATCGAACCCGGGACCCTTCAGTCTGCAGGCCGATGCTCTATCCACTGAGCCAAACCGGTGCTGGCGAAAAATCATGTTTTATTGATCTCAGTATTGCCAGGATCTGTGGTAGATTTTCTTTCTAAAGAAGTAATTGGTAGAAATCTTTTTGGCCCCTTTTAATTGTCTTTCTCCATCTCATCATATTTTCTATGCATCTACTTTTTCTTCTTAGTTTGCAGAATTCTCTTTTATTTATCTCAAGGGTCATGGATTGAGCAGATGAGGCAGTGAAATAGCTGTTCTCTGTTACTGGAACACATTGAAGAGCAGGCTTTTTCATGTAATGGTTTTCATCTTAAGTCAAAATAATGTAGTGTCAAAATAGTGGTTCCTCTGAAAAGGAGTTAGCCAATGCAAATGACCTCAGGGAGTCAAATACAGCTTGTTCTGATTCAGTTTATTGGTACACGGGTTAGGTTATATTCATAATCAGATTGAGTCTTTTCACCTTTATAATACCAATTCTGGTGCGACACACTTAACTTTTGATGTAAGTGATATTTCTGCCTGTTAGTAACAGTGCAAAGGGGAGATGATCTACTGTATGAAAGCAGATATCTGGAAATAGAAAGAGTCCTAGGAGGTCCTTAAAATAATTTTTAAATGACAACAGTAATAATACAGGAATTGCAACATTTTCTATAGCATTTATACTTTTTGCATATGTGGTTAATTCAGTTTTCTATGAGTGAGACTTAAAGTACCAAGCAAAGCAGACAATTGTGAAATTCACATTGAATACCCTCACTGTTCATTTCAGAATGTGTTTACATAAGGCTTAAGGAAAGAAAAACAATCACAACTTCCCTCTCCCTATCTTAAAGCAGATTTGCATATGATTTACATAATTTAATGTCAAAATGAAGAGCATCTTCTTTAGTCTTTGTGACTTTCTCACCAGTGTCTTTTAGTCTTTACTTTGTCCTCTCAATAACTTAAACTGTGTTTCTTGATTACATGTACTTGCTATCTAGTTTCTAGGATAAAATACCTCTCGTGATAGGAAATCCAATCTTCACTTTGTCTAATAGTATTCTTTTCACCTGTGCAAGTTTCAGTGCTACATTGGCTTAGGAGTAACTGACTTCCTCATTATACTAGGCTTTTGGGTGTATATCTGCTGGCTGAAGTATCTACTTATATAAAAACCCTGGGTGTAACATCATGGCCAGAACTGCAACAAACCGGAAGGAAGTCAGTCCTGCAGGGGTTGTCTTGGAAATGGCTGTGCCCTCCCCCAGCTGTTTCCTGGAGGGTGAGGTTTCAGGCAGGAACCCGCCCTCAGGGTGAGGTTTCAGGCAGGAACCCGCCCTCAGAGTGGAGCGTGGGAGCATGGAAGTGAAATGATTTATAATGGATCTATTATTGAAGCTACCTTTGGAAATACTATATCTATAGATAATATTAAAAATATATCTAAATGTGCAATTCTTTGTCCAAAAAATGAGCATGTTCAAAAATTAAATGAAGAAATTTTGGATATACTCAATGGAGATTTTCACACATATTTGAGTGATGATTCCATTGATTCCACAGATGATGCTGAAAAGGAAAATGTTCCCATCGAATTTCTTAATAGTATTACTCCTTCGGGAATGCCGTGTCATAAATTAAAATTGAAAGTGGGTGCAATCATCATGCTATTGAGAAATCTCAATAGTAAATGGGGTCTTTGTAATAGTATCAGATTTATTACCTAAAGATTATGACCTAACATTATTGAAGCTGAAGTATTAACAGGATCTGCAGAGGGAGAGGTTGTTCTGATTCCAAGAATTAATTTGTCCCCATCTGACACTGGCCTCCCATTTAAATTGATTTGATGACAGTTTCCTGTGATGCCAGCATTTGTGATGACTATTAATAAATCGCAAGGACAAACTCTAGACAGAATAAGCATATTCTTTCCTGAACCTGTTTTTGCACATGGTCAGTTATATGTTGCTTTCTCTCGAGTTTGAAGAGCATGTGACGTTAAAGTTCTAAATACTTCATCACAAGGGAAATTAGTCAAGCACTCTGAAAGTGTTTTTGCTCTTAATGTGGTGTACAGGGAGATATTAGAATAAGTTTAATCACTTTTTCAGTCATTGTTTGCATCACTGTTGTTTTTATATCATGTTTTTGTTTTCATATCATGTTTTTGTTGTTTTTATATCATGTTTTTGTCATTTTTATATCATGCCTCTGTTGTTGTTATATCCTTTTGTTACTATTTATTTATTAATAAATTTATATATTATTTTCATATACATTTTACTAATTTCCTTTCATCTCTCACACTTTTTTATAGAGAAAGGGCAAATAGCAATATTAAAATATCTCCGCTAATTAATTCCCTTTTTTTTTAAAAAAAATATTTTATTAATTTTTTTAAAGAGAGGAAGAGAGAGGGATAGAGAGTTAGAAACATCAATGAGAGAGAAACATTGATCAGCTGCCTCCTGCACACTCCCCACTGGGTATGTGCCCACAACCAAGGTACATGCCCTTGACCGGAATTGAACCCAGGACCCTTGAGTCTGCAGGCCGATGCTCTATCCACTGAGCCAAACTGGTTAGGGCAATTAATTCCCTTTTAATGTGCACGAATTTCCTGCACCGGGCTACTACTACTAAATAAAGATATAGTGTGATTGGCTTCCTTCAAGTGGATGACTGATAAATGGCTTTTATTTAGGAAAACCATTTACTCTATACTTAACAACCTGGGCACTAGATCTCAACTTGCCTGGATGGGAAACCTGGCTCTGCCACTTACTGGTTATAGAAATTCTGGCAAGTACTTAAGCTTTCTGTGCCTTGATAGAGAAGATAAACTATGTCTATCTTACAGAGTTTTTTGTGCAAAAACTAAGAGTTAATTCATTTTAAAAGTTTAGACCAAAGTGTTAAAATATATTAGCTATTATCATTATTCAAGGTGTCACTCAATCCTTTTCAACTTTTTACCACAAAGGGTTATGGGAAGAGGAATATGAAAAGTCTATAATTTTTTTAATGTTAACAAGGGCTCTACACCATTAAATGTAACATATAAAGCTGAGCTGCCATTAAGTTAAACTCTGAACTTTGTCACTTAAAAAAAAAGCAAAAAAACCATGAAAAACAACAAACAAAGCAAAAACCACCCCCAAATACCTATCCAATGTTGCATTAAACAGTGCTAAAAATAACTTAAAAAATGTAAGGGTGTCAAAAATGTCTCTAGCCTTCTTTATAGAGTGCAAAGAAGGAAACAAAAACCCTTTCTGCATCTTTTTCCAATTCTGTATTTCACCAATATATAAAACTAGAGACCTGGTGCACAAAAATTTGTGCACTCGGCGGAGAGGGGGGGGGAGGTGGGGGGGATCCCTCAGCCTGGTCTGTGCCCTCTTGCAGTCTGGGACCCCTCGGGGGATGACCACCTGCTGGCTTAGGTCTGCTCCCTGGGGGATCGGGCCTAAGCTGGCAGTCAGACATCCCTCTGGCAGCCCTGCAGCCTCGGGGGATGTCCACTTGTCAGCGGGGAGCAGGCCTAAGCTGCAGTCGGACATCCTTAGCGCTGCTGAGGAGGTGGGAGAGGCTCCCACCACCACTACTGTATTGGCAGCCATCAGCCCGGCTTGTGGCTGAGCGGAGCTCCCCCTGTGGGAACGCACTGACCACCAGGGGGCAGCTCCTGCATTGAGTGTCTGCCTCCTGGTGGTCAGTGTGTGTCATAGTAACCAGTTATTCCCAGTAGTTCTGCTGTTAGGGTCAATTTGCATATTACCCTTTTATTATATAGGATAATGACGTTCTTTATGAGCAATAGTGCCTTAGATTCAATGAAAGAACATATCTCTCATGGCATAGAACTTGTTTCTAAAACTTTTTTTCTCAAAGGACTCCACCGCAAAGAGTTTTTTTTTTTTTTGTCTATTTCATTGTTTGTCTTGCATTACTGAATCTCTTCTCTCCTCTCCTAGCCTCCCCTCTTCTGTTTTTCTCTCCTGATACAAATCATGTTAGCTGTTCTGACTTGTCCTGTTCTCCAATTCATCCTGGACCTTGAATCAATGTAAGAAAAGCTGTCTTAGCCACAAAGACCCATTTCTCTGGTAAAGTGGAGGAGGGAAAAAGGTTCTGACTACATTAATTTGGGGTGACTGTTTTACAAGTATAGGTGCAGAAGCATGTTTTGAATCCAGAGAATACATTACCACTTATCTCTACTCCCATTTCCTAGGCATCATCAAGTTAAGAGAATGTATAACCACTCCACCTCCAATCTACTCTTGACAGAGAGTGACTCAATAGATTGACAAGATGCCAATTCTCAGTGTTCCTAAGGTTTCTTTTGGATTTGAAAATGGCTTGTGGTTTTCTGCAATCTTTTTACCCATATGGTTATAACACTAATCTTTGCTTCATAGCTTGTGTTTGGAACATGTTGGGGTCAGTGGGAGCTCACTGGAGTGGCCATCTACCTGAGTGGGGAAGGGATTAGAGAAGAGGCAACATTTGAAATGTATCTTGAGAGACAAGTGAATATTGAATAGGTATATTCCTGGGGGAGAAATAGGAAGGGATTGGGTAGAAGTGAGGAGATGGAGATCAGTTTAGGCAAATTTATGAGCAAATACTTAGAGTCAGGAGACATTCAGAAGTGCCCATTTAGTGGACAATGAGGAGTTTGGTCTCTGTGAAGCATAGGGCTCAAGGAGAAGGCAGAATTCAAGGGGAAATGTGACAAATTTAATATAGACATGCTGAGTTTATATGTCTGTAAATCACCTAGGTAAAGAAATCTAAGAGGATTATATATGGGTTTGGGATAGTAGACAATGAATGGAAATATAAGTTTGGGAGTTTTGAACAATTGTAAGAACAGGAATTGTTTGGAGAAATGTAATAATAAAGATGGATGGAGAGATTTTTGTGGTCATAGATCATTGTATTACAGTTTAGGATTTTAGAAATAGAACAGTTCTGAGTTATAAAAAACTCTACAATGAGTAAATTAAAGATGATGCAAAAGAATATAAATTATGACTTTGCTGTTTCCAGATTTTTTTTCAAATAAAATAGCAAAGAGCATCTTAACTGAATTAGGAGTGTAAATGTCTTATTTTACAGTTGCCTTGCTTAATTTCTCATACAACTTAGTCCCTGGTAGAAAGTGGCCACTCTTAGGCTCATATAAGCTTTGGCTTTTTTTTTTTTTAAAAGACTTCTCTAAAAGAGGAAGTGGTGCCTATAAAAATCTCTATGTGCAAAATAAGTTGCCAGCAGTGATATAATGAAACCATTAGAGATTAGATGTCTGTAGTGAATGTTAATGTGTTCCAATGAAGGAAAGCTAATGGGCCAGGCAGGTCTGGAAGGGGGAGTATAACTATAGATGAAGTTGGGGTCATCTGAGGACTGCTTCTAGGTTCTGTTCCTACTCATGGAGTTCACTTGGGTCATAGGTGACTTGGGCATCTGATTGTCAGACCCTTGAAGATATGAATGTGACTGCTTGTTCAGAGACTGTTTGTATGGTTATCTTGGTTTTAGGTCTAGTTTTCAGCCTTTCCTCCTTTTCACTTCATACAGTTTTATAGTGATGCCCTGTGTTGTTACACTGTAGTAGTGTTGTTCACTACTCTGAAGTCATTTGGGGCAGTAATGGATTAATCCTATTTATTTAAAACTATTCTTGCTGATCTAAATATTTATGTCAGGAAGACTTTGACCATAATCAAGTGCTTTAAATCCTTAACCAGCCATTTACCAAAAATTAAGGAGCTATAAAGATATATAGGTATACATTATTTAGATCTATCTATCTACGTACATATATGTATTATTTACAAAAGGCAAGGCCAGACAAATGCATTCTCCTTCTTACTGTCTGATGTTTTAGGTCACAACCCGTGCTATAGTTCTTCTGGACAGGAATATGTCTGACACCTTTCCCCAAGGTACGTCTGAAACTCAGACTGAAAACATACCCTGCTGCTTTCTCGGCCTCTTTCCTTGAGTTTTTACTCTGTACCACTGTGTCCATCCTGGTGGTCAGAGGAAGCAAAGAAAGAGGACTAAAGGGCAAGGAGGACATTACGCTGGCCAGCCTACCATGAAGGACGAAGGCCGTGTGGGGGAGGAAGAAACTTTGCTATGCCCCCAAGGTTCTCCGGCTGCTCTAATAATCAATAGTCATGCAACAGATTAGCAAGAGAAAATAACTAAACTCAATGCATACATATGTATGGGAAGTCCCCATACATGAGAGTCAGAGACCCCCACATGCAGGAGAGGTGCAGAGGTAGAAAGGGAACATAGGCATATAAAACCTCCTGAGCTAGGGATCAGGTAAGGTACCTTGGGACTTCCAAAGGTCATTGCAAAATGATTAGAATAGCAGACCTTTGGTAAAAAGAATTTGCCCTGTCCTATATATAGTTCATCTCTTATGGGAAAGGCCTCTAATTCAAATTCTTCTAGGTAGTTAAGAGTTGGGGGGAGAGAAGTTTATCTTGAGCCTGGGACTGAAGTTGCCTTTTGCTCAAAATAATCTGCATACCACAGACGCACACCTTGGGGTGACTCCTTCTGGACCCTCACAGCACCATCTGTAGAACTAGTTTATCCTGGGTCTAACCCTAGTTTTTGCTTGCCTTTCTTAAGAGTGGATGTGGAGGCAATGAAGGGAGAGAATAACAAGGAGGAGAAGAATGGCACCCTTTGCTATGGGGCAGGAGTTGGGAATCTAATAGGAAGAGGGCAGGAGAGAAGTGAGGATTCTAAATTACCCAGAAGGCAGAACTTTAACTCTTGTCATACCCAAATTCACCCTCCGTGACCCAATATGTGCTTGCCTCCACTACATGCTCTCTTAGGAGTAAAGGAGGGAAAATGGGGCAAGAGCCTTGCGCTCCTTCCAGAGATTACTGGTAAATTTGTTTATTTGTTCATTCAGCACTTGTTAATATTTGTACTTATTTGTGCTGGCATTGTTCTGGACACTGTGCACAAATATATGGTGAGTGATAAAGAGAGAGGCTGAGAAAGAAAAACTGAAATTTCAGTTGTTGTCTCTGGACTTAACTAAATTAAAAATACTCTCAATCACTGATATATTTCATCTTCCTTTTGAACAAATGTTAGGTAACACGTGGGTGGGTAGCTTCTGTACCAGCAACCTATAAAATTTTAGCATCATTCACTCTTTTCCTTCTATATATTTTAAAATCACTTATTAATACATTGTATTGAAATTACTGAGGATTGGGAAATCATCCAAGTCTATTTTCATCCTGAGTTAAGAAGTTATTTGGGAGACATACCAATTTATTGTCTTGGCAGTTTGCTCTATGGTTTTTAGTTTTCTGAAAGCCAGGGTGCAGAGTGCCAGGTTATTTGGCAAGATTCTGTCCCACTGTGCAGTCAGACAGACATATGCTGAACTGTGGAATAAACCCAGGCCTCTTCTTGAACTGGAGACCTGTGGACTCTCAGGAGATATGGATCACAGTCACTAATACATAGAACTTTACATTGAAGATCTGCCAGTTGAGATGGGGAATGTGTGGCTTTCTGTTGGTGGGGAGCAGACATGAGCCATTTTGACTTCCTGTGGAGTTTCTGGAATGCTGGTAACATAGCTAGAGATTACCAACACAGGGATGTCCCATGCTGATATTTGGCTAGAGAAGCTTGGCACCAAAGAAGACTTTCTTGGCTAGCCCTGTGAACAAACTGGCCTAGAGTCTGACAAGGGGAGTTGGCAATGATCCAAGGCTAAGGTGCATCTTTTGGAGAACATGTGAAGTCCTTTTTTTACTCATCTTGTTTTTTTATGTTTCTTTATAACTAATTTCTCTATAAATAGGTTTAATTGCATGATGATTTCTTTTCTTTATGAATCTCTCTGTTAATAATTGCATTTGAATTTATGTAATTTGCTCTTCTGTAATACTTCCTAAGTGCAATTATCAGTTATTTCGAAAAAGAGAATTGGTATAGTGTCCCCTTTGTTTTCAGTTAAGTTTAAGAAGTTCAACTCTGTATCTTCGGGCAATTTAGGTGGTTCCATACACTTCTGATGATGGGGTTTGGAAACCTCTTACCAAGGAGTAGGAGTAAAGAGTCTAATATGAGTAACTGGATGTGAAAATGTGAAATTAATAACTATATTTATCATTTTATAGCAAGTGTCTTGTCTCTTGTGGTGAATTTTTCTGTAAACATGGAAAGCTTGAATAGCAACAGGTTGCTTCCTTCACTTAAGTAAGTAATTAAAAGTATTTGGTCCTTTTTTTTTGGTGAAAATAGGGAGATATCCTACAGGAGAGAAAAGTCTGCAATGTTGATGTGGAATGCTGGAAGCTGGATAGCTTCATCACCAGGTCAACCTGGTTGAATATGCTACTTTTTCCATGTTTTGAATAGATTAGTATCCTTCTTGCATGCATGTATTTGATCATTCATTCACATTTGTCTTTCATTTTTGTCTTTTTATTTTGGGTTTTCATAGTATTGTATTATAAGGAGACATGACTCCTATGTATCTTGCTTTTTCTCTAGTTATAATTTCTGTTTCTCTAGCAGACATAAATTAATTTTGTTCAAAATTTCAAATGATAGCTTTTATATTTTAGTAACTAGCCATGGAATTTATGATGTAGGTATACTCTTGCAAATTATGTCCTCATTTGAATACCTGCCCATACTGCTATGTTAAAAAGCTCTGAATTAGTAGGATTGCCTATTTTCAGACATAATGTATTTTTGGAAATGTGTATGAAAGCTAAATGCATCAAAGATGATCAAGGGAGCTAAAAATTTTGAAGTACCTTTGGATAGGATGGACAGCTACTGCTAGAGAGCTGAAACATATTCTAAAATCCTAATTACTCCTAGCCTTGTAGATACTATCCTCATAGATACATTTATCTTATTTCATAAACAGTCTTTTATTTATTTACTTACTTATTTGTTATTTTAAAAAATATATTTTTATTGATTTCAGAGAGAGGAAGGGAGAGGGAGAGAGATAGAAACATCAATGATGAGAGAGAATCACTAATCAACTGCCTCCTGCACGCCCCCTACTGGGATCGAGCCTACAACCCACGCATGTGGCGACCAGAAATCCAACCTGGGACCCTTTAGTCCGCAGGCCGATGCTCTATCCACTGAATCAAACTGGCTGGGCTATTTTTTTTTTCCCCCATTGAACACATTGACAAGCTTAAGTCCCATCATATACTGACTGACAATTGGGATTTGACACTTTTGATAGTGCTGAAATTTGCTTCTTCCTATTTAGCGCCACTGATTCTTCTTTTATGATCTTCATTGGAGTTGGAGTTTACTTCATATAGGTCAGACACATTTCTTGTTAGGTTTATATTTAGGAATTTATCTATTTTGTGTAATATGGGGGATATAAGGAATCTATTGATTTTTATACATTGATCTTCAGTTAGCTACTTTGCTAAATTATAATTTCTTATTTTCTAAGCAGACTATCATGTGGTTTGCAAACAGTGACACTTTTATCTCTGTTTCCAATATTTATCACTCTATTTTCTTTTCCTTTTCATATTGCATTGGCTTTTAGTATATAAACAGTAGTTATAGTGGGCATCCTATCCTTGTCTCTTTTGTATTATGATTTTGATAAATTATTAATTTTAACATATGAATCATTGACTTTTGTTTTATTTTGGTTAAAAAAGGGACAAAAAGAGAAATAAAATCTTCAAAGAACTGAACATAAAAGATACCATGACACAGGCAAACATAGTGTCATTGCTGAATTTGAACTGATGGCAAACTGGCAGCATCACCATGCAATGGCCTGAAGTGGTCCCGGGCAGTTTATGTTCAAAAGTCTTCTTTAGGATAGTAAAGGATCCTTTGGGGGGTTATTTGTATGTGTGAGTTGTAACAATTCCAAAGCTATAAACTTGACATCTATATATATAAAACCCTAATATGCAAATAGACCAAACAAGGAACAACTGAACAACCAGTTGCTATGACATGCACTGACCACTAGGGGGCATGTGTGCAGAACATGGTGGGCGTCGGCCCTGGCGGGATGGTGGAGCAGGTGAGCGGGGGTGCCAGACCAAGGCAGAGTGAAGGTCACTGTCATAGGGGCAAGCCTCTGGTGGTTACTGAAAATTCTTTGCTCCCTGTGCCGCGGTCCCGCTGGGTGCTTGCACCTGCTGCCGGTGCCCACATCTGCTGCTGGTGCCCACATCTGCTGCCATCTCTGGCCCCATTCGTACCCACTACCAGCGCCGGAGCTGCTGCTCGCACCCACTGCCCGCATCCAGCAGCAGCCCTGATTGCTCAGCGCCATCAACGGGTGTGAGCAGTGGCTGCTGGCCCGGATCGCTCCTCAGGGCTTCTCCACCTACCCCTGCTCTTGAGGGGCAATGGGAGCCAGCAGCTGGCTCTCGCACCCACTGCCAGTGAGAGACCCACTTGCACCCACCCACTGCTGGTGCCGGCCCCAATCACTCTGTGCCCTCAGCGGGTGTGAGCAGGGCCGGTGCCATCAGCAAGTGGGAGTGGCAGTAGTGGAAGCAGGGCTGTTGGCAGACAGGGGACCCAGGGCTGTGGTGGGAGGGGCCAGGCAGGGGCGTGGAGAATGCGCCAAGACCCACCCCTGTGCCCATGGCAGCCTCATGGCCCACAGTTCTTTTCAAGGTGCACGAATTCCTTCACTGGGCCCCTAGTTTTCATATAATAAGTATGGCTGTTACTGTTAAAAATATGGTCAAGAATTTTAAAAAATTGATTGCTGGGATTAGACCACGAATTTTCAGAAATGGAAGAGGGTACACTTCCCTCCTCATTACCACATCAGCAAAAAGTAAGGCATGGTTTTCCAACAGTCTATGAATTTAGGCTGAAGTAAAGAGAAGTGTAAAATATAAAGAAGGGTACTGAGTGAGAAGAATACATATGCACAGAAAATTAATTGTTTTCATGCAGTTAAATTATAGGGATCTTTAAAGCAAACTTAGAAATACAGATAATCAGGCATCAAAATACTCTATAAAAATCATTAATGATAGCAAAAGAATTTAGAAGTACTAAAAGACAACTTTATAGAAATTTAGCAGATGAAAACATTTAAAACTTTTTATCCTAGAGAAGCTATATTTTTTTGATTTTTGTAACTATAATTCAATAGTATATTTATAGTAACTCTCTGGAAGAGGTTTGACTGCGAATCCCTCTAGTATAACTGTAGTGCATCAATGGAAAAGCAAATGCATCTGCAGTGGGTAGGGGCCTCATGGGTGCCCATCTGTCCTGGAGCCCAGAGGGCAGTCACCAACATGCCTTATGACATGTCCAAAGATCAAGGTCATTGTCCTTATCCTAGAATGTCTGATTTGGAAAGTGCAACAGAACAAGAAGATATTTCTCCAGGTAGATTCCCCTTTCCCAAAGGATTAATGAATGACTGAGTCCCCCCAAAGGATTAATGAGTTTATTAATTGTCTTTGTACATCCAATGCTCTAGTTAAACTAGATTAGTGCTGTTCCCTCACCACTGCCACCACTCTTTACACCTCCAAGACTCTCTGTTATACCTATCTGAAATTACTTTTCCTCCCTTTCATCTGCCAAACTAAAACCCAGTGTTGAAAGGCTAGCTGATCTTGAGTGGGTTTAGCAGGAAATTGTAACAACCCTTCATCTACCTCCTCCTCCTCTCTTCCACTCCTCTACTCCCAACTAAACACAAAACCAACATAATCTTTTTTCTCTGAACTTCGACAGTATGCTTTACTTTTTTGTTATATTCTAATTTGTACAATTATCATACATTTTTTATCTTTCTACCAAATTACAAAATCATCAGAGGAAAAAAATAGTCTTCTTCATTCTTATTTATTGTGTATTCTCTTCTGCCCTCTCCTCTTCACACTGTACTTTGCATGTAGTAGATATTCAAACAAATATTAAATTACTATCTTTAAAATTTTAAATGTTACAAATGAGATAAGATCATTATACATGGCATTCACCATTTAAACCTCTCTGAAAAGGGACATTAAATAAAAGATGGTAAAGGAGTCAAGGGACTTTGTCTTAAAGTCTCTTAAACCAAAATAATGATAGTTAATATATCTAGTAGAACAGTAAAAGGCTGGCTTATGTCAGATTCCCTGAAAACACACTCGGACATGGAAACTTGTGTCTAAGGAATTTACTGGGGGGTGCCACCGGGATGGGACCAGCACCTGTGGAAGGGCGGGGGGAAGGAAGCAGGACTTGAGCTTCCAATGTGGGCCTCAGCTGACCCTGCAGAGGGCTCTAGAGCTGGATGTCCTTCAGGATCAGCGCACATTTAATTCTGCTCAAAGTGTCCACAGAAACTTTTGGTCCATGCCAAAAGGTCCTTGAAATTTGGTTTGATCCAAAATGTCTGTGACATATTTGATCCATGTCAAATGGTCCTTGATATTTGGTCCTGTCAAAGACATCCATGCTTAGAAAACATCTTTGGGTTCAAATAGCCCATACCATTTACTTCTACTTTTGGTTTACAGAATGAATACATAAAAAATACTATCATGTTGTATTGGTCCAGTAATTGTGGCTGTATTGCCAATAATAACCCTTCTTGTTGTGGTAGCCTACTGGGTAATGGCACATGGGTTTAGGTAGATGGGTCAGCAGGGACCCTGTGTCTCTGGGACGTTTAGGACAGGACCAAATGTCCTGCAAGGCAGTTGACAGTGGTTCCATCTTGCGTCAAAAGAGCTGAGGCTTTATACCACCGCATTGCCCACTATTGGAAAAGGGTTGGTGACCTTGGGATAGATGGCACATTCTGGCTGAAGGCAACCACTGGAGAGGGACTCAGCTGAGAGCTATCAGCTGCCACGACCCCAGCACCCATTATTATTACATTAATACAGTCGGGATACTGGTTGGCTATTTAAAAATGCAGTTAAAGAGGGGAATCATAAAAAACAGACATCCACAAATACTTTTTTTTTATTAAACCTCACACGAGGATATTTATTTATTTATTTATTTATTTATTTATTTATTTATTTTTTATTATTATTTTAGAGGGAGTGGAGGGGAGAAAGGAAGGGAGAGACAGAGAAACATTGATGTGAGAGGGACAGTTGATTGGTTGCCTCCTGCATGTTGCCCTGACCAACCCGGGGCCAGGGATCTGACCTGCAGCCCAGGTACATGCCCTTGACCAGGAAGTCAACATTTTTCAACTTAAAATATATCAATGTGTGTTTATTTGCCAGTCTTTTAATTACAGGAACCAGGCCTTTATTTGAGCATGGACTCTCTGGCTGATGTTTTACCTCACTGTTTCAGTTTATTTAGAGATACTTGTGGAACACTGTAGTCCTTTTTATACATAATTTGAAAGCAAGATATTTAGTGACTTGCCTTTCTTATGTCTGTTTTAAAATTGGATCTTATATTTAGTCATAGTATAAATATACACATTTTAAAGTAGTGAATAGTTCTGTAAACCTTTTAATTAAAAGCAGCAGTACTCCATCCCACCCCTCACCACCTTTGAGCCGTTCTCCACAGACAACCACTTCAACACTCTTTTCTCTTCTTCATCTGGATTTACCTCCATATATAAATATCACTATCTGTATATTGTTATTTTTATCTTAATTTTTCAGTGTAGACATTTTCCATTGATGTCTACTACAGAGACTGATAATTTAGTTTTCTTATATCCCCTATCTCTGTCTCCCCTAGCCCCATTCTTCAACACATACTTCTCTTGTCTTCCAAATATGGTTATGTTATAAAGTTGTGGTTTATATTATTGCGTCTCTGTTACTATCATTTACAGCTGAACCATGTAGTATGTTATGATTGCATTTACTCTTCTATGTAACTTTTAGGTTGTGGTGTTTTGTTGTTTTGATATAGAGAATTTCCAAAATTCTCTATATCACAATGTCTTCAACGGGAGGTACTAGGGTAGTCAGAGATATACAAGTGTTAATTATTAGTTTGCATTGACTTTGTTTTTAATGTACCAGTCCCTAATTCATCTCAAACTTTCTAACAGAACTATAAATGCCCGTTTAATACACTTCATCACATACTAAACGCTTAGTGAGCACGTGCTGAAAATATGCACAGCCAGTGTTCTAATCTGCAGTTTATAAACAGCAAAGTAATTTAATTGAGAGAGCAATGCATTTGGAAATGGAAGGCCTGGTGAAAGGCCTGGATCTGCCCTTCCTTAGAGCTAGGTGACCTTGGGCTAGCATATTTGAATTATAGTTTTCTAATCAAATAAGAGAATTGGATCAGATAATGCCTAGGGCAGTGATGGCGAACCTTTTGAGCTCAGCGTGTCAGCATTTTGAAAAACCCTAACTTAACTCTGGTGCCGTGTCACATATAGAAATTTTTTGATATTTGCAACCATAGTAAAACAAAGACTTATATTTTTGATATTTACTTTATATATTTAAATGCCATTTAACAAAGAAAAATCAACCAAAAAAATGAGTTCGCGTGTCATCTCTGACACGCGTGTCATAGGTTCGCCATCACTGGCCTAGGGTCTCTTCTAGCCCTATGATTCTGTTATGAAGTAAAGGTATGCAGAAAATACCAAACTATATAAAATATAAGACTGTGATGATATTAGCTGCCACCACTTCTAGAACCACCTCCAGATGATGCCTTGATAACCTCTGTCAGGCAACATTATGGAGACACCTCTTTCATTACGATAAAGGAGAATTTTGCTCAGCCATTCCATTGGAGCAATTGTCCTACCCCTTTGGGACACCTGGTTGTAATTTGAGGGAGCCGCCACTAAATGTCGCTATAGGTTACATAACTAAGTGGCCAGGCCAGCTAAGTTAGTGTCCTTAGCCTCAGGATGACCATGTAGTCTCCTTGTAGGTTTAGAACTATCCATTTTAAATACTTAAAGTCAAACATAAAACACGCTAAGATGGAAAGGAACTGTGATTTAAAAAAGAAGTTGGTAAAACCTTCTAAAATGTTCTTCGCTTCTTTCATTTGCTTTCCCCCTCAAATGCTTTCCGCATATCTAGTTCCTAGTGTAAACTGGTACTTAAAGGAACTCCCAGCTGAACAATTGCTTGACTTCTTGGTCTAAACCTTCCTGATTCCCCCCTCCCACCACCTCCAAGATAAAGAGAATAAGCCGATGAAGAAAATATGGGTGTCTTTGTTTCCTGGTGCTTGCTTCTGTTTTATCTCCAACTTTACCTGGAATCCTAGACATTTACTTACTGGATTTCACTGATTTTGTGAAAATATGTGTGTTTTCATTTTTGACATTCCGGAGGCTGTGGCACTTCACATAATCAATGATTTCTTTTATATGATCAGTTGTTGTATCTGATACTATGGTACATCCATCCATCATAATATATTAGAGTTCAGTGCTGTGTTAAAAGATTTGTGACAGATTCAGTTCCTTTCCTAGCCTAATTTTTTAAAGTAACCCACGTGGAAGAGAAATCAACATTTATTGCATGTCCACCAGGTATCTGAGCTATGTGCTTGGCGTATAATATAGTCGTATATAATCCTCATCATTCTGGAGGGAGGGGCTTTTTCTTTCTATTTTATAGTTGAGGAAACTGAGGTCCAGAAAGTTCAGTAACTTGTACCAAGTCATATTGCTAGCATGGGTCACTGTACAAAATAGTGCATTTTAACTACGCATCTGAATCTTTTTTCTACCATGTTCCATTGATATTTTAGGGTACACCGCTTCTCTTTAACTCTAGAAGTTGTTTTCTGACAGCCCATAGAACTTAGCCCTCTTTGAACAAGGTACAGTTGTTTGCTCAACATGAAGAATGTTGAGGTCTCCAATTAAACAATATAGAAACGGTTTTTTCTGAGCTCCAGTCTCAATCTTTGTGATCAGAAGGATGGAGTGAGCCCTGGCCGGTGTGGCTCAGTTGTTTGAGCATCTTGCATAGAATGGTCACCAATTTGATTTCTGATCAGGACACATGCAGGGCTGCAAGCCTGATCCCCAAGAGCGGGTGTGCAGGCGGTAGCCGATCCATGTTTCTCTCTTCCTCTCCCTTCCTCTTTCTCTAAAATCAATATAAACATGTAAAAAAAAAAAAAGGACGTAGGTAGACTTGATGACGTGAGATGTGAATGAATGCTTCTCTGTGAAGCCCTTGGGCTCCCGAGAGTGAACAGGCTCCTCAGGAGGCAGCCGGGGGCACAGCAGACTCACACCGGCTTGTGGTTCCCTTAGTCTCTGGCAGATCCCTCTAGGAAATAGTTTTTAAAAATGCTTTAAATATTTTTTTAAAATGTATTTCCTTCAAGTCTCTAACTTACAGAAAGCCGGCTTATCAACTTTAGTGGTGTTTGCAGTGAGTTGACAAGTGTCCTGGAGATTTGGCTGTGTGCAAGATTTCATTGATAGGGAGGATTTAGTTGACCTCTCTTAACTTCCCAAGGGACCAGTTGAGAGCAAATTCCTTCCATACATCTCCTTTGCGTTGACAGTTCTGGATGCAAATGACATTCACGGGTAAAGTAAAGAAGCATTGAGAGGGAAGAAAGCAGTTTACTGATCATCATTGTGTTTGTGCAGACAGCAGACCCTGGGTGGCTAAATTTCAATTCCCAGCAAATCTCAGAAGTTGCTGAAATACATTCCCTTCTAATTCCCCATTTCATGTCCTCTAGGGCATTTGCTGTCTGCAGGCTGTACTTATGTTTTCCATTTCCAATCCTCTTTATTTCAAGTTCTCCTCATTTGTAAATCTAAAAACAAAACATTAGCAATCTGTCAGAGGTTCTGTTCCATTCATTTGTCCAGGGATTTATTATTAAATTACTCCTTTTATATCAGCAACGTGAGGTATTACGATGATAAATAATCTGTTGTCCTATTTTGCAAGGATTCCTCAAATAGAGAGCATATGATTATGACATGTACCAGATACAATAGCCAAAAATTCAAGAGATAACTTGATTATAATAGTTTAAAGTTTCATTGCCTTGAAGAGAATACTGTTTGCTGAAGCAATTTTGAAATGATGTATTTAACTTTCCATCTTTTAAGAGGTAATAATTTTATTATATGTTATTTGGGTGAAAATTATTTGTACTTTTACAGAGCCATCCATCAATATTTTAAAATATGCACCCTGACCAGGGGTCAAACTACACTCAACCAACTGAGCCACACTGGCCAGGGCACTATCCATCCATCTTCATAGTGATTGCTTTGGGAAGGAAGGACAAGTGACAACCATGAGACTTTTTATTGTATCTCAAATCTTTAATCTTTTGATGTGAAACCAATGAGAGTTATATGGGTATAAAATATGTGGTAAAACACAAGCTGAGAAGTCATCAGTATCTTCCTGAATGCTAAAATCAGGGGGCATCTTTTAATCCTTATCTTATGTGATTTCTTGTGTGCATTCCACTCGTTTATTTAATTATTCATCCCTTTAATTGTTCAACAAATATTTATTGAACACTAGGTATGTGTCATGCACTTTGCATATGCTGTCAATAAGACACTTAGGATAACCATAATATAGCTAATGATTAAAGCCATGGGAGTGGGTGAGTTGTGTTAACATTCAACAAATTAAAAAGACAACAACTACAATGTACTAACCATTGCAACATTTAGGATAGGAATAAGAATTTGGCATGGCCTGTACTTCCCTAGAGTTCTCTGGGATAAGAGACATCAAATAAATGCAATATAGGTAGTGTGAAAAAGATTATTATAGAAATACTAGAGGCCTGGTACACGAAATTCATGTGCAGTAGGGTCCCTAGGCCTGGCTGGTGATCAGGGCTGATCGGGGCCTTCCTTCCCCTGCCTGCTGGCTGGGGCCTTCCTTCTCCCGGCTGCCGGCTGCTGAGGCCTTCCTTCATTCCGTGCCACCCCCTGGTGGTCAGCACACGTCATAGCTAGTGGTTGAACTCTCAGTCAGTCGAACTCCTGAGGGGACAATTTGCATATTAACCATTTATTATACAGGATGTACAAGCTACAGGAGCGGCATAAAACAAAAAGGCATCGCACAGGAAGGATGCCTGGCCAAGAACTTAGTAGATTTTATCCAAAGAATAGGAGATGCTTCACAGATTTGCCTGTCATCTCTTCAAGCACATGTCACATCTCATTTATCTCTGTACCCCCAGCAGAACCTAGCCAGATGCCTGCAACATAAGTGCTCAGTAATGTGTGTTGAATAAGTGGGCCCAGGGCAGCTGGAAAGAAATGAAAAAAAAAATTGAAGCATGGTATTTCCCCAAGCCCTGGAGGACACTTTAATCATCTCTTATTAGCCTTTCACTTGGAGAGCTTGTGCAGGTGGAACTCCAAATACACTCTGAAGAAATAAATACACAGCAGTTTAGAACGAGGTTGAGGGCTGCATCCGCCAGGGCTCTAATTGTGAAATGTGCCTGTGGTAAGCCAGACATTTTATCTTATTTCTGGTGTGTGGGGAAACAGCATAGTCATCAATTTTCCATCAAACCATTACCTGTAGTATCTGGGATAATGGCACGTCACCATTCATTTACTAATGACAGTGCTGGCTTCACACAGGAACCCATCACATTGGGCCCTGCAACCTCCATTCGTGTTGTGTGTCCATTGAGATGACCTGTATTAGCCAGTCATTAAGAAAATATATTTCTTCCTTGACCTGCTTCTTCCCTATGCCCCCTCCACCAAATTTACGTGTTAGTATTTCATCAGCTTGTTTTACAAAGGAACATAGTTGGTGCTTTGTGTTTTTAAGATGGATCTATATAGTTCTATACTGATACATGGAATTACTGTGAAGTAGGAAAAGATTGAAAGACATAGCATTAAAACCCTGTGGTAAAAGATAGCCCCGCCTCTCCCACAGTAAGAGTTTCCTCAAGGGCTGAGTGCCTTCAACTTCATTGCCTAAGGATGGTCTTCAGTTTCAGACCCATCATTCCTGAGATGCCTGAAAGAGAGAACCTTTTGGAAAATTTTTCTTTCTATTTTTTAAAAATTTTATCTTTTTTATTAAATTTATTGGTGTGACTCTGGTTAACAAAATTATACAGGTGTCAGGTGCACTATTCTACAACACATCATCTGTACATTGTTTTGTGTATTCACCACCCCACGTCAGCCTCCATCCATCACCATTTATCCCCCCATACCCTCCTCTACCTCCCCTAACCGACCTCCCCCTCACCTGCCCTGCAATCAGCACATTGTTTTCTATGTCCATGAGTTCTTTCTCTCTTTTTTCTTTTGTGCTCAATAAGGAGGGAGTCTTATCATCAAGCACCTACAGCTAGGCTTAAGACTATCATACTTTCTAATTCCCCCAAATAATTGTGGGTATGGTTCATGTTTTCATTGTATTATCTGGATGACAAGTAGTTTTTCAAGTAAAACAACAAACTACATTTTTTTTCCTGACTGTATTCTCTCTTGCTGCAGGAAAGATCATGCTTTTCGGGAGGTAAGCTATAGAAGTTCCTGAAATGTTTTCTTAATAAGTCAGACTTTCGAACATAACTGTGTGTGTGTGTGTGTGTGTGTGTGTGTGTGTGTGTGTGTAAAATGATCATTCATATCACTTTATTCCCTCTCAGGTACTGCACAGCATTCATAGTATAAGTCATCATCCATCTAGTTTGACAAGGAGCATGACAAGTTGCCTGTATATAATAATCTGAAGATCATCTGGGGGAGGAAAGGGCCCATCCTTCCTTCCTGCTCCCAGCCACTGGCTCTTCCAGAGCCCAGGCTTCAGGGAACCTTGTAGCCTTTTCCTTACTTCCGCATCCACAATTATGTCTTTAGTGGCATTGATCCCTGTAATGAGGCCTTTGTGAAGGCTGCAGAGTAAGCATGGTTGAAACAGAGCTGGAGAAGAACAGAATTCAGAATTTTCAGAAGTGGTAATATTAGCTATTTATTGAGTACATGTCCTCTTACATTCTTACAAAGTACTCTAAGGTAAATGATCTTGTTCCCATCCTATCTGATAATAGATAAACATGGTAATTGACCATACCTTCGCTACACCTCTCATTGGCTAATCAGTGAGATATGCAAATTAACTGCCAAAAAAGATGGCAGTTAATTTGCATACATAGGCATGAAGTGGTGGAGCGAAGACTGAAGGTGGCTCCTGCTAGAGCAGCGAAGGTTTGAAGGCGGCTCCAGCCGGAGCGAAGGCCTGGGTCCCGGGTGCCGGAGGAAAACCGGTGCCGGCAGCCAGGGGAAGGGAAGGCCTATTGCATGAATCTTTTCATGCAACAGGCCTCTAGTCTATATATATAAAAGCCTAAGTGATGCTCAGTGCTGGAGCTGCCCCCTGGTGATCAGTGTGTTCCCACAGCCAACTTCCCGCAGTCCCTCCCCCCAGGCAGCTGGCCCCGATAGGGCAGGCTAGCCAACCTCCCTCGGCCCTTCCCCTGGCCGGCCCTGATAGCCCCAATTGGCCCAATCACCGGCCAGGCTGAGGGACCCCACCCATGCATGAATTTGTGCACTGGGCCTCTAGTTTTACATATAAAGAATTGAGGCTCAGAGAAGTTAAGTGGTGTGCCCAAGTCCACATAAGAAGGGGCAGTGCTGGGGTTTGAGCTCATGCCCTTTTCATTAAGCTCCCAGGAGGGACACCTTTGGCCTATTTATGTGTCAGGTTGGTAAGAGATATTTAACAACCAGGGCTTTTTTTCTCTGTTCTTTTGAAGGTGAGTGGTGTTAATGTGCCAGGATAGAGGTGGCAGTGTGGAGGAGGGCAACAGGGAGGATGAGAGCCCAGATATTGGTAGCAGCCAGCAGTTGGCTAGGGATGTAGATGCTCTCCTGTTCGCTTCTAACATGAGTAGGAAGTCAGGAGCTGAGAAAAAGTTTAGTGACATCTTATCTCTCTACCTCCAGGAAATGCACAATCTTCAGGATGAAGGAGAATTTGAAAAATTAATTTGGAATAAAAATTCCTACTTCCAAAGGACTTCTGACTAGGGTGGGTTATGCTAGTAATTTGGAATGATTGGTTCTCAGTTCCTCAAGGGCATAATTCAGTTCCACGGTGGTCTACAGCCCTACGCAGCATCAGCAAATGATAATTCCCCCCTGTGAACTATTTTCTTTATTCCTCGGTGCTTTCTTTGGCTTTACCTTGTGCCAGACCTGAAAATCTGGAGCTGTCAGCCCAGTGCAGCTCCACAGAGTGTGTGCTGGGGCAGTGTTCCAACCCTGTGATGGGGAGCGTGAGGACAGTTCTGCATGCTGGGCCATATTTATGGCTTTGTCAGCGGCTGGCACTGTGCACACGGGCTCAAGATGGCCAAAAGAGCTTTAGTGGATGATGAATGTTTCGTTAGAATGATGAAACAGTACAGCCTCCCAGCAGCAGGCCTGATCTAGACTAGAACATTCCCTGAAACAAGAAATTCTTGATTCTGCAGTAGCCCAGGGTCACATGTGACCAAAGACGATAAGCATTTTCTTTGGACTTGCGGTTTACGTCAGAGTCCTCTGCCTGCCTAAACCTCACATTGTTAGTTTTTAAGTGAATTTCATATTGTACTCTGATGATCCCAGAGTATAGTTCTCATAGCACATGCTATCCTAGAAATACTTCTGAAGGCCAATGACCTGAACCTTGATTTAACTGCTTACTAGCTAAGAAAACTTGGGCAAGTCACTTCTCTGTTTCTTTATTTAAAAAATATATATATATTTTTTATTGATTTCAGAGAGGGTTGGAGAGGGAGAGAGAGAAACATCAAATACTGTGATATGCACCTTATCCTCTTCCCTGATCTATCTGAAGATGCCTGTGATTAAAGGGGCTGTAGTGTTTGTTTCTACTCTGCCCTGGCTCATGACTCAGAGTCAATTGATCAGCACCCTGACCTTAGTGTTGATATTTATTTCTGAAGAGTAAGACAGAGCTAAATATATCAAAGTATCAATACCATTACCATACGCAAAATATTTTAAGACACATGATTTTCATCTTATCCTCTTAATAACCATCCAGCTGGGTAGGGAAAAGTTTATTATGCTTTTTTGAAGATGGAAGCTAGTGTTGTAATGAAGGTTACAAGAATAATAATTAGTGGAACGAGAACGAGAGCCAGGTGTTTCTGATTCTTAGGTCTGGACCCAAGGGTAAACAAACTCTAGCTTTCAGGTGTAATCTGGCCCACTGTCTGATTTCGTATGGCCTGCAAGCTAAAAGTAGTTTTCACATTTTTAAATATTAGGCAAAAAGCAAAAGAAGAATCATATTTCATGATATATGAAAATTATATATAATTCAAATTTCAGTGTCTATAAAATAATATTTTATCGGAACCCAGACACACATATTCATTTATGTTTTGTCTATAACCCCTTTTATGTAACAGTGACAGAGTTGAGTTGTTGTGACAGAGACCTTGGGGACCACAAAGCCTAAAATATTTATTGCCTGTCTTTTTACAGGAAAGGATTGTCAACCACTGTAATAGGTGATCAATAAATAGAGAGCCTCTCTCTGTGTTAGTTTCAATAGGGCTACCATAAAAAAGTGCTACAAACTGGATGACTTAATACAGCATTTATTCTCTCATAGTTCTGGAGGCCAGAAGTCCAAAATCAAGGTGTCAGCAGAGCTATGCTCCCTCTGAGGCTCTGAGTAGAATCCTTCCTTGCCACTTCCTAGCTTCTAATGGTGGCTGTCAGTCCTTGGTGTTTCTTTGTTACAGCTTCATCTATCCAGTCTCTGCCTCCATCATCAGTCGGCTATCTTCACCCCATCTTCCCTCTGTGAGTGTCTGTGCCCAAATTTCCCTTATTTATTTATTTATTCATTTATTCATTCTTAATCCTCACTCAAGGATATTTTTCCATTGAGTTTTAAGAGAGTTGAGGGGAGAGAGAGAGAGAGAGAAGGAGAGAGAGAGAGAGAGAGAGAAACATCAATGTGAAAGAGACACATCTATTAGTTGCATCCTGCATGGGATCCTGACCTGGCCAAGTATTGAACCTGCAATCCAGGTACGTGCCCTTGACTGGAAATCAAACCATTGACCCTGTACTCTAAACACTGAGAATACCTGCCAGGGCCAAATTTCCCCTTTTTAAATAAGGATACTGGTCATATTAGATAAGAACCCACCCTAATAATGTCATTTTAACTGGATTATCTGCAAACATCCTATTTCCAAAAAACGATTACATTCACAGGTACTAGGGGTTAGGACAGTGATGGCGAACGAACCTATGACATGCGTATCAGAGGTGACATGCGAACTCATTTTTTTGGTTGATTTTTCTTTGTTAAATGGCATTTAAATATATAAAATAAATATCAAAAATATACATCTTTGTTTTACTATGGTTGCAAATATCAAAAAATTTCTATATGTGACATGGCACCAGAGTTAAGTTAGGGTTTTTCAAAATGCTGACACGCCGAGCTCAAAAGATTCTCCATCACTGGGTTAGGAAATCACATCTCCTTTTGGGGCCAACAATTCAATTCATAATACCTTTCCCACATAATATGCCCCCCATTACCATTACTCTTCCTTTATTTTCTGCCTCCTTCCTCCTCCTTTCTTTTTCCTCTCTTCCTCCCTTACCTGATTAACTGTGCCTTCAACATTTATGAAGTTCCTTCTGCATCCTCACCCCCGTGACCATCACTGTGCTAAAATATAGGGTATAAAGATGATTAAAAGTTGGCCTCTGGCCTCGATGAGTTTACAGTGCAATGTGGGAATCACCAAAGGAGCTTGATAAGTTTCACCAAAGGAGCTTGATAAGGTGCAGTAGAGATTTGCAGAGCTTTTAAGGATCTAAATTCCCTAGTTTTGAGTAGTAATCTTTCAAAGTAGTTGATGTCTTATTAAAGTTCCACAGCTAACCCTAACTGGTTTGGCTCAATGGATAGAGCATTGGCTTGAGGACTGAAGGGTCCCAGGTTTGATTCCGGTCAAGGGCATGTACCTTGGTTGCGGGCACATCCCCAGTTAGAGGTGTGCAGGAGGCAGCTGATTGATGTTTTTCTCTCATCGATGTTTCTAACTCTCTATCCCTCTCCCTTCCTCTCTGTAAAAAAAAAAAAAAAATCAATAAAACATATTAAAAAAAATAAAGTTCCACAGCTATTGACTCAAAAATTGTAGATGAAAAAAAAATGTAGATGCTTATATACATAGAATTTTAATATAAAGTTTCCTCACTATTTGTTTGATGTCAGAATATACATAAATATTTTGCTCTTCTTATTTGCCTCAATTCCTTCAATCCATCTTCCTTCAGCATTTACCACATCATATTAGGATATTCTGCTCTGGAAAAAATACAGTGGGGCCTTGACTTACGAGTGTCCCGACTAACGAGTTTTTCGAGATATGAGCCTTCTCTCCGCCGATTTTTTGCTTTGAGTTGCGAGCTAAAATTCGGGTTAGGAGCCAGCTTCAGATATTTCACCACTAGTTGGCGCAGCGAACGTCACAGTGAACGCCACAACATCAGCCCAACATCACGTGTCTCACTCGTTCACTTTTTGATTTGACATACGAGTAATTTGAGTTACGAGCTCCATCACGGAACGAATTAAACTCATAAGTCAAGGCCCCACTGTAATGGGATGACCCAGAGTAGGCACTGTTAGCCTATGTTGATGATTTTTAGGGAGACTTGGTCTGCCACTGTGTGGGATGAAGCTTGACCCTGCTCAGTGCCTTTTGTCCTGATATTATGCATTTTGTTGTGTCTGCTTTGTGGCTCTGCTCCTCTTGGCACTAATTGGCCACATTCAAATACTGTGGTAAGGTGCATGAATTGTGTTCTGATAGTGTCTCCATCCCTTGCCCCAAAGCACAGCATCTACCTGGTGTGCAGAATCCTTCCCACCAGGGTTAAGGGTTTGAGGCACAGCAAGGGAGTTGGTTCCAGTGGCTGTTTGTGGAGAACATGCTCAGGTCCTGTCTTTTACTCCTGTGCAGTTTGTAAACCATGGAGTCCCTTGTGCTCCCTGCAGATTCAGAGCTCCCTACAGGTTTCTACCCCAAAGCTACTAACCTGAAAACATCAAAGGTTCACTCCCTGTAGGGTGGGGGGACCCATACTAAAAAGCTAACACCTCTTCTCCCATGTTCCTAGGGTTCACAGTTGCTGCTGACCTTAACTTTGTATCTGGACTTTATGTATACACTAGAGGCCCAGTGCATGAAATTTGCGCACTGGGGTGGGGGGAGCAGTGTCCCTCAGCCTGGCCTGTGCCCTCTTGCAGTCCAGGAGCCCTCAGGGATGTCCGTCAGTCAGACATCCATAGTGCTGTCACGGAGGTGGGAGAGGCTCCTGCCACCACCGCTGCGCTCACTAGCCCTGAGCCCAGCTTCTGGCTGAGCGGTGCTCCCCCAATGGGAGCTCACTGACCACTGGGGAGCAGCTCTTGCATTGAGCGTGTGCCCCTTGGTGGTCAGTGTGTGTCATAGCAACCAGTCATTCTGCCCTTTGGTTGATTTGCATATTAGCTTTTTTTTTATTATTATTAGTTAAGGTATTACAAATGTGTCCTCATCCTCCCCATTAACCCCCAACCTCCCCCGCCACACACAAACTCATGCTCCCATCCCCCTGTTGTCCATGTCCATTGGTTTGGCTTATATACATGTATACAAGTCCTTCAGTTGATCTCTTCCCCTTACCCCCGCCCTCCCCTACTTTCCTTCTGGGGATTGATAGCCTGATCGCTGTTTCTCAGTCTTTGGGTCTGTCCCTTTTCATCAGTCTATGTTGTTCTCTATAATCCACAAATGAGTGAGATCATGTGGTATTTATCTTTCTCTGACTGGCTTATTTCACTTAGCATAATGCTCTCCAGTTCCATCCATGCTGTTGCAAAAGGCAAGAGTTCCTTTTTTTTACCGCAGCATAGTATTCCATTGTGTATATGTACCACAGTTTTCTAATCCACTCATCTGCTGATGGGCACTTAGGCTGTTTCCAAATCTTAGCTATGGTGAATTGTGCTGCTATGAACATAGGGGTGCATATATCCTTTCTGATTGGCGTTTCTGGTTTCTTGGGATATATTCCTAGTAGTGGGATCACTGGGTCAAATGGGAGTTCCATTTTTAGTCTTCTGAGGTAGCTCCATACTGTTCTCCACAGTGGCTGCACCAGTCTGCATTCCCACCAGCAGTGCAGAAGGGTTCCTTTTTCTCCACATCCTCTCCAACACTTGTTGTTTGTTGATTTGTTGATGATAGCCATTCTGACAGGTGTGAGATGATAACGCATTGTCGTTTTGATTTGCATCTCTCGTATAATTAGTGACTTTGAGCAGGTTTTCATATGTCTTTCGGCCTTCTGTATGTCCTCTTTCGAAAAGTGTCTATCTAGGTCCGTTGCCCATTTTTTTTATTGGATTGTTTATCTTCCTTTTGTTAAGTTTCATGAGATCCCTGTAAATGTTGGAAATTAAACCCTTATCGGTGGTATCATTGGCAAATATGTTCTCCCATGTAGTGGGTCTTCTTGTTGTTTTGTTGATGGTTTCCTTTGATGTGCAAAAGCTTTTTATTTTGATGTAGTCCCATTTGTTTATTTTCTCTTTAGTTTCCATTGCCCTAGGAGCATTATCAGAGAAAAATTTCTTCGGCATATGTTTGCGATTTCGCTGCCTGTGGATTCCTCTAGTATTTTTATGGTTTCCCGTCTTACATTTAAGTCTTTTATCCATTTTGAGTTTATTTTTGTGTATGGTGTGAGTTGGTGATCTAGTTTCATCCTTTTGCGTGTATCTGTCCAATTTTCCCAACACCATTTATTGAAAAGACTGTCTTGACTCCATTGTATGCTCTTGCCTCCTTTGTCGAATATTAATTGGGCATAGTGGTTTGGGTCGATTTCTGGGGTCTCTATTCTATTCCATTGATCTATATGTCTGTTCTTGTGCCAGTACCAAGCTGTTTTAAGAACAGTGGCTTTGTAATATAGCTTGATATCTGGTATTGAGATCCCACCTACTTTGTTCTTTCTCAGGATTGCTGCAGCTATTTGGGGTCTTTTTTTATTCCAGATGAATTTTTGGAACATTCGTTCTAGATTTGTGAAATATGCCGTTGGTAATTTAATGGGGATTGCATTGAATCTATAAATTGCTTTGGGTAGTATGGACATTTTGATGATGTTGATTCTACCAATCCATGAACACGGTATATTCTTCCATCTGTTTATGTCTTCCTCTATCTCTTTTTTCAGTGTCCTGTAGTTTTCAGCATATAAGTCTTTTACCTCCTTAGTTAAGTTTATTCCTAGGTATTTTAATTTTTTTGGTGCAATGGTAAATGGGATTGCTTCTGTAGTTTCACTTTCTGTAAGTTCACTATTGGTGTAAAGAAATGCCATGGATTTCTTAGCATTAATTTTGTATCCTGCTACATTGCCAAATTCATTTATTAAGTCTAATAATTTTTTGATGGAGTCTTTAGGGTTCTGTATGTACAGTATTATGTCATCTGCAAATAAGGACAGTTTTACTTCTTCTTTTCCAATCTGGATGCCTTTTATTTCTTCTTCGTGTCTGATCGCAATGGCTAGTACTTCCAGTACTATGTTGAACAGGAGTGGTGAGAGGGGGCATCCCTGTCTTGTTCCTGTTTTTAGGGGGAATAGTTTTAGTTTTTGCCCATTGATTATGATGTTGGCTGTGGGTTTGTCATATATGGCTTTTATTATGTTGAGGTATGATCCCTCAATTCCTATCTTGCTGAGAGTTTTTATCAAGAAAGGGTGTTGGATTTTGTCAAATGCTTTTTCCGCATCAATTGATATGACTATGTGGTTTTTTTCTCTCAATTTGTTTATGTGATGTATCACGTTTATTGATTTGTGGATATTGTACCATCCTTGCATCCCTGGGATAAATCCTACTTGGTCATGGTGTATGATCTTTTTGATGTACTGCTGGATCCGATTTGCTAGGATTTTGTTGAGGATTTTGGCATCTATGTTCATGAGGGATATTGGCCTATAATTCTCTTTCATTGTATTGTCTTTATCTGGTTTTGGGATTGGGGTGATGTTGGCTTCATAGAATGAGCTGGGAAGTGCTCCTTCCTCTTGGATCTTTTGACATAGTCTGAGGAGGATAGGTTTCAGGTCTTCCTTGAATGTTTGGTAAAACTCCCCTGTGAAGCCATCTGGCCCCGGGCTTTTGTTTGCTGGAAGCTTTTTGATTACTGCTTCGATTTCCTCCATAGTTATTGGCCTATTGAGATTTTTAGATTCTTCCTGGTTAAGTTTTGGAAGGTTGTATTTATCTAGGAATATGTCCATTTCCTCCAGGTTGTCTAGTGTGTTGGAGTAGAGTTGTTCATAGTATTTTCTAACAATCCTTTGTATTTCTATGGGGTCTGTTGTTATTTCTCCTCTTTCATTTCTGATTTTGTTTATTTGGGTCCTCTCTCTTTATTTCTTGGTGAGCCTGGCTAGAGGTGTATCAATCTTGTTTATCCTTTCAAAGAACCAGCTCTTGGTTTTGTTTATCTTTTGTATTGTTTTTTTGGTCTCTATGTCGTTTATCTCCACTCTGATCTTTGTTATTTCCTTCCTTCTGCTTACAGTGGGCTTTTTTTGTTGCTCTCTTTCTGATTCTTCGAGTTGTAGAGTAAGGTCATTTATTCTCATTGTTTCTTGTTTCTTGCAGTAGGCTTGTAGAGCTATGAACTTCCCTCTCAAGACTGCTTTTGCTATGTCCCATAGGTTTTGGATTGTTGTGTTTTCATTGTCATTTGTTGCCATGATGTTTTTTATTTCTTCTTTGATCTCACTGGTGACCCAGTCGTTGTTTAATAGCATGCTATTTAGTCTCCATGTGTTTGATTTTTTTGGATTGTTTTTGTTGTAGTTGATTTCCAGTTTTATGCCTTTGTGGTCTGAGAAGATACTTGATATGATTTCAATTTTCTTGAATTTGAAGAGACTTTTTCTGTGACCCAATATATGGTCTATCTTTGAAGATGACAAATGTGCACCTGAGGAGAATGTATATTCTGTGACTTTGGGGTGAAATGTTCTGAAGATGTCAATTAATTCCATCTGATCTATTGAGTCATTTAGGATTGATGTTTCTTTGCTGAGTTTCTGTTTAGAGGATTTGTCCAGTGGAGATAATGGGGTGTTAAGATCCCCTACTATGATTGTATTGCTGTCAATCTCTCCCTTGATCTTCTCCAGAAGATTTCTTACGTATTTGGGTGCTCCTATATTGGGTGCATATATATTTACCAGAGTTATTTCTTCTTGTTGGACTGCTCCCTTTAGTATTATGAAGTGGCCTTCTTGATCTCTTTTTATGTCCTTCACTTTGAGATCTAATTTGTCAGATATAAGTATTGCTATGCCGGCTTTTTTTTCACTTCCATTGGCCTGAAAAACCTTTTTCCATCCCTTCACCATCAGTCTGTGTGCATCTTTTTTTCTGAGGTGGGTTTCCTGTAGACAGCAGATATATGGGTCATGTTTTCTTATCCACTCATTTACCCTATGCCTTTTGACTGGGGAATTTAATCCATTTACATTTAAAGTTATTATTGATAGAATCTTGTTAGTCGCCATTTTTGTTCTTT
Source organism: Myotis myotis (assembly GCF_014108235.1). Taxonomy (NCBI): domain Eukaryota; kingdom Metazoa; phylum Chordata; class Mammalia; order Chiroptera; family Vespertilionidae; genus Myotis; species Myotis myotis. Next base: position 53,937,260 of record NW_023416313.1, on the reverse strand, counting down.
ACCGCTGCGTTCCTTCTTTGTTTCCTGTTTTTTTCTATTTACAGCAGACCCTTTAGCATTTCTTGCATTGCTGGTTTGGTTGTAATAAACTCCTGTAGACCATTTTTGTCTGTGAAGCTCCTGATTTGACCCTCAATTTTGATTGATAGCCTTGCTGGGTATAGTATTCTTGGATTCAGACCCTTCCTTTGCATGACTTTGTATATTTCATTCCATTCCCTTCTTGCCTGATGTGTTTCTGTTGAGAAATCGGTCGCTAGTCTGATGGGGGATCCTTTGTAGGTAACTTTCTGTCTCTCTCTGGCTGCTTTTAAGATTCTTGCTTTGTCGTTGGTGTTTGCAAATTTAATTATTATGTGCCTTGGTGTCAGTCTTTTCGGGTTCATTTTGTTTGGGACTCTGTGAGCTTCTTGGATTTGTGTGAGTTTTTTCCTCCCTATATCAGGGAAATTTTCTGTTACTATTTTTTCAAACAGGTTTTCTATTCCTTGCTCAGTTTCCTCTCCTTCTGGCACCCCGATTATTCGGATGTTGTTTCGTTTAGCATTGTCCCAGAGTTCTCTTAGGCTCTCCTCCTGCTTTTTAATTTTTTTTTTCTAGAAGCTGTTCTGTTTGGGTATTTTTTTCTACCTTGTCTTCTAGCTCGCTGATGCGGTTCTCTGCTTCTTCTAGTCTACTGTTGATGCTTTCTATTGAGTTCTTTATGGCAGTGATGTCATTTTTCATTTCTTCTTGGTTTCTCTTCATTTCCTCTTGGTTCTTCTTCATTTCCTCTTGGTTCCTACACATATTGTTGAATTGGTCTTCCATTCTTTTCATCCACCTTATGGCCATTACTCTGAATTCTTTCTCTGACAGGTTGCTTGCCTCCATTGCCTCCATTTCGTTTACTTCCTTTTCTGATGATGCCTGTTTTTCTTTCATATTTGGGTTGGTTCTTTGTTTCACCATGATTTCTCTTCTCAAGGTGTTTGGTTATGTAGTTCTCTCTCTGCTGCACTGATTCAAAGGCACAAAATACAACACAACAAGGCACAACATACAAGGCAACGAACTAAATGCATTCACGATATTAATAACCCCAAATAAAGGTGACCCTCTGAGCGAAGAGAATTAGGGGATAAAGAAGAAAAAAGAGAAAAAGATTAAAGAGAAAAATAAAATACAAAAAGGAGTGCCGAAATGAGATTGGGAAAAGGGAGAGAAGAAAAAAACAAAAAGACAAAAAAAAAATGTACGAGAATGAAATAGAGGTGGGGAAGAGGCTATTTGTATGGGGAGAGCGAGGGATTGGAAATTAGATATATAAGCAGAGTGAAATTTAGACAGTGGGTAGAAAGAAGGAATAGGTAAAATCCAAAGCAGGAATAGGGTAAGAGAAACAGGACAACAAAAGGGGAAAAGTGAGGAAGAGAGTTTTGGCTTAAGGATAAATGTGAGATAGAGAGAAATGATGCTAAAGGAATGATGAAAATAGTGTGTATAACACTAATCCCAAAATAAAATAAAGAAAAATAAAAAAAATAATAAAAAATAAAATGACACTTGAAAAAATGGTAAAAGGATAGCAGTAATACTGGTTAAAAAAATGTAGTAATTAAAAAGGTAAAATCAAGTGATGAAAAAAATAAAAAATAAAAAAAATAAAAATAAAATAGGTTCTTAATGAAATGGTGAAAAAAGAATTAAAAAAAAATATATAAAAATATTCGGAAGTGAAGGTGCTTCAGATCTTCCACTCTTCTTTTTGGCACGCCTCAGTCCTGCCAGGCATTCAGGAGAGTGTTGAATTTCCCTGCGATACGCTGTCCCTCCGTGCCGTAAACCACAGTCCTGATTTTAAGGCAGGTTGTATTTGTTTACCAGACTGCCTTTATTTGTGATTGCAGAAGAGACAGTTCGTGGCTCTGCCTCTGGGTGGCAGTGTGTCTGGATTGACCTCTGAGGCTATAAGTCCTCTCTATCAGTAGGGTTTTGTTTTGTTTTTTTTCCTCTATGGTATTTGGAACTGATTTGGGAAAGACCACTGCCCAGAGCTGGTTCCTTGCCACTGCCCGCTGTTTCCCAGGCTCCCCAAAAAGAACTTTCCCCTACAGGCTCTGCGAATGACCCCAACTGGGGAATCCCATGCACTGGGTTTAATAATCAAATGCACGGATCTAAGGGGAACTGTAACAAGAGCCTGATAGTTGTGCGAATTCGCAAGCCTCCACCTTCCAGGTCTGCGCACAGTCTCTGCGTGCAGTCTCCGTGCGCCCACTTGCCCCTGGCACCAAGCAGCCAGCAGATTGGCAAAGTCCAAGGCTGCCACTTTACATCCAGTCCAGCTATGGGCTCATTTTTCGCGTTCCCTTCTGCCAGCAGCCCTGTGGGGCCCCTTCCCCACTCGCGGGTCACGCTGGTCCCAACGGCTGCGGACTCTGTGGGGCGCAGATTCCGCCCAGCGCGCGCGATACTTGGTCCTCCCTCCAACCCGAACTGCAAACCGCACCTTTAGGGGATGTCTAACCTTTCCGTGAGAAGAAGCAGTGCTCGTCTGAGTTCAGGCAGTCACGCTGCTTGAGATCCCCTGTTTCCAGGTTAGTAGCTGGTCTCTGGATGCCAGCAACAACCACCCAAGATGGCGCAGTCTCCCCTGCTTAGCTGGCGCACCACGAGAGGCTTCAGCCGCAGTCTCCAACCGTCCTTTTTTTTTCCTGGGGGTTCTCGGTCTTTCCTAGCTGCAGACAGTCTCTCAGCTGAAAATCCTCTGCCTATTCGGGCTGCATGTTACCCGTTTCAGCTGCTCACCCTTATCTGCTCCAGGACAAGGCACAGGACATGTCCGTTTATACCTCCACCATTTTCCCTCCCTTAGCTTTTTATTATATAGGATTTCTCAGTCTCTGCTTGACCTAGCCTTTTTTAAGGAAGCTTTAAAAAAAATCTCTTTTAGCCCTAGTCAGTTTGGCTCAGTGCATGGAGTGTCCCAGGTTCAATTCCGGTCAAGGGCAGATGCCTGGGTTGCAGGCTTGATCCCCAGTAGGGGGCATGCAGGAGAGAGCCAATTAATGATTCTCTCTCATCATTGATGTTTCTATCTCTTTCTTCCTCTCCCTTCCTTTCTGAAATGAATAAAAAGAAATCTCTTTCATAAAACTCACCATGAATGCAAAGTCTCATTAGCTTTTATAAACAATGCTGAGGAAGAAGGAATTAATATTAAGTTGTTAGTAAAGCACCTTTGACATTGATATGAGACTAGAGTAACCTCACATTGTTAGTTTTTAAGTGAATTTCATATTGTACTCTGATGATCCCAGAGTATAATTCTCATAGCACATGCTATCCTTGAAATACTTCTGAAGGCCAATGACCTGAATCTTGATTTAACTGCTTACTAGTTAAGAAAACATGGGCAAGTCACTTAACCTCTCTTTCTTTATTTAAAAAATATTTTTTTTTATTGATTTCAGAGAGGGTTGGAGAGGGAGAGATAGAAACATCAATGATGAGAGAGAGCCTCTTGCATGCCCCATACTGAGGACTGAGCCCACAACACAGGCCTGTGCCCTGATGGGGAATTGAACAATGACCTCCTGGTTTATAGGTCAATGCTCAACCACTGAGCCATGCCGGCTGGGCATTTCTCTGTTTCTTAGTGTTCTACAGTGAGTATAACAACTACTTCATAGAGTTGTTTGGAAATTCAAGTGAAACAGTGTGTGTTGAGGAGCTCTAGAAATTGGAAGTTTTATATAAATGTCAGAAAGTGTTATTAGTATTGTTACTAATTAAAATTATGCTATGGAAATTCCAGTCAAAAATACTGTTTTATTTCTGTTATGAGGTTATAAAAGTTATCATTACTGTTAACTACTTGGGTATAGCTTAGATCACTGGTTCTCAAGGTATGGTGCATCAATTTTACCTGGAAATGTGTTAGAAATGCAGATTCCTGGGCCTTGCCCCATATCTCCTGAATCAGAACTTCTAGGGCAGTGGTTCTCAACCTTGGCTGCACATTAGAATCACCTGGGAATCTTTTTAAAATCCTGATTTCTGGGCCTCATCCTCCGGAAATTCTGTTTCTTTGTTATGGGGTGGGGCCACAACATTAGTAACAAAGAAACAGAATTTCCAGAGGATGAGGCCCAGAAATCAGGATTTTAAAAAGATTCCCAGATGATTCTAATGTGCAGCCAAAGTTGAGAACCACTGCTCTAGAGTTTTATCAAGACTCCCAGGTGATTCTTATGCCACCAATGGTTGAGATCTATTGACTTAAGAGTTATGCTCACCTGGATATGTGTAGGCTCTGATTTTGCTGATTTTTTGTACTTGGCCTTCCTTTCAGACATGGGAGTGATTCTGAAAGACACAAACATGTGTACTTAAGATGGAGTTGTCATTTGACTTTCTACAACATGCCATTTTCAACATTGACATAGACTCTAGGATTGCAGGTCCTTGAAGCGTGGCCTTTGTTAAACACAAACTTGTTGGAGATTATGGTGGGGGTCCAGAGAGGGGGTTTTAAGGTGCTCCTACTTAAGTGGGATATTAACAGTTGAATGAAATGACTGGTTCAGGCTTTCATCTTCCTCACATGAGTGTCTACCAATTAGTGAGTCTGAGGCTCACCCCTTTGTGCCCTCCCAGGTCTCAGAATAAGTGAGGTACCCTATTGCACACCCTGTCCTTTCCCATCCTGCCTCTGGATTGCAGCTATGCCATCACTGTTATGACAGATAGGTGGATGGTAGTTACTTGTGTAAAGTGAAACCCAGAGCTGTAAACTTAATTAAGGTAGAAGAGGGAAAGTGGTGGGAAAACATTAAGGAAATCACGGTGCTCTCATTTTGATCCACAAGGGCAGGGGTACATGGTAGGTGTTCAATAAGAATTTATTGAATAAGTGAATGAGGAATGAATTTCATGTTTGGGGAGCTAATCTGGTTCATAGGTCGATGCTCAACCACCAAGCCATGCCGGTGGCTCATAACTTTTGGGAATCTATCTTATCCCAAATGAACAGGCATTATGCCTTGATCGAGTGAACTATTAGATATGTTTAGTTTTAAATGCAGACATAAATAGATTTGATCTTTCCATGGCTCAAATTTCCTCCCATCAGCTTTCCCTTAATTATCCACAAGTGTTCCAAACCTTCATTAGCTAAATAGGATGCAGATGATGGTCATTAGTCTGGGCTATAAATCCTGCTGGCATATTCAATGGCTTTTCACTTGGTTAATTGAAATTTTCAGTATTCATGGGCTACAAGAAAACACTGTAATTTTATCATTTATTCCAGGCTATAATTTTTTTTTTCCTTTAGCTGGTTGTATTTTATAACTATGCAGTTAAAATAAATAAATATGAATGCCATATTTTGCCTGGAGGGCTACCACTATTTTCAGTGTACATGTATCAATACCAATCTACTAAATATGAAGACCAAATGGAAATTCATGCTAGAAATCCTAAAATTGGCTGACTAAAATGTCTGTGAGAGCATCCAAGTAGTATGCACTTTTGGGAGCCATCGATTCAAGTGTAAGAGACTTTCAAATTGTTAGTAATATGAGTAGGCCTAGTCGTGACATCCATCAAGGAGTAAGAAATCAGCCCGTGTGTCTGTGGGGTGCAAATTGCAGGTATCAAATGAAGATGCTTTATGCGGCATCATTCCTTTACAGGGTTCATAGCTTTCAATGGAATTCGACCATTTATCAAAACTAGCTGGCCTCTGTTTGGTGGAATCTGGCTGAGAACAAAACACACACACACACACACACACAGGCACTGATGTTTGACATAAAATGTCATTACACTACCATCTATCGCAGATATTTAGTTTCTGAATTCCTTAATTTTTATAATCTAATACGCAATGCTATTCTCTTCTTTTGCACCTGACTTTGTTCCAATTTAATCATGCCACATGTTTGCTGGTTTTAAATATAAATCTTAGTTATAGACATTCCATGGCAGAAATTGGCTCAGCAGAGATAGACTATATCTATTTCAGTTTTTTTAAACCTAATTTAGCGGGAATACAATAACACTGTAATAACTCTCAGAGGTATACTCTCCCTTAAAAAGGAGTATAGAACATATGGAGTCTCTTTTCAGTGTTCAGTCACTTTGCAAAACATTCCCGCCCGTGAGACTCGGATAAGCAGCTGCCCTGCCAGAAGTTTCTTTCCATAGGCTGGACTGGATAAACCCTCAATCACTGCTCCTCCATCTGGGTTCTCTGACCAAGGCCTTATAGTTGTTATTTCAAGTCACTCTTCCTTCTGGGTTGCTTTGGCCTTTCTGCCCATTGGAATATTTCTACACATGGCTGTTAGTGGTAATTTGACGAAGACATGTTTAAGCACCTCAGTTTTCTGAATTAACCATAATTTGTGTGTCTCAAAGTCAGATGTAAAGACATCTTATCAGCTATGCTTTTGTGGGCCACCTGTAAGACTCTCTACCTCTGTAGATAATCAAGAGCAGACCGTGTTATCTAGTCAAATATTCCTCCTCAGAGGACGGAGAAGAGAAGTTGGCAGTATACACACTGATTTCCAAACAATGTACCTGATAGTATCCGTCCCATTTTCTCCAATTAGCCAGAGCTATTATAACCTAAAAGGAAATGCATATGGGTTTCCTTGTTTCATTATGAAAAATTCAAGACCTCGAGGCCAGCAATCCATCATAAGCCCACAAGTAGGTCTATTATGAAGTGACAAGAATTAAACACCTAGACTCCTGAGCAAGTGGTCCATTTGTTTATCTGCCCAACAACTCTATCATAAAAGGCCAGCAAAACTGTAAGCTCTAATAAGGGGTCATCATTCAACTAAGTAAGTTTTCCATAGCCAGTATCTGTTCTTAGCAAAAGTATATCAAAGTAAAATATATTAATTGTGGACACAGCAATGCACCACACCGATCTCCCTGTTGCTAGGCTGCCCTGTGCTATCAGTCCTCTTAGGGAATTGCCGTTGGCTGAAAAGAATCATTTTGTTTATGGTGATGCCCCCTTCCCAGGGGAGCTCTTCCCCTCATCCCACATGGGTCAGGTTGGTCCCATCTTTAGATTTCCCCATTTGGTTGGCTGAGACCTTTGCTGAATTTACACCATGGCCCAACGTCTCCCTCTGCTCAGACCTGCTCCCTTCCCCTTCCTTCTACAAGTGGAGATCCCAACAGCACTCTCTACTGAACCTCCTGCACGCTCACCTCCATCTCACAGTCTGCATTTTAGGGAGTCTAACCTGCCATCTGTGCCTTTAGACCTATTCCCATCACCACTGAGTATCCAATGTCTTCATGATGTAAGTCTTCATTTCCTGTTAAGTCTGTGTTTGAAATTATTATTTTTTAAAATATCTCTTGTAGGAAAGGATCTGATAAACTCATTCCTTCTAAGGTGTAATAGACCAACGGATTATAAGACACGAAGTGTTCAATTTCCCCCTTTTCACCCTAGCATCTCTCGAGGGCTTGTCTATTATGACTGAAAGCCTTATGCTAAAAACTGAGCTCTAGTAAGTGGAATTTCAGGCATCAGTGCATAAATGGAAAACAGTGGGGCCCCACCTTGCTAGATTCATTTTGGGAAATCGCTACAGTGGTCCATGCACAATACTGTTCACCCCATGCTGGCCACCCTGCCAACAGAGTTAGAAGTCAGCGCGCTACAAAAGCCCTTGTGCGTCATCACGCTGGCGCTCCTGTGACAAATGCAGCATCCTGCAACTTTGGTGGAGGGGACTCATGAGGAGTTTCCTCTTTAGTAGAAAAATATTGATGCAACAATCAAGGTCACAGCATGGGTAAGTTGCCATGCTTTGAGTCTTTCATTTTCAGTAATTAAAGTGAACATGTTATGGAAGGTTGAGAAAGCCCACCCAAAGTCATTTACAATAGCTGCAATTAGGGAATGGAATGCTGCTTAGTCTTTAGACAGGAACGGAATGAGACTGACCAAGCGTATAAGTAAAATCCCTTTAGAAAATGGCCAAATTAAGGAGACGGACTCTCAGTGACCCGTGCCATATGTACCGCTTTCACACTCCTTCCGGGTGCTGAGAGTTCACCATACATTTGTCCTTTGGCTCAAGGGTTTCTTTTCTACAAATGTAACATTTAGAGCTAATTGTATTAATTTTGTTCAGGAAGGCCAATTTCACCCATCTCTGGCTTTCATTTCTCCTGCCTTGTGTTTCTCCGGTTACCTGACACTGTTCTTGAAGGTTGAATGGCATTGTTTAATTTCAAAGATCATTTCCCTGGGTTTATAGCACTAATGTCTGTCTTTTTTAGACACGTTAGTTAATTTACTCTCTCCAGTGGTGTGTCTGAAGCTTAAAAATGCATTTAGTCTCTCAAGTTGCCCGCACACAGTGTTCAATAGCTGGAATTTGGGTCCTCCTCAGGTTCTGACTTCCATTTAGGACTGAGAATGAGATTTGAAATCATGGACAAGAAGAGAAATTCCAGGGAAAAAAAATTGTTGCACTAGCCAGGGAATTAGAATAATTTCTGTAACTAGCTCCTTTACAGTTTAGACCCATTGTCCTCAACTAGGGGTAATTTTTCACCCCCCCCCCCAGGGGACAATTGGCAATGTCTGGGGACATTTTTGGTTGTCACAACTGACATGGGGAGGGGTACATTTTACTGGCATCTGGTGGGTAGAGGCCAGAGATGTTGCAAAACATCCTACAATGCATAGCACAGTATGCATGCCCCCCATCACCCCCCACAACAGAGAATTATCCAGTTCAAAATGTTCATAGGCCCAACATTGAAAAATTGATTTAGCCAAACCAAGTGGATAATAGATAATGGACGTATGCTAAATAGAAAGAAAATGTATTTTGCTATCATTCAGGAGTTTTATTTCTCTCCTTTGGCTTTACTTACTACATGTGAGGCTGCGTTTTCAGCATTATGCTTCCCAGACAGTGTTTTGGGATAAGGAGTACAGTTTTGCCTATGCCTTCTTTTTTGGAGTCCATTCAATGTATATTAATTGGATACCTTCTTTGTCTCAGGCACTGGGCTAGGTAATGGGGCCACAGCAGTGACCAAGTCTTGTTAGGACTTTACCTCCCTGGAGCAGAAATCTGAGAGTGAGCAGAGGGCCCCCATGCCAGGATGCTCAGGTATACAAATGCGTCAAGATGATGAAGGTCATGAGGAAGGTATTTGATTGAAAGATTGCAGGTGGGGTTCTCACTATAGCATGTGAGAACTGCTTCCTTTGGCTTTTCTCTTTCTCATTAGTGGTATAATCTTTGAACAGCAAGCAAAGGTATCTTCCCTTGCATCCCCAAGGAATATAGAAATGAGAGAAATGAAGGCAAACCGGGCAGCAGCATAGATAAACATGGCATGGAACTCCAGGACTATGCTTGGTCCTGCCAACACAGGCTGCTGTTTGTCAGGGTTGAAATTAGATCAATGGGACAGGTTATGATAAGAAGAATGAATCACGTGCCCACATTCTTTGAGAAAAGATGGCTGTTTCTTTATGGGAGTCCTTTTCTTCCTTTTCTTGGTAATTCTGGTGTCTGTTTTTATGAACCTTTCCTCCCTTCTGACTTTTGCTTTTTCTCTTTTCTTCCAATACCAGAATACTTCCCTCTTCCCAGTTTTCCCCTTTTAATTCAAACTTTCTAAATAACATGTATTTCTTCCCTCACAAACAAAATAAAAACACAAATAAAAACTGCCAGCAAACCAAATTTAAGGATCACACCCAACCTAAATCTTAAACTTATTTTTTCTTCATTAAAGACACTTTGTGTGTGTGTGTGTGTGTGTGTGTGTGTGTGTGTATCCACATCTGTGTCTTCTGTCCTTTAATACTGCATATTATTTTGGGGCAGATCATGTGTTGGCTCAGATTCTTAACTTTCCCTAGTGCTTGTCCCAAAACAAAATAAAACTCTAGGTGAGGTGGTAAATATTTTTATGATATATGAGGAGAGCATAGGAGAAATTTTACATACATTAGATCTTCAAGCCTTACCAGAGTCTGTATTTATTATACATTTCTCTTAGTTCTTTTGACCCTATTCAACCAAAATAAAATTATCAATATATGTATATATATATATTATATATTATATCTATCTACCTTTTTATCTAAAGATACTTATTGCAGCAAGCAAAGAAAACCAACACAAAAGAATCAAAACCTGGAAATCACTAAATATCAATCAATAAAGGAAAGCCTACATAAAGTATGGGGTATCTATATTATGGAATGTTACATAGCTATTGAGAATAATGAGTCAGTCTATATGAACTGACTTGGGAAGATGTTGATAATATAGTCTTAGTAGGATGGTGTGATCTCAAGAAAGAAAATTCTATATTGCATATGTAATATAATAAATATAATTAACATGTAATTCATGTGAGTGTAGAGAAAGTGTGGAAAGATGAACACAAATTGTTATTATTGGTTACCTCAGGAGGATAGGTTAGAATGGGGATTAACTCATTAAGAATACATATTAGTTTTGTAATTAAAGAAAAAGAAAGATTTACTGAAACAAAAAAAAGCAAATACTATGTATGTGGCTGACCATAGCTCAGTTGAACACTTCATAGGATAATCCAAAAGTAACAAACTTGTAAATTTCAACTGGCCTTGAATGTTTAAGTGCCTTTCTAGTAGTTCATGAGGTCAAGAAAATAGATACACAAATATGTCAATCACTGGGATGATGAAGTGCTAAAGAAAGAGGAGATGAGATGCAAGCCTGTACGGTACTGCTGTTCAGAGTCACAAACCTCATGAATGGAGAGAAGCTCCATTCATCACTCAGCTCATAAAAGTTATCATTTGAAAGATTTTTGGCATTTAACATTTTGGACATAGCTCTTCAAGATAAAGAGAAAGTACCATGTGTGGTTGAGAAGGTGGGTTTTGGAGTCAGACAACTTGTCTTTGAGTTCTGGTCTATTTCTGAGGTGTATGATCTTTGGCAACCTAATTGTGCTACAATTAACTTGTTTGTGAAATGAATATAAATAAGAATCTTTATTTCACTGGGTCATTGTTGCCTATAATAAATGTTCCAGTTGGGGGTGTGTGCGTGGCACCAGGAGCAGTGAAAGGCAGACACTTTTTAAATTCCAGAGAAAGCAGTGGGGTTCCAGAAAGTGGTACCCACTTTGATTAGAGATGCACAGGTCTGGGCCAATATCATTACACTCCGACGGTTCTAATGTGTCTCCCACCTTCCTGTTTTGCAGACCACCGTTTTCAGCACATTGGGCAGTGAGAAGTCCTTATCTGACTGCAAAAAGGTAAGTCAGCCTCTAAGAATTTCAGCCTGCTGTCAGAGTACTAAAGGCTTCAGGGTTGATGACACTCATTTGAAAAGCAATGGTATCAATGAGAATGTTCTGATGACACATTGTAGCCTTCTTTCTTCAGAGATGGAAATTTGAATGGTTCTCTTTAAGGAAGTGGAAAACTGTTATCATTTGACAGCATTTTTTAAATAGAGAAGCCCTGATTCAATATATTTCTATCTCGCTATTATTTGACATTTTATTCTGCTAGATGAGCCTCAAGGGAGTCCAGAGCAGGCTGCATTGCAGGCATCTACATCTTTGTTTGCAAATTTAAATCTAATGAACTTAATACCCAATACAATATAAAAATGATTTTGTATTGCAAAAGAAAGCTGATTGTATAGCATAAAATCTGGTTTGGATTCACCACTATCAAGTTTAAGAAGCTGTCATGCTTTGCAAAAGGATTAGCCTCCCTGGCGTCTGATGGAAGACACCCCTGTAATGGATCACGTCTCAAGACTGCCTGCCACAGTAGTAGCAGCGTGTCTAATTCCTGGCCATTGCTGTCCAGGGGGCACTTTTATCCGCCTCTTTAATCTCAGGTTTAACTAGATCTTCTCCTTCTTGAGGGGAAAGAAGTGATTTCACAGTCCAAACAACTCAAATAAATTCTTTGACGCCATCTATTGATATGGAAAACCAGATGCATAATGAGTTGATTAGTGTCTCATATTTTAGTTACTTGGCATTTCTTAGGATTTTATACCATGACATTGTTTGCTGTGCTGTTTCCACTTCTGAATTTTCTTGATATGGAAATACGTAGCAGAGATAATCATCTTTAGTGGTGTGAGTGCCCACTGTTCTGAATGCCACCCATTTCATTACCTTGATAGTTTTTTAATTGCCCATTAGATCTCCATCTTAATTGAGTTCTGCTGAGTTTGTCTTGTTCTCTGCTTCCTGTGAGTGAGGTCCATGGAATGCTCTTAAAATTATAGACTTTTGAGGAAGGAGGGACTTTAGGGGTTCTCTAGTCTCACTTTTCCCAGAGTGTTACTGCCATTGATATCATTTATAGGTGGACTTCTAGCCTCTACCTGGATATTCTGTTGACAGGGAACTTTATGAGCCTAACTGTTCACTAGTGAGACAGTGTTAGAGAGTTCTTCATTTTACTGAGTCAGTATCTGCCTCCTTTTGATTTTTGCCTAGTTATTTACATATAAAGTCTGTTAACGTTTCTTCTGAATCTTCCCCCCTCCTCACCACTAGGCTAATGCTTTTCCTTCTTTATTTCTGTTAGGACACTTATATGATTGGCTCCCAAAAGCATGGATTATTGGGATCTGGCTGTTGTTTTTGAAATCTGGTTCTGCCACTTATACTTACGTGACCTTGGGTTGGTTACATAACTGTTCCGTGCCTCACTTTTTCTGAAAAAGTTGTTGTCAGTATTATAGATGTCCCTCATTCCCCTGCCCCCCTCCCTTTTTGTCCCTTCCCACCCATTCCCCGCCCTACCACAGGCCTTCCCCACACTATTGTCTGTGTCCATGGGTTGTGCATATATGATCTTTGGCTAATCCCATCCTGACCTTTCCATCCCCCTTCCCACTGAGATCTGTTATTCTGTTCCATGCATCATACCGCTGGACCTATTTTGTTGGTTAGTTTATTTGTTCATTAGATTCCACATATAAGTGAGATAATGTGATATTTGTCTTTCTCTAACTGGATTATTTTGCATAGCATAAGCGTCTCCAGGTCTGTCTATGCTGTGGCAAGGTTTAAGAGTGCCTTCATTTTTGCAGCTGCATAGTATTCCAGTATGTAACTATACCATAGCTTTTTAATCCACTCACCTACTGGTGGGCACTTGGGCTGTTTCCAGATCTTAGCTATTGTTAATAATGCTGCTATGGACATAGGGGTACATATATATATTTTTATTGGTGTTTCAGGTTTCTTAGAATATATTCCTAGAAGTAAGATCACTGGGTCAAACAGCAGTTGGATACCAAAACCATTGCTTTTAGTGTTTTGCCATCTTCTTCTGCCATTGGATTCTAGCTGCTAATTTATGGGTCTAGTTTTCCCCTAAAAAGTCAGCTCTTAGAGGGAAGGAACAATGGCTGATTCAGTTAGGAACAATAAAATAATATCCCACGGGTAGTAAGAACTCAATAAAGATTTATTTAATAAATGGATTTGCTATATACATGATTGTTCATTAGTGTGATATCATTTTGAAACCATTTTATTCTAAAAAGCACTGTTTTTCTTTTTCATAGTTGTTGAAAAAAGAATATTGATTTTCAGGTTTTATTTATCAAGGTAATTTCTACACTAAAATAAGATGTTAATGGCTAGCTGGTGTTGGGAGGGGTGGGGATTTAAGTGTTTAGCCAGAGACAGCAAGTATCTCAAGGCCTACTACCTAAACACCACCTTACACAGTTGTAAGATCACCTGTTCTTATTTTCTGCCAAAGACCAACCAGTTCACTCCTTAATTTGGAAAGCCTCAAAACATCTAGGGGATATACATGCATTCATTCATGATTATTTATTGAGTGCCTCCTATTGCAAGGAAATTGTTATTGTTAATATGTTATAGAGCAGCGGTTCTCAACCTGTGGGTCGCAACCCCTTTGGGGGTCGAACGACCCTTTCACAGGGGTCGCCTAAATACATCCTGCATATCAAATATTTACATGAGGATTCATAACAGTAGCAAAATTACAGTTATGAAGTAGCAACGAAAATAATTTTATGGGTGGGGGTCACCACAACATGAGGAACTGTATTAAAGGGTCGTGGCATTGGGAAGGTTGAGAACCACTGTTATAGAGGAAAAACAAATATGCCAAGACTTGAAATGGCTTACTCTAGGGACATATTAACTCAGGCAGGCTCTTAGAGGGTAGACCTAGTTCATATCTTCTGATTTTCTTCCTCTGTGACCTCTCCAGCCCACACTATTGAACTAGAGTTGACACATGGTAGGTGTGTACTGGGTGGATGAGCAGCAGAGAATGAGCCTCAGCATGCTCCACGGCACCTCCTGCCACCTGTTTTATGTTCGTTGATATTTATATCTTTTTGTGTCTTGATACTTTTCCATTTCTCAGTGCAAGCTATTTGCACCCGGATACGTTGACTCAGTAATTTTCCTGTAGGGATATTCCGACATAGCACTATTGAACTTCCAGCATTTTAATTTAAAGGTAATGTGCAAAACAGATATTCTCACCTCTTCCCTGTCCTCGCCCTGACCCTGACTCCCACCCCAGGGGCATAGGCCAGAGATAGGCCAGGGGTGATGGACAGCTGAGGGTGATGGATGGGGTGAGGGTCAGGGATAAGATGAATCCCAGGGATGGGTTAAAGGTTAGAGATTTGTTTCACAAATTACTTGGAAATGAAAAGCAGTGGTTTTTCAGTTTGCCATCAAAATGCTCTATTTTACCCTGTTGTAACTTCCATCTCCATATGGTAACCTGGAGTCCCATCCAGAATCCTTGCCTATAGCCTTAGAAATAGGTTCCTCAGGTTGGAGAGTTTATTGAAAAAATTCAGCTATCATTAGTTTATTGAACTTTTTTAGGGGGCAGGGAAACAGCTGTTTTTGTGTGTATGTGTATGTGTCGCTCTCTGTTCACCAGTGATGTATGAGTGGGCACAGCACAGGCCCATATTGTCTCTTAGCCTAGCACATGATGTTTTTATTTTTAATAGACATAAGTCTTCATTCACATAGACAAGGTAATTTTCCTTCAGGAAAAGATAATTAAGAATATAGAATGTAATGAGCTACTAGAAGATTCAAATTTTTCATCAGTGTTGATGAATAGGTTCCTGGGAAAACTCAGCCCAAGATAGTATATCAGTGGTTAAAATATTTACTCACAGTTGGTTCCTCAGCCTTTTGAAACTATATCGTATCTGTCTTCCTCTTTTTAAGACTAATACTTAATGTCTAGACTGAGCTCATTGACCTCCACGAAGCTGGCTGGGCAGATTCCCAGGACTCTCAACCTCTTGGCAGAATTTCCAGGCTGGTAGGTCATGGTGACTTCTTCCCATGACCTGAGAAAGGGTACAAAGTCCAAATCAACCCAGCCAGCATTGAGGAAATTCCTCAGTTCCCCCAGAAGGACAGAATCCCATGTTCTGGAGCAGTCACAGAAAAGGGTATCATTTCAAGTAAATTCAAATGCTGTTTGCTTTCTAAATAGATTTTTTGGAAGCTATGAAGGTTCATTTTTGGCAGAGAGCTGTTTTTGCTGACTTGCTATAGGGCTCTCTGCTGGATAAAGGATGCTATATACTCATTGCAAAGTTATATCTTTTTTCAACACAGACCACTAATTTATGGGAAGGAAAGTTGTATCACTTTGAACAGAGGAAAAGCACTGCAGCCTGTCCTCTCTCTCTCTTTCCCTTCTTCCCTCCTTTCCTCTCTCCCTCCCTCCTTCCCTCCCCCTCCCCTTGTCCTCTCTCCATCCCTCTATCTTCTCCTATTATTCTCCCCCAGCAAAGAAAGAGCTCTTAGCACTCATTTGCAATGTTTGAGATAAGGATGGATGGTTTTGGATTCTATGCTCTCTTCTTTCAGCTTTTATTGCCCTGTTTTGGTTTTTATCATTGCATTTTCCAATCCCACTCTCCTGAGAGGCAGTATGGTTAAGAGCACAAGCTCTGGAGACTGGTTGCAGGGACTGGAGTCCCAGTTCCACCGCCCATGAGCTCTACAATTTTGCCTAGATTGCTTAGCTTCTCTGGGCCTCATTTGTCTCATGTATAAAATGAGACAATAATGGCACTGGCCTATGGAATTGCTGTGAGAACTGAATAGGCAGATCCATGTAAACTTCTTAGAACAATGTCTCAGTGAGAGATGTTCCTTTATAATTCTACCCAGGGCAGATAGAGACTAATTTGAGCCTTGGTGCTTTGAGTCCCACTTTATCTCTTTGCTCTAAAAGAGCAACAATATTAACAATATTCAGGAAAGCACACCAGTGGACTTGAGCTGGCATCAGTATTTAGAGAAAACTAAACTCTAGTTGCACTGGAGAAATATGTTTGTATAGGTCTCTAATTCTTAGTAATTCTCAATTATAACAATTAGAATGCACTCAAGTTCAATCCTGGGACAGGTTCCAGCTCTGTAGAAGCAAAGCATTGCTTAATAAATGAAACATAAAACCTTCCTAGTAGTAAAATGAGCATACTTTTCTGTGTCTTCACAGAAAGTACCTGGCATAATTTTAAGCACATAGTAGACATTTAATTATGCTTGTTAATTCATAAGCTTGGGGCTAGTATTATTGTTCCTCCAAAGCACTCCAGAAGAAGGCTTGAGGTGGGAAAGGCAGGGAGTGGAAGAGACTACTCTTGTTATGTTTTCTTATGCCAGCACCTAGAACATTCTCAGGTAGGTAAAAATACCTTATTCCATTCTTGGAGGTACAGAATATAAAATATTTCTGTCCCTCAAATAAACATATAATCATTGCCTTTTCTAAATGTAAATATTGGCCCCGTTTGACCACTGGCATCATCATTTATTAGGTAAATATTCTTTATAAATGGGCCAAAGTCAATACTGTGAGTAGAATGGGCCTGTGGCATTTAGATTCATTGAAGGGAGGCATTTCAATGGGTGGAGGGTTTGGGATGGTAAATACAGAGTCCTATGGAAGTGTGGGCTTCCTCGCTTTCAGTGTAGCAGCCATGGGGATAATTGAATAGAGTGAAAAATGGTGATTCCTCTATAATGTTATCACGTTATATCCCTAGCCTAGAAATTTTTTATTCTTAGCCTTGTGATCTTGAAATTTTGCAAGGGAAAGACACACATTCAAATTCAGACTAAATAGTCATGATTTACAGGATTGAAATTGGGTACAGAAAACAGTCTTCTGATCAGAAGAAATGTATTTCCTGTTTTTGTGTGTTCCTATCTTAAGCAAGAATCAAGGAATATATTTTAATCATTTTGTTGTTGTTTAGGTGTAGTTCACAAGCATATGTAGTGGCCTTAATTTAACAGCTGACTAGATATAAAATTTACAGTATAGTAATAGAATCCCATCAATAACATTACCTCCTGCCTTTTGAGGTGTGGGCATGTCCATGAATAAGGCCTTACTGCTAACTACACCACTGCCAGTGCTAGAGCACCCATTATTCTCTCCCAGCAGCTGCTGAGGTTGTCACTGTCACTTTAAAATAAACAGCACATTGAGATCCAAGGTTGTATAATATAGTCATTGTCTGCAGCAGTAACATTGCTAATAGGAAGGAGTTAGTTAAGGGCAAATGTCATGAAAAATGTTGCTCTAATCCCCTTTGAGCTGTAATTATCCCAGCTGCATTTGCATGAAAACAAGGTTCAAGAACATGTCCTTAGTCAATGGTTCATGCATAACTGCCCATGTAATACACATTTTAGGATATATTTGAAACAGTAACAATTAGCAGCAGCACCCCCTAACATATACACCAGAAAAAAAACTATTTTGAGCTACAAATAAAACATGGATTTTGCCACAGCAATTCCAGACTGCCAAATAGTGTAATGGGGTAGCAGAACTAAAGGAGTGTTGATGAATCTTGCAAATTATACATGCAAAAGGGGCATTTAAGAATCATACTTAATATACTGTTTTGGGTTTTTTTTTGTTTTGTTTTGTTTTTTTGTTTTTTTTTTTTGCATTTGTGCGTGTATGTGTGTGGGGTAAATACCACAAACTGTACTCTGTCCAGCTGTGTCATCACCACTCTAATTTCACTAGGTTTTTTTTCAAGTACTTAAGATATTATAGTGAACTTCTGGTAAATTGTGAATTTCCCTTGTGTTTGTAGAGAGTTTTCTTCTTGGCTCCTATATTACTACTGAGTCTCAAGGACACTACAGCAACTTTTTCTTCTTCCTTTCCTCCTCTTATTTCCTTTCAGATTTTCCAGAATCTTACATAATCAAGACTGGGCTATAGTTATTTAAAAATAGGCTTGTGTGCTCATTCACACATATACACATTTACTTTTACATAATGTGTTCCGAAGGATGAGCTTTTGTAGACATAGTTATGTAGTTTTCTTAGTCTACAGAAAAGTGTGCTAGGTCTGAAAGGAAGCATAATAAATAAAAGATGAATCCATATGAAGAATGGAGAAGCATTCATGAAAATTGGATCTTTGTACTGGCTTACAAATCTTATAAAAGCTAAGTAGTCAGAATACTTAATTCACCTCAATTAACAGTGATCACTCTTGCTATTGTTGCTCAAAATGGGACCAAGCCACTCCACAATTGAGCTAATTGCAACCTCTGATTTAGCTGCATAGCTCTGTGCTTTTCTTTTGTTTTCATAAATGATCTGTACAGGCCAAATAATCTCGCCCCTCTCTCTCCTCCCACATTGATTGTTTTTCTTTATTATTTTAATTCTGCACTCTGATGATTACTGTAATCTCCTGAAGTCATTGCTCAAGCCAACCACTAAATAAGACAGCTGGGGAGCCAGTGTGATGGCTGCATTGCAAGGCCCAGAGCCAGCTCGGAGACACTGCTTGAAGAATTTCATACGCGTTCACCTATTCAGCCCTTAGAATAATTCTACTGGTTGTGTTAAAAAATTCAACTGAGTGAAATTTAAAGTCTTACCGGCTTTATTCAACCATTCATGAATTGGGCAGCATCCCAGCTAGCAAATAGGAAGGCATTCCAGAGGGCTGTGCAAAATGAAAACCCTTTATAGGCAGAAGGGGGTGGGAAATGGAAGTTACTAGCGAAGAGTGAATTGTCTCAGGCAAGGTCACCTTCCAATGCACTAGTGCTGACCATGCAATTCCAGATTTTAGGTTACATTCCTGGGAGAGGTTGAAACTGCAATTAAGTCTTTGCTGATGTGGGGTTTAGCACAAGTGATTCCATTTGGGGCCTGTCTTCTCTCTCTTTTTTTTTTTTTAAATATATTTTATTGATTTTTTACAGAGAGGAAGGGAGAGAGATAGAGAGTTAGAAACATCGATGAGAGAGAAACATCGATCAGCTGCCTCCTGCACATCTCCTACTGGGGATGTGCCCGCAACCCTGGTACATGCCCTTGACCGGAATCAAACCTGGGACCCTTCAGTCCGCAGGCCGATGCTCTATCCACTGAGCCAAACCGGTTTTGGCCTCTTTTTTTTTTTTTTTTTTTTTTTTTTAACAGTTGATACCATTGTTTGTCTCATCCTTCATATGAGATGAGTAAGACACAGAGAGGCTAAGTGACTTGGGCAAGCTTGTAGAGCTCATGGGTGGTGCAGCTGGGACCCCGGACCCAGAAATCGGGCTCCAGAGCCTGTGCTCGTACCCCTTCACCATACTGCCTCTCAGGAGAGTGGGATGGAAAATGCAATGATAAAAACCAGTGCTGGGCAGTAGAGCTGAAAGGAGAGGGCATGAAATCCAGAGCCACCCATCCTTATCCCAAACATTGCAAATGAGTGCGAAGAGCTCTTTCTGTGCTGGGGCAGTGCCAGGAGGAGAGGAGGGAAGGGGGAAGGTCTGCAGCATCTCTGTTCAACAGTGATACAGCTATACCATCTTATCAACACCTTCTCAATGACCACCCTATTTAAAATTGCCACCTGCTTCTGCTCAAAGAACTTCCAAACTGCCCATTTTTTTCACCTCACATTCTAAGATGCTATGCCATTCATTTATTTTGTATATTAACATCTCTTTTTCCCATCAATAGAATAAGTTCCAAGATGACAGTTTTTTTTAAATCTGTTTTATTCACTGATGTTAATTGAGACTTGAACATAGTAGCTCCTCAAAAAAAAAAAAAGCACTTTAAATGAAATACTGGTACTATTAACACCACCGCCATCTTCAATCATAGCAAGTAATGATCACAGAGCTTTCGAGCTGGAAGTGACCAGAGATTATATCTGGTATAACTCCTCCTTATGTAAAGGAAGAGGCTATTGGGTGTACCTCCTCCCCCCTGCCACTGTGTCTTATTGAATTTGTGTCTTGCCTGAGCCTTCAGGAGAATTCACAAGTCCAGGTGCACAGGGTCACAAGCTAAAGTTACAAAAAGCACTGTTAATTTAGCTACTTCTTTTTAAAAATATTTATTAATTGAATTGATTGGGGTGACATTGGTCAACATGAACCTATAGGTTTCAGGTGTGGGTTTCTATGTTACAAGATCTGTGCATTGCACCATGTGCTCATCACCCTAAGTCAAATCTTCTCCTGTCACCTTATATTAGGACTTCCTTCTCCCCCTACTCCCTTCCCTCTAGAAATCACCACACTGCTGTTTGTGTTCATGAGTTTCAGTTTTATATTCCACAATTGAGAGAGATCATATGGTTCTTAGCTTTTTCTGACTGACTTATTTCACTTAGCATAATGTTCTCAAGGTCCATCCATGTTGCAAATGGTGCTATTTCATCCTTTCTTATGGCTGAGTAGTATTCTATTGTGTATATGTATCACATCTCCTTTATCCAATCATCTATTGAAGGACACTTTGGTTGTTTCCATGTCTTGGCCACAGTGAATAATGCTGCGATGAACATAAGGGTGCATATATCTTTGCGAATACATGTTTCAAAATTTTCAGGTAGATGCCTAGAAGAGGGGTTGCTGGGTCATATGTTAACTCTATTCTTAATTTTTTAGGACCTGCCATACTGTTTTCCATAGTGACTGTGCAAGTTTACATTCCCACCAGGGTTCCTTTTCTCCATAACCTCTCCAACCGGTCTTGTTGATGATAGCCATCCTAACAGGTGTGAAGTGGTATCTCATTGTGGTTTTGACTTGCACTTCCCTAGTAACTAGTGAAGTTGAACATCTTTTCATACAGGGTGGCGCAAAAGTAGATTTACAGTTGTGAGTATGCAAAACACAGTATATTCTTATATTATTATTTATTAATTATTGTATTATTTTTAATACAAACAACTGTAAACCTAATTTTGCTCCGCCCTGTATATCTGTTGGCCATTTGTATGTCTTCATGGGAGAAGTGTCTGTTCAGGTCCTCTGCCCTTTTTTTTTTAGAGAGAGTAAAAAGGAAGGGGAGCGACACACAGAGAGAAACATCAATGTGAGAGAGACACATCAATTGGTTGCCTCCCTCATGAGCCCTGACCCGAGCTTGCAACTGAGGTACACACCCTTGACCAGAATCAAACCCCAGGGCCCTTTAGTCTTCGGGCTCATGCTGTATCCACTGAACCAAACATGCTAGGGCCTCTGCCCACTTTTTAATTGGATTGTTTGTTTGATAAAGAACTCATACAACAGCATCAATAACTTTCCGCAAAATTTTTTTCTTCTTTTTTCTCATTTTCTTCATTTCTCTATTTAGCTTTCTCTGCCTGTCCCTCCCTCCCTCCTTCCCTTCTTTCCTTGACCTAATATTTCAGGTAACCAGGTGTAAGTTATAAATTGTTTCCATCTCCAACCTGCCTTCCCACGGACACACCAAATTTACTCACTTCTTTTTTAGGCCCTGGCTGAGCAGGAGGTTTGGATTTACTCAGACCAAAATAAATATTGAAAGTCTCTTATTTGGATGATAAAAGACAAATGAATCCCTGTCTTGAATGAGCTTCTAGTTCGTTGGTGGCGGCGGCAGGAAGCATTACTATGCTTGGATAAATCACAACAAGGTGAGTTCTGTAATCACTATAAACAATGCTTGGGTAGCAGAGAAAAGGATGCAGGTAGCCTTCCCTGGGAGAGACGCTAACTCTGTCTACCCTTCCTCTCTACACTCTTACCACTGCCGTGTGTACATGCACCCCTGGGCTCTCTCACTTGGTGGCCAGGACTATCCATCTTCCGAGTCAGGGGCTGGGGGATGGTTTAAATCTAGGACTTGCCTGCCCCATGGTAACGAGTGAGATGACTCTAGTGTTGCTAGCATTTTAAGCATTGGCACAGGAGACCGCATGCTCTGTCCTGCTCTGAGGTTGAGCCTAAATGCAATGATCTTTAAAACCACAGACTATGCAGGCTTGCGGAACTGCCTGCGTATGTTGTAAAAGAAGTGGTGCCGCTGGTGTGGAGTTGCAAGATAAGCAGAGAACACAGCAAATGACTCAGTGGGAGTTTCCCCCAGGGGAAGGATAGAGGAAAAGAGGGTACTGTTTTTTTGGCAAAGGAAACTGGCACTGAACGTGATCATTGCAACCCCGGACGCTTGGCTTTTCCCATGGGGGAGATCAAACGTGGTAAACGCAGAACTGCACTTCCGAAGCTGAACCTTCGCGAGCTCCAGTCTCCAAGTGAGATGTCAGAACGGCCACTATCCTTGGCGAGAGGAGCCCTTTAATTAATTTCAGCCTTGAGCTGGCAGCTTGCCACGAAAGCACCTGAGTATGGCTGCCTGTGCCCAGGACTGCAGCAGGCCACTGCCAGTGGCTTGCTGGTCCCCCAGAAGCGTGCACCTGTTTCCGTGGGGGAAGACAGGGTTGCCCTGTTCTCCTGGTTAGGGATCTGTTCCCATTTGGCTTCCTTAGAGAGAATTTTTCCAAACAGTCTTTTCTCGGAAGCAGTTCTAGAGGTGGGACAAAGACAGAAAGGGTAGTCCTGCTTTCCCTTTCCGTTTGAAGAGCCCCTGAAGTCAGCACGTGGAGCCAGCAGAAGGTGTCTAACGAAAGGTCGCACTTCTGGCTGAGTCGGAGCTTGTCGTCTTCCGTTAGCTCTGGAAATCCCAAGGTTATCCCTGTGGGAGAAGGTCTGGAGGCCCCCTAGTGTCATGGAGGTGATCTGGCATTGTTCTGAGGGCCGCCCCCTGTTATCTCTTCAGGGGTTTTGGACTCAGTTATCAAAAGCTGATGTCCAGGTGTCTCAGAGGAAGCATCCTGCAGGTTTGCAAATGTTTTGCGTGCCCTTGTTGTGCTTCGTGAAGCACCTTCTGCTCCTGTTGCCACAGGGGATGCCCTTTGGAAGACTTGTTTCATTTTCTTAGAAGGGGCAGAGATGTGTTGGAGGGCGGAGCTGTGCTGAGGTAGAAGTCCTAAGACTGTAGTGAAAACCTCTGTCTGTGCAACTTCCGGCCCAAATCTACCCACACATCTGGCTTCCTTCTTCTGGTTTTAGTCCTGAGCCCTCATGACCTTGGTCGGGAAATGTTTTCTCTGGCTCTTTTCTCTATGCTCCTCTTAGCTCACTAAAGTGTTTCTAAAAATCTTTAAGCCTCTAAAGAATGAGATTATGTACTTTCACACATCAAATGGAGTTATTATTTATTTGCTGGTAAACATAGGCTGTGTGATATGTAGAATATTTATAGCATCAGGTGATGTAATGTCCAGTTTATATGTAACTACCAAATGACTCTGGAGCCAAACTGCCCAAATAAGATGCTGCCTCCAGCACTCATTAACTCTGTGATACGCATAGGGTTACTAAACCTCTCTGTGCCTCCCTGTCTTCACATTTTTTTGAGAAATCATATGAATCATATGTATTTTAATGACTTAGAAAGGTTTGTCTCATTCATAGCAGAAGTCAATAACAAACATTGCACTGTGCTCAAAAGTAGCTCAAAAGCATTTAATACAACATGTTACTATGATAAGTCAGACTGAAATCCAGAGTTAACATGTACTTTGTTTTCAAATTAGAACATACAGAAACAAACACACACAATTAAAATATTGTGTTACTGCCCGGCTGGCATGGCTCAGTGGTTGAGTCTTGACCTTGTACCAAGAGGTCACAGCTCAAATCTAGTCAGGGCCCATGCTCTGGTTTCAGGCTCGATCCCAGTGTGGGGCATGCAGGAGGCAGCAGATCAATGATTCTCTCTCATCACTGATGTTTCTATCTCTCTCTTTCCCTTTCCCTTCCTCTCTGAAATCAATAAAAATATATTAAAAAATACTATGTTACCAAATGCCTCAGTTAGCAAATTGTTTTGCTCCAAGGGAGAAAAGAAAATTTGTCAATATGTGGATTTTGTGTGCTTCTTAAAAGCAACATTTTTGCTACTTTAGTATAACTCCTAAACTATTGATAAAGTAATATTACTAAGTATTAGTATAACACACCATACTAATGATGTGGGAGTGACCAGCTAAAGATATAGTTATTAAAGCCTTAAAAGTAAATGTAAACCTGAGACAAGCCACAAAGAGCAAGGTGAGAAAACAGGTGAAAGGAGAAATTTGGGGAACACTACTATTTAGGGGTCAAACAAAATGAAAGTTGGAAAAGGAGACAAAGCTAACGAGCCAGTAGCGAGGACCAGAGAGTTTGAAGATGCTGAGAACAAAGGAACCAATTGATGCAGCAGTGTCTTGAGGATGGAAAGGAGAGGGCATTAGTCACAGGAGCCGGAGGGTAAATGCAGAAAGTAACCTCAACTATAAGGAGAAACACCTCACGTGCATAGAGAACATTTCAGAATGAACCGATTGGGTGTGGCATTTCTTCATTTTTCAAAGGGAGGTAGTAACAGTGAAGACATTCAACTCACGATCCAGGATCTCATGAGTGTCTTGAGGTCATTTCTGAATTTAGCTTCTCTGGATCTAGAGACAGTTGTACTCCTCCCCCAAATTCCCCCCACCCTCAGCCCCCACCCATGGCAAATGATCCACCCACACATAAGTAGCCCTCAGCGGTGGAACAGAAACAAGAAACCCCACTAATTCCTGCTATTGGAAAGGGGAAGCAGACTCACAGGAGCCTCTGCTTGTGCAATCCTGACCTCCGTGCAGGCGAGCTACCCTCGGGTAGGTCTCACTTCTGTTTCCAGGAGATAATTTCCCAGGCATCTGGCTCTCCCTGGCAGAGGGTTTTCTCTAACGTATCCTCCCTGGCCGGAAGTGAAGATGGCACTACAGACTGTGTCCTCCTTGGGTGAGAAGCTACTGTCTTAAACTACTACCATTGAACAGCCATAGTCCCTTTTAGTCCCAGGCTCTTTAACTTGCTCAAACACTTAGTTTGGGTTTTGCTTATTTGATTCCCAGTTAGTTCCTTGTGTTAACAGGCATGCCCATAATTCTTTTATTTTTTAAGAATTTATATCCCCTGTTTTTTTTCTCTTTGTTGAAATCACACAGATAGAAAACACACTGATTTTAAGTATACCGGCTCAATAATTTTGTATTTTCCCACGTGTCCAGCTATATTGAGGTTTAGGACTTTTCCAGCATATAGTTAACTCCTTCATGCCCCCCAGTAAAGTGGCTACTTTTCAGACCTCTATCACCATAGTAGCCCAAATCCATAGTTTTTGAACTTCATATGAATGGAATCATACAGTATTTACTCTTTTGTTTGTGGCTTCTTTTGTCCAACATTGTGACTGTGAGAGTCACCTCTGGTAGTGTATGTAGCAGCAGGTTTTTTTCTTTCTCTCCACTGTGGTGTAGCTTTGCTCCATAACCCTGCAGGGGTTATGAAATGGGAGGACACTCCTTGCCCCACCTTTGCAAAGAACGTGGGCTCTTAGGCCTCAAAGCAGCACTGCTTGTACTCAGTCTTCCCTGAACACAATGCCTCAGCTTCTGGTCACACAATCCTGTTCCTAAATCTAAGAGAAAAGGTGTGTGCCACAGTATTTCCCTCCATTATGTTCATCTGTCCCCTCCTCCTCTGTGTCTTCCCTTTCTCCTGAACACACTTGCACCAACATTTCTGCCCTCTCTTTTATCCAGAAACAGCTCCTAGATGTCTTTGTCTATAAACATATGTTCTCAGGTGGTTGCCAACCCAGTTTCATACACAGAGAACCTCAGAATCCCATCTAGACAGCGAGGATGCTCTGATAATCTACTTCTTCAAACTGGTGAGTAGCCCAAAGTCTATGCTCACAAGACTTCTAGTTCTAGAAAAGTGTGAAGGCTAGTTAAGCAAAATGTTGGTCTCTTTGTTCCTCCAGACACCAATCAGTTGCAAGAGGAAGTCCGTGTTTATGTTTCTAGTGCTCTTTATCTCCGTAATGTGCATTTCAACAGTGTCTCGATCTAAAGGATTGAGAGCCAGAGTGTCTAGATTCTTATCTTGCCCTCCCTTCATAAATAAAGGAAGCTAGATCATTTATTGAACAACCAGTTCAGCATCCTTAGAAGAAGCTTGCTACCTTAGCATTTTTAAAGTTGCCTTTCATCTACTCTTTCTAGTAGGGTCAACAAGTGCCAGGTGAAGTCATAACCTGGTCGGGAAAACCTGCCAGTTTGGCTTCATTTGATTGTCATTTCTAATTGTGAAGTAAAAGAAAAAAGAAAAAGATTTTAGATGAAGGAATAAGCATAATTCCAGGAATAAAGGAAAACTGAAATTAGATTGATTCTATGAAAATTAGCTATGTATGCTCTTGGAAGATAACATTGATTGATTCTGGGGAGATTATGTTGGAGTTAGCACAACTCAGTGAAAAGACCTAGGTCTTCGATCTTGTTTCAGCATGAATTTGTGTGGTCTGGGGACAGTATCTTACTTTCAGCATCTGCTTCCTCATTTGACAAATGTTTCTAATAGCAGTTGGGCCCAATATGCGAAGTGTTTGAGGATTAACTGTGTACGTGCTGGAACAGCATGGACATGCATCCTTTTGTGAGGGTGGAGAAGAGGAGAAAATGGAGGGGTGCAGAAAGGAGACTGTATGCTTTCTGTATGGCCGATAGGAGGACAGAAGGGAAGATTTAAAAATTTTTGCAATTTTAGGGAAGGGAAGAAGAGAGCAGAAAGATCCGGTTAGGGAACAGGTTGTTGTGCTGTTTCATGCCTTATTCATGAGAGAAGCTGGGCAGTGCCTCTCTTTATGAGTCAAACTGTGATGACCCCTGTGTACTGCTGGCTCCTCAAGAGCAGGAACCACAGTGCTGTTGTCTCTGTCATCCCAGCACATCGAGACCAGGTGCTGAGACAGAGCAGTTTTCAATAAATGCCGATTGAATGGTGAATAAATGAATGAGTGGATTCTGGGTGTAACTAACCACATGAGTATACAAAGCAATCTCCAGATAAATGCATGTTGCGTGACTGAATAAGTGAATGCACAACTCCTATCTGATGAATGTGCAATAAGGTTAATTTGCAGACTATGAAATATACAAATAGGTGAGTACAAAGCAGGTAAAGCACAAACCCCAGTGAAACAGCAGGTAGAGCATTTTTAATCCTTGCTGCTGCTGCTCCCAGGGATGGTTTTAGGAATTTGTTCATATGATACAGGAAGTGACTCTGTCAACATAGTTTGAGGACTTCCAAGTAAGAAAGGAATCTCTTTTGAACTTCCATTCTAGAGATTTGTCTTCCAAAAATTAGGGTGATTTGTAAAACTGCTAATTTTGTGTGGATTTGCAAATACAGATTGGAAAATAGCACCAGACACTGTAAAATTGGGTGAATTTGTAGATGTGCTCAGAGCTGTGCTAAGAAAGTATTAAAAAGTCTGATCTTGAGACATTTGCCCAAAATTTAAATAACTGTAAACCCACTAGGGCCTCCTTCATACATTGTCAGTGCTCTGTTACATTAGTTGCATGAATGAGTGAGTCAAGAAAGTTGGATCAGAACTTCTAGAATCCTCTGTTTTTCCTGTTTAGCTTACAAAACACGAATTCCTAGAGAAACTGGAAAAATAGTGGGTTGAATAGATGAAAGACTGTGATACTTAAACAGCTCCATTCACAGATATGTTTAAGACTTGGCATGGGAGAATGAGATTACTTGCAGGCCTGTATTTTTCATTTAGGAATGAAGAAGCATTTTAGCCAGTATAGAAAACAGCAAAGATAAGCAGGATATAGATATAACTCAGGAAATCATTTGAGTAAGAATGTGCGGTCATGAGGTATGTTTTAAGGGGCAAAGGATGACAACAGTTGAGTTTCTTGGGTCACATCTGGGGGAGGATAAATTTTATACAAATTGACAAGAGTTTTTCCTACTGCTGTATTACTAATGGGCTGACTTTTGAAAGCCATTCAAGACTTCAGGCCTGGCTATAGGAAGTGTTTGGCTGCTATAACAAAAATACCATAGACTGGGTTGGCTTAAAAAACATTTATTTCACACAGTTCTGGAGGCTGGGTAGTCTAAGATCAAGACCGTGGCAGGGTATCTGATGAGGGCCCATTTTCTAGTTTTCTAGTGGTCTTTTTGCTGTGTCATCATCACATGACAATAAGAGGCCCAGAGTTCTCTGGAGTCCCTTTTATAAGAGCACTAATCCCACTCATAAGGACTTCACCCTCATGGCCTAATTCAGTGATGGCGAACCTATGACATGCGTGTCAGAGGTGACACGCGAACTCATTTTTTTTGGTTGATTTTTCTTTGTTAAATGGCATTTAAATATATAAAATAAATATCAAAAATATAAGTCTTTGTTTTACTATGGTTGCAAATATCAAAAAATTTCTATATGTGACACAGCACCAGAGTTAAGTTAGGGTTTTTCAAAATGCTGACATGCTGAGCTCAAAAGGTTCGCCATCACTGGCCTAATTACATCCCCAGAGACCCCACTTCCAAATACCATCACATTTGGGATTAGAATTTTATTGTTGAAGTAAAATTTATTGCATGTAAAATTTGGC
The DNA here is from genome assembly GCF_014108235.1 of Myotis myotis. Classification (NCBI taxonomy): domain Eukaryota; kingdom Metazoa; phylum Chordata; class Mammalia; order Chiroptera; family Vespertilionidae; genus Myotis; species Myotis myotis. The sequence continues at coordinate 53,908,368 of NW_023416313.1, read as the reverse complement.
AGGTAAAAACTTTCCCACCTGAACCTGCATACACATGCACAGGTATGTGCACTCATGCGCATATATTCACCGCATACACACAGAGATCCAGCCCAATAGAAGTATAATGCGAGATGAAGCAGGAGTAGTAGTTCGGGATCAGATGATGAATGACCGTCTAAGTAGTTTGGATTTTATCCTTTAGACTGTGAGGATCCACTAAAGAATTTTAAGCAGGACAACAGTCTGCTGTGCATTTTAGGAAAATCTCCCTTTCTAAATGCAGTGTAGAAGATGATGTAGGACTCATAAGCACTAGAAGATGCTACTGTATTAGGCCAAGACTTTCCTTATTACCTGCCTCTTAGCTCTTTAACTTATAAGACACTTTGTCTAACTCTGTGTTCTGCCTTCCATATACTGGTTGCTCAATCAACATTTCAAAACCGTAGGCAAGAAAGCAAGCTGGATCTGTGCGATGGATGTAAATAAGATGTCTGGAACCATTCAAGAAGAAGGAAGAAAAGGAGGACCAAGAAAGGGCAGGGGGAATAATAAGGAGGTTGGCTTTTACTTGGGACGTCAAGAGATGGGAGTGGATAAAACATAAAGTTGCTTGGGAAAAGCCAATGCAAGTTGGAGTAGGCACATATGACACCAAAAGAGTAAGGTGAGAGAGATACACCGTGCAGGCTGTGTGGCTGGAGAGAAGAGACACTTGATGTAAGTTTAGGTCCTGTAATCAAGCTGAATACAAAGGGGAATCCCATTGTTCATGAAGGAGGACAGGAGAGCTGTACCAAGGTGAGATGCCTCTTGCCTAAAATCTGAGTTGGAAGATGTAGTTCATGAAAAATAAGAGGTTTGTAAATGCATGTCTCCCTCAAAAGATACATAAAGTGGAAACATTATTTAAGAGCAAACACCTTTCTGCATTGTAAGAATGAAAGTTTTGAGGGAAGAATTTATTTTACACCTTGAGAAAAACTGGTGACACTCAAAGCAGCCCATATCTGATAGATGAAGCCAGCTACTTAGAATAAATGGGCCAGAATGTGGGATTGAAGCACAACATTCAAATGGAATTTATAATATGGACATAAAATGAGAAACTTGATGCAACCCACAAGAGTCATATGCTATAGCAACTGATAGATGTGATTGTAAAGTCAATAAAATACCTTTGAAACTTTAGCTACAGCAAAACTGAATTTTTTTCCCCTAAAAAGCTAAGGAAATTTGGCAGGTAAAAATTTGGAGACAGTAGAGTTCTTGTGATAATAATGAAGATACGGGATAATCAGTTTATGAAATAAAAGTAGACAATCCTGGTGACACTGAGAAGAAGCTAGAAAATTTTATTGTGGGACTGTCTCATGGGTAAGAAAATTGGTCAAAAATGGGAAACGTGAAAATAAAACTAAAGCACCAAACATCAAGAAAGAAAATATTTAATCGACATGGTAGCTCAGGACAGGAACTGCACAGTCAGGTTTTTGAAGAACGTAAGCGTTCTAGGGCTTATGGATTCATTTTTGTGCTTTGTAAGGTTTTTTTTTCTGAGGACTGTATGGGAAAACCTTTGGCAAATAGGATGAATGAGAAATAAAAAATGAGTGTCAAAGACTAAGAAAGATCTTAGATACTGGAGGCCACCACTTTACTGAAAATTTATTACAGTAGATTTTACATGCAGGACTATCTGTAGTGATTGGCTGGATTAACCGAGGGCATGATACAAGGTGTTGTAATATAGCATATTTGGTGAGAAAAACATGAATTGAAGGAAAAACAGAACATTTTAAAGCAAAAGATAAATGGAACACACGTTATATTTGAATTAATATGCTTTTGTTTGATACAACAAACCATGATGATTTTCCTTTAAGACCATGCAAAAATTTATGACACTAATAAGATGAGTTGAAAGGTCTTTACGTTACCCTCAGCTTCCGTGGCCACGCCATGAAACCATTTAAAAAAACCACTGATTAGAAATGGTAGGAAATGAAAGCATGAAGGCAACGAAAAATGGTAGCCAGTACACGCCTTTATTCTAGGCATGGTATGTTAATAATCTCTCCATTAGTGGGATTCACCAGGGAAGCAGAATGAGTAGGAGACATATATCAAGAAATTTATTTTAAGGAATTGGCTGAACAATTGTGGGGCTGGTTAGGAATCCATAGGGCAAGGAAAGGAAGGCTAGAACTCTGAGTTGGGGATGAAGCTGCTTATCACAGCTGGAGTTTCTTCTGAGAAGCCTTGGTTTGCTCTTGAGGCCTTTCAACTGATTGATTCACACACACATCTCCCTTAATGTCAATTGACTATGGACTTGAATCATATCTACAGAGTATCTTGACAATAATAGCTAGATTAGTTCTGATTGAATGACTGGGAGTATAGCCTAGCCAGGAGACTATCAAACTCTCTTAAGAAAATGTGGTAAGAATGAGATGTTAAATGAAAGGGATATAATTGTAGAAACTAAGTCAAAGAGTCTGCTGGCCACGTATTCTGACAATAAAAGAAGGGGAGAATGCATTTAAAATATATGACTGGAATATGAGAAATGCTGGATGGAGCCAAGTCACTAATTCAATCATTCACTTAGTCTCTCACTTCTCATTCATCAAACATTTGTTTCTAGCTACTTATGAGACTTTGCGGTCACAAGATACAGCCTCTTTCAATAAGTAGCTCCGAGCCTGGTGTGAGAGGTAAAGAAGTAAAAAGACATTTTAAAAATGCGTGTTTTGGAATACAATATGATAGATGTGTGTATATATGCTGTGGGAACATCAAGGAAGATGAGTGAGGATTGTAGACAAATTGAAATGAATTTATATTGACGATGTTGAAATGGGTGACAGGCCAATGAGGATCCCAGGCATAAATGTGAAGAGGATGAATCAAGGAAGTGGAAATAAAAATAGAGGAATTTTAAAAGTTAGCGAGCATGGGAGGGTAACATTTCTTATGCTAATTATGCTCTTACATATTCATGACATGTGGCTCTCCCCAAGAGTAGGTGTGATCCCACCAGCAGTAATGAAGATCCTTTTATGGCCCATGGAAAAGTAGCACAATCTCAGAGGGCAGCTGTGCATCTGCTAGGCTGGAGGGAAAAGAACATGCTGTATAGAATTTTTTCACACTTCAAGGTTAATGAATTTCAATTTTAAGAAGCCAGCAGATAAGAATGATGGTTGAGTGTCTGGGTAGCTGAAATACCAGATGCCCACGTCAGCTCAGAGGCTCCACTGGAAAGAAATAATTTTTATAGTGAATATATCTGTCCCCAAAGGCAGCAGGTTATGTCTTCCTTTTAGCCCCTGCCTTCCAAAATAGATCCCCACTGTATTAACTTGGATTCTTGTTGGCAAGTAAGAGGAATCAATTGAAACAGGCTGAACAAAAAAATGATTACCTGTAAGAATGCAGGAATAGATAATAGAACGAGTGGGGGAAGGTAGCCTTGATACCATTGTAAAAATCTGGTTATTAATTAACAGGGAGGGAGTAGAGGAAATGCCAGATAATAAATGGATGCCATTTGTGCCAGGAAGCTGCAGTTTAACACTCTCCAGGTACCCCCCCCCCCCCCACACACACACACACCCGCGTAGATCCTGGGGGAAGGGACTGGACAGAGGCAGTTTAGACGCATGCCCAGTAAGGTCTGGGTGATGTGGGAAGGAACTTGCCTGTTAGTCATACCTGGAAACAGGGTAGTGGCCCCTGCAAAGGTGTGAAATCTGAAACACATAATCTCCTGAACAAAAGAGCTCCTCCCCTTCTCTGTTGGCCCTCTTGTGAGCAGGGCTCCTGGCTCTCTTGTTGCAGGGGGCACACTCCCCTGGAGTTGCCTACATGGCCCACAGCCATGTGGACACCACACAATAGACGAATGGACTGTGACCAGTCTAATGCTGCATCGGACCCAGCTTCACCATGGAACGGAAACTTTGGATGCTGCCTTTGCTTCTAGCTCTACTGGATCCCTAGCTGCACATTTTTCGGAACTGGTTTAAGGGAAATAGGACTTTTAAAACCAAGGGATATAATTTCATGCAAATAAACCATTCTACAACATCTCATTCTCCCATGTGAGTCTTAGAAAATTCTTTTCTCAAGAAATCATAAGAACCCCACTCCCACCAGCGTTGGAGAAACCCCACCGGTCTAATTCTCTCATAACAGCCTGATCTCAGAAATGGGCTGGGCTGGGATTTTCACCCTGTTCCTCCTTCTCTATTTTTTGCTCATTAGCTTCATTTTCTGGTCTCCAATCCGCATGGTGGAATGTCTGCTCCAGAGTTAACAACTGTAGCTGCAGCTACACACAGAGGGACTTTCCCAGTTCCAAATCTGATTGGCTGGGTTTAGATCAGGGGCTGGGAGGAGAGAGACTGAAGCCTGCAGTGGGAGAGAGGGATCATTGCTAGTTAGGTCTCTCCAGGGAGAAATCTGAGAGAAAGGAGAGGGGGAGCACATCACACACTTTTAGTTCCTCCCGTGGAGTTCTTGATTCCTATTCTTTTTTTATTCTGACCAGTGAGTATGAGGATAATGGGTGCGCCTTCATAGTGAAATCTTTAGGAAATAGGAGCCAGTGTGCTTCATTTGCTTTTCTATTTTAGTAAAACCATAACTACTCACTGAACTAAACAGCTACCCTTTCCTTTTTTCCACTTCAGTCCACCTGCACCTGGAATTAAAAAGCAAAACCCAATAGATCATTATGTTTTCACTTAGCTCCTCCTATGTGCTTAGCATTGTGGAGCTCAATTTGAAGGCTACAGAGGAGCCAGAAGACATAGATTTAAATAAGCAAATAAATTATTGTCTACTGGAAGAATTAAAGGAAAGATTGAGAAAGAGGCTGTATTATATCAGATTAATATTCTAATAGACATATTAAGAGAATATATCACAAAATACTAGAGTATTCTTCTCCCTGGGCCTCCTGTGTACCTGCTGAGTCAGTCTTCCAGGCACAGGGAGAGGAAGAGGCTCTGCTGTGCACCCCTCCTCCTGCCCGAGAGAGAGAGGGAGAGAGAGAGAGAAAGAGAGAGAGAGAGAGAGAGAGAGAGAGAGAGAGAGAGAGAGAGAGAAAGAAAGAGAGAAAGAGAGAGAGAGAGAGAGAGAGAGAGAGAGAGAGAGAGAGAGAGAAGAGAGAGAGAGAGGAGTAAGACTGGTGAGAAACCCTGAGAAATGCCTGGTTGTGGCGAGTCAATTGTAAATAATGAATTGTTTTTGAACCTCACTAGTGGTTTTTGAAATAAAATTTATTAGACTTCTCTCTCCATTATGCTACACTGCCTCTCCATAGATCTAGAAGTGATGGTAATTGCTCTATTTTTCTGAGCTTTAGCCCTTGTAATAGTCTTATAATGATAATATGTTTTACATGGTAATGCCCTAATAAGAATACTACTACGTATAAGATTAGGTGAAATGTATTTGACAAATTTAATTTTAAAAAGCCAACAGGAAGAACCACATCCCAAAGAGATTAAATGTTGACTTAGGTCCTCAGAGCAAGAAATTACTAGAAGTTTAGTTTCCCTTTTGTAACTGTTCTGCTCCCTACTCCCAGAGGGCTTTGGTGCTGCTCTCAGAACCTGCACCCCAGAGTCTCTGAAGCACCTATGGGCTCCTGAGTGAATGACAATGAACTTCCAAGTGAGTTTTTTTGAATTTCTATAACCTCTAATGATTCTTATAAAGATCATGTAAGCAGATAAAGTTTAAGTGAATGAATGTAGAGGATTGTGGGGAAAGATGATCAATAGATTTAAAAATAATTTAGTGTCTCCTGGCCATGGGTCATTTTCTCCTTCAATAGCTCAACAGAACAACATCTCTATTAGTTTTGTGTGTGTGTGTGTGTGTGTGTGTGTGTGTATGTGTGTGTGTGTTTACTGGAAGAGGCTATATAAGTTTTCTGTAGTATTAGGAGCTTGGTGTTATAAAAAAATTATCTGAAGAAGTGCCATCAAATTCTTAAAGCTAAACTTGAATTTTGAAAACAAAACTGTCATAAAATGCTTTTAGAGATATGGAATGGAGTCTCCCTCAGAAATAGTTCTGGAAAGGGAGAAGGCTGTGATTGCAGTCGCTTCCTAAAGGTATGAAGGAAGCAACTTCTGTTGTAAGGACTCACTGGAAAAATAGCCACAATTTCATTCTAATAAAGTAGATATAAACTGTAAATGTAATCATAATAGGAAACAGTTATTTTCCCTTTTGTCTACAGTTGTACCTACTGTAGTACATAGAATATTCTGTCTGAGGTTACGATGGTGAATTTGATGTGTCCACTTGGTTGGGTCACAGTACCCACATATGTGCTCTACCATGTTTCTGGCTGTCTCTGTGAGAGTGTTTCTGAATTAGATTAACATTTTATTTATTTTTATTTTTTTAAATATATTTTATTGATTTTTTTACAGAGAGGAAGGGAGAGGGATAGAGAGTGAGAAACATCGATCAGCTGCCTCATGCACACCCCCTACTGGGGATGTGCCTGCAACCAAGATACATGCCCTTGAACAGAATCGAACCTGGGACCCTTCAGTGCGCAGGCCGATGCTCTATCCACTGAGCCAAACTGGTCAGGGTGAAGATTAACATTTTAATTGGTGGACTTCGAGTAAAGCAGATTGTCCTCCACAATGTAGAAGGGCCTCATCTAGTCATTTGGAGGCCTGAATAGAACAAAGACTGACCCTTCCCAAGCAAGAGGGAATTCTGACAACAGATGGCTTTGAAGTTGAACTGCAACATTGGCTCTTTCCTGAGTCACTAGGTTCTGCCCCCCCACACCCCCGCCAGGTGAGTTTTGGAATAATCAGCTTTCATAATTGCATGAGCCCATTTCTTAGAATCAACCTCTCTCTCTCTCTCTCTCTCTCTCTCTCTCTCTCTCTCTCTCTCTCTTTCTCTCTCACACACACACACACACACACACACACACACACACACACACACACACACTCCTATTGGTTCTATTTCTCTGGAGAGCCCAGCCTAATACAGAGGTTAAATTTTATTATTTAAAGAGGGAGAGGAGGGAGGGAGGGAGAGAGGAAAGGAGAAAGGGGGGGTCCCTTTAAGAGTAGCTCCCCTTAAGAATTTATTTAAATGGTATAGTGCCGGAAGCCGGTCCATCCTTGCTGCTTGACACAGTCGCTGCAGGAAAGAAACATCTGCACAGCATATGTTTCAAGGGACCTGGAGTATATAGCATACTGTTCTTAATATGTTTGCTCCCCTTAGCGCTGTGTATTTTAACCAAGGTCACCTCTCCAAGAAAGGTTGTTTCCCCAGGTAGGAATTTTTCCTGAAGTCAGGGAGGGGATGCCTCTCCTAGAAAGGTTGTTTCCCCAGGTAGGAATTTTTCCCTGAAGTCAGGGAGGGGATGAAACTCCTTAACTAAGTGCCAGGCGGGTAGTTAATCACTACAAACAATCATGCTTAAGCTACATAATCTTTACTCCCTGGAATGGAGATAAGAAACGCCCTAACCTTTGTAATAGAAATTGACAGGATTAAAATCAACTGGGATAAATACGGATGTAACAAGACAATAAACAGCAGAACTTCGCTGGAGATCCAGACCAGAACTTGGCTAGAGATCCTGGCTAGGCTGCTGATCAACTGAACACTGTCTCCGTGTCCTTCCTTCTTCGCCGACTCCATCCACACCTTTGGGGACCCCTGGACCTGCTGGGGTTGGACTCCGGCAGTATAGACTCTATATTCCTTTTAAAACACTGTCTCTTGAATGTATAAGTTTATAAATCATTTAAAAGGTGCTTTCTTTAAGCAAGCACTTAATGAATTGGAACAAAACTGCAATAAGAAGTAGATTATGTGGGATGCGTTTTAGCAAGTATTAGTGAACTCATGGAGGACAAGGTCGTTTGCATTATATTCTGTTCAATCTCTGATCTAATGTATTGAAATGGCTGATATTTGAGTGGGTCTGACCTATAAAAAAGCAATTAGATATGATTCAATATAACAGAAGTACATTTTTATACAATAAAGTCCAGAAAATAATATTTCTAGATTCTTTCCCATGTAAGTAATTTCCTTGATTTAGAATCAGTTTTTTTACAGGCCAGTGAGCTAAGTATAAGATGGAGGCAATCAAATGCTTTATGTGAAGAATACACAAACTTGTGCAGGGTGATTAGTTCTTTTGTTGTTGTTGTTTTTTAAATATATTTTTATTGGTTTCAGAGAGGAAGGGAGAGGGAGAGAGAGTTAGAAATATCAATGATGAGAGAAAATCATTGATCAGCTGCCTCCTGCACATCCCCTACTGGGGATTGAGCCTACTACCAGGCATGTGCCCTTGACCAGTATCAAACCTGGGACCCTTCAATCTGTAGGCCGGTGCTCTATCCACTGAGCCAAACCGGCTAGGGCTGATTGGTTCTTTTAAGTACTTTTCATCAAACCTTGAAATTTCCGGGTTTTTTTTTTTAGTACACTGCAACACCTCTGAAATCATGGGTACAGCTTGTTTCCTACCTTAATGCAGCTTCTCACCTAAGGCACCATTCCATGCAAGTGGACTGGCTGTGTGCCAGGTGTTCATGTTGATGCTATTGAAGTGCCTGTGGGTGTTCTATGTGTCTCTTAGGTGGTATTGCTTAATCTGCACAAGTATAATTGATGTTGCCCTTGACAGTTTAGAAAGCTCATTCCCCTTTCATCTTCACACAAGCATCATAGCATGCATTGTCTTCTCCATATTTATAATGGAGAAGGTGCAGCTGAGACAGCTAAACTCACCTGTTGAGGTTACATAACTTAATAGAGGGTGCTGGAAGGATAAATCACTCTAGGCACGATTGCTTTCCCACCTAGAGATTGATATCCAGCTTTCCTGCAACTTGCTTTTCTCCTTCCAGTTTGGTTGTACCCATTTTGGGGATCAGATTGCCGCTGGACCATGAGCTTCTTATGTAGCAGGACAGTAGGATTTTGTGAACATTTTCAAGGCTGTGTTTCCAAGGAAAGTCTCAGCAGTTCCCTGCTGCATTTTGGCAACTGGCCTCGGTTGTCTCTGGGCTTATTCTTATTCCAAAATACAGTGCTGACTTTGCAAACTTACTGTAAAGCATGTGCACTTTGAAAGCATAGCCATCTGCATGCAGCCAAGCTGGAAATGAGCTGGCTGTTTGCAACACAGCCTCACTTGCCTAGTGCATTCAAGGAAAAGATGACATCGGGATACCCAGGGAGCTGTTGTATAATGAGCTGCATTCAGGAGCTGTGGAAACTGTGGGAAGAAACTCCTGTGAGGGATTTCTTAAGGCCCTGTATTAAGGACTGTGATTGGACGAGTACTTCACTACTAAGGTGTGGACGGATAGTTAGTCTCAGAGAATGTGTCCTGAGTACAAGGGCTGAGCCTAACTCTGCTCCCAGGCACTGTGCTTAGAGCCCAGACACACAGATTAGAAGAAAAATGGTCAAAATCAGCAGAATGTTTGTTATGTGTGGGCACAGAATAATACTGACTCTCATTTAAGAAAAAATGACCTACCTCTTTCTTTCAATATGTTTTAGCATCCTTGCTTCTCTCTTTTATTATTTAGATTTTTTTAAAAAATTGCAGCTGTCTTTGGCAATTGGTTTTTCTAAATCTGTTGTCTGTACTGTGTAAACTCACAGTGGAGTTTGTGAATATCCCTTTAAATTTAGTTCACAGTATCCCTAATAATAGATTTTCTTTCTTGTGAATTTATTTTGCAGGCTTTTTCCTAGACACTTACAGTTGCTTCATTCATTCTGGCTCAGGGCCACAGGGACAATTCTGGCACAAAACAAACATTAGCAGACTAGAATACAAGACCAATCTCTTATCTTACTAATTACCACCCATTCCCACTGACAAAATGTTCAGGTCTTACGGAAAAACAAACAACTCACCCGAAAAGCAGAGGCAATGTATGCATGTAATTTCACCCGGCTGTGTGGGCTCCGTCAGGGAATTTTCAGTGCTGACTTTCTGGTTGGTAGATCTTAAACAGCTTCTGTGGTCACAAGGTCACCTCTGGCCTTGAGTCTCATAACTAGTCAATTGAGCCTTGGCTTCCCCATCTGAAAAACTGGATAATCATAGCTACTTCATAGTGTTTGAAGATCAAATGGGATCATGAGTGATAAATGGTTTGTAAGCTGCAAAGTGTTATAAGAGCTTTAGCTATGATGATGAGGATGGATAGAATTTTTAGAAGTTAGCAAATCTCTACACTATCAATTTTAAGTTGCTGTTTCTTCTTTTTGTTTCCTTAATATGAATTAACTTGTTTATAGGTATTGCAATGTGAATACACACTGATACACACAAAACACAATTTCTTGTAGATGTCTAAGAATTGTCAGGAGATTAGTTTTAGAAATCATGACTGCATAGAGTTTTGAGAGGGGTTTGCAAACTATGGCCATGGACACAATCAGGCCAGCTGCCTGATTTTGTAGATCAAGTTGTACACTGACTGTGGCTTCTCTTGAGTCGGTTACTTGCAATAGACTGTATGGCCTGAGAAGCCTAGAGCAGTGATGGCGAACCTTTTGAGCTCGGCGTGTCAGCATTTTGAAAAACCCTAACTTTGTTGCCGTTCACATATAGAAATTTTTTGATATTTGCAACCATAGTAAAACAAAGATTTATATTTTTGATATTTATTTTATATATTTAAATGCCATTTAACAAAGAAAAATTAACCAAAAAAATGAGTTCGCGTGTCACCTCTGACACACATGTCATAGGTTCGCCATCACTGGCCTAGACTATTCATTCATTGGCCCTTTACAGAAAATGTTTGGTGACTCCTGAATTGTGTCAAAGGATTTGGCAAAATAAAAGAAATTTTAATTTCTAAGTATGATCATATCCTTTAATACCCCCATTGGTCAGTGAAATGGAAATTTTGGTACACTGGTGGTGAGAATGTAAATGATGTAGTATTTCTAAAGGTCGATTTGGAAAAATTCTCATCTAATTTTGGTCACTAAATATGAATTAAAGTGAATATTAACGGTGCTTAGTTCTAAGCTCTGGTACTTCAAATGCTTTAAAATATGCTTCTAACTTTTAAAAGTTCCTTGCTGTCATTTTAAAATCTTCATGAGAACCAGATAAAAATACAAACATATCAAGATGTTGGGGAAATATGCCCCTAGTTCAATGCCATTTAGTGGTTGTTGTTTAGGGAGCTATAGAGTGGAGACTTTTGGTAGGTGGATAGGCATCCTGCAAATTTCAAGCTTTTTAAAGGTTTCCTGTAGGTTAAACAGATCCTGGACTCTGAGGCCTTTTACATACCTTCAGATCAAATGTTTCTGCTTCTCTCTCTCATAACTCTCTCTCTCTCTCTCTCTCTTTCAGACAATTCAGTATTAGTAACAAAATATTAACTATGTTTTCAACTTCTCTTTTTTTGGAGCAGTTAATTTCATATGAAAAGTCCTTATGTTTAACCAACAATCTCTTGTCTTTGGTATAAAGGAATTACATGGCTGAATGCCTTATTTTAAAGATTCAGTTAAAAAAAGGAAAAATGTTTCTGGTAGAACAGCTGGAGTTGTGGTAGCAAAACTTTGCCTTCAAAAAAGAAATGGAAATAGAACATAATTTGAAAGTCCTTGCTATGGTTTAGAAATGATTTTATGCTAGAATCTATTTGCATTGATTATTCTTTTGTAGTAAGTGGTAGTTCCCTTCACTGGTATCTCGTATTCTTCCTCCAGGGATGAATGCATCAGAGAAGGTGGTAACCCATGGCAACCAGTCACTGTGTGAGAGGGCAAACTATTTTGGAAGTGTACTTAATCTTTTCTTCATGAGGAAACTTTGTGGAAATGATTTCCCTTTTCCCTATTTTTATAATTCACAGGAATGTACTGTGGCATATCAGAATGCATGCACTATGAGATATTCTACTCATGTATAGAACCTAGTTAACAAGTTTTGAAGTTCAGTTTCAAGACTGTGTAACTATATGAAAAGGTCTAGGGCCTTCTAAAGTACATATGCAAAAGCAAAATGAGTGCTTATCAACAGCATGCATTACAACTGCATGCAAATCTACAATTGCCCATAAACATTTCAATTTAAAAAGCATGTGAATTCTCATACTTAAGAGGTGCATTTTGGTGGTTACAAAGTGATTTTTGCTTCAAGAAAGAGCCAAGAACCTGGCTCATGAAAAAACCGAACTGTGTGTTCTGTGTATATATTGATTAAGATAAGCATGTGTGCACAAATATGATTTATAGATAAACATGCCCCTGGGTAAAGATTGAGTGCTAGTTTCTTGGAAGGACTAGATACCCTGATGAAAAATTCTAAGAAAGACCTGTACTTTCGCACGTACATGCACAAAGACACCACAAGGTGTTATTTTATTTTTTAAGTAGAGAAAAATAATGAGTATTATATCTATTTTTACTGTTAATATTTTTCTGAACAATAAGAAAATTTGACAAACTGATTATTAAATCCAAGAATATAAACAAAAGCATGGACAGGATGCAGGGAAATGGACTCACTGTACTTCACTCTCTAGAACAAAACTTAGTAAAAACCCTTCTCAAATAAAAAGAAACTGTTAAATCTTTAAGGATAAAAAGTTAATGGTGATTCTTTGCATTTGCAGAATATACCCCCTTTGTTCTGAGGATCTTGCCAATTGCACTTTGCCCTGTGAATTATGTAGCAGAGCAGTTTTACCACAGGGGGAAAATATCATCCTATATAATAAAAACCTACTATGCAAATTGACCGAATGGCAGAACGACTGGTGGAATGACTGGTCGCTATGATGTGCACTGACCATCATGGGGCAGACACTCAATGCAGGAGCTGCCCCCATCCCACAGGCCCCAGGCCAGCCAAGACAGGTGCTAGTGGGGGCCCCCTGATTGCCCTGCCGGTCGTCCCACAGATTGGCCCTGATCACCGGCCTGGCCCAGAGACCCTACCCATGCACAAATTTTGTACACTGGGCCTCTAGTGATTTTTATAAGGGTATATTTGTGGTGTGTGGGAGTTGTATGAGTGAGATATGTGTGTTTGTGATATATTTATGTATGAATACATATATCATACATGCATATACATATATGCTGCAGTATTATCTGTTATAGCAGAAAACCCTAGTCACAAGTTAAATGGATATCAGTTGGGAATGGGCCAAATAAATCATGATTTTATGAAGCAACCTTTAAAAAGAATGAAGTAAATCTCTTTGTGCTGCTATGAATGTTCTCCAAGATATAAAATTAAATAAAAAGAAAAAAATGCTAAACATTGTGAATGATCTCTTTCATACAAATAAAATGATATACACATAGATACAATATGCTAGTCAATTATAACTTTATTTTTGAAGTGCATAAAAATGATTCTTAATAGAGTTGGAGAGAAAGGAGTGGGATTTGGAGGAGAGAGAATTTTACATCTTATCTAATGTCTTTCTAAACTGCATGAAAATTATACCTGTGTGTGATAATTTTATTATTGAAAAGTGTTAGGGCTTATCTAAAAAATAGAAGGTTTGTTCTGTATGCTTTTCAGCATTTGAAAATACCTGTTATTAAAAATTTGTTAGCTAGAGTGGCAGCTGAGAGCCTACTTAGTGATATAAAATATTAAGAGAATTTAAACATTTTTGTCACTTTTTCTATAGTTATTAATGATGTGAGATGGAACCTAGAGTCCTCCCAGCCCTCTAGTCATTCCACTGCCTGTGGTGCCTCCTGCTAAGAGGAGCCTCAGCCGAGGTGACCTCTGAAGTTATGTCTGACACACGTATTTAACGACCACAGTTGCAGTTACCATTTCACATCCTGACAATGCACAAGGTTAAACAGATCTCATAGCCAGTAGTCCGGTAATTGAAAACACCAGGGCTTATGGTTCAGGGTTTAAATCTCCTAGCGTTTCAATTTCCATAATCAGGAGAGCCCAGATTTCTGAGCTGTGAGCCCTCTTACATAGAAGAGACCCGAGAAGGGATAGAGAGATCACTGTAGAATCCAGCAGGCACCACAGATCTGTATATCACCTTCCATGCCTGATTTCTAAGTGTTATGTAAATAATATGTCTCCTGTAAGTACATAAATACAGCCTTTGTCAGTATATAAGCACTTATTTGAAATCAGGTTGTGAGACAAACTGGGGGGAAATATCACTCATACCTCTAACTTAGGGGCTGGCAATTGAGATTACTTTGGAGTTAGCCCTCTTGTGGTTCATCCACAGAATCAATATGGTAAGACAGAGTAACCCCAAATCCATGCACATTAAATATACAGAGGGAATTACTGACTTCCCTCTCAGGACTGCAGACATAGGCAGGTGGCTAAATCAAGGGGAACAAACATTATTATCTTTTTCTTCTCATTTTTGTTCCACTTTGCATGTTGGTGTAAGTCTCTCATATTGCATAGCTGCCTTTTTCCTATGTGACAAAAGGTTGTTCCTGGAAACCCTTGGCTCATAGGCTTGTACTTCTTTGTCTAGTTGGCTAAGGAGAGTCTTTTTCCTAATGTCCATTACTCAGATAGTTCAAGGAGGGCTCCTGTTGGCCTCTTGAGGGTCATGTGCCCGTTTTGTGGCCAGTCATTGGTTCTAGAGGCATGCAGTGCTATGGCCGGCCTGGCTTGGTTCATCTGCCCACTTCTGTAGCTGCAGCCAGTGATGAGAGTGCATCATGACTGGAAGCCCCAATAATATTTTCCCAAAGAGACCAGAATAAGTATGATGGACAACATTTTGGAAATGAAAAAAACAGCACACAAAGAATAGTATCTTTTGTAATCTCCTACAGGTTTCAAAAGTCACCATTTCCCTTTCATGCTTACCATAAATGTAACTCTACTCACCCCTGCTTATAGCCACAAGTAGACTGAGGTGAGGGATTACGACGGTGTTTGGGCACTACGGTTTTCAAGTATCTTCATCAATAAGATACATACCTAAATCTAATTGCCTTACCCCCAATTTTTTCTTATAATAAAGTTTTGGGAATTTTCAAAGCCTTGACTCTTCTATCTTAATTAATTTTTAAAAAAGTTTTTGCCCCCCTCTTACCCTTAGATTAATAAAGATTGAGAAAGGAAACTAAAACAACAGGCTCAATAAGTTACCTGAACGGTATTATGCAAAAGTCAGAAGTTAGCATAATGTCAGCAGCATAACTAAGTAAGATGTCCCTCGTTCGAATCCTCCCCTTCAGCAACAGCAACTTTGCATCTAGCCATGGACCAAAGTGCCTTTGTGGGAGCTGTGGGGTCCAGCACCACACATCACGTGACCTGGGAGGAGTCTCGCCCACAAGTATAAGCTGATAGACCTCCATTGGGGCTGTGGAGCCTGCAGTGGCCCATGAACCAGCTCCAGTCCCTTTGGCTGTGGCCTGGCAGTCCCTGGAAAACAGTCCTAGACAATCACCAATCACCCTGGGATGAGAGAGCCTCTGTGGAAGCCAGGTTTCCAGCACTCTGGAGCAAAATACAATTCTACTTTACATCACCTGCCCCACTCCCTCGCCCCCCTCAGGGGCAGCATATTTTTGCACCAAGATAGATCTTCTTGGCCTGACTTCCCTTGGCTGGGGAAAGGGAGAGTGTGCCTGGCTTCTGCAGCTGTGTGCGATGCTGCCAAAGAGGCCCATTTCTGGGTCAGCCCTTCCAGAGTACTGAGTCATGAACTGAATGGCTGGGGGTGGGAAGAAGCAGGGAGAGTGACAGATAAGATTCTGGGGTGGAAGGGGTAGTTAAAGGAATGTGGATCCTACTAACTGCTTCTCAGACTTTATCAAGAAGCCCACCCATGAGCTTCTGGGCAAGCCTCGTCCATGGGCACCCCCAGTGCTCTGTGTGCCTCACGCACACACCCCCTCACCCTGTAGCAGACTGTGCACGCTTCCAACAGTGGTGAGAGCAAGCTTTGGCAGATGGTTAGTTGAGCATGCATAGACATACAGATGGCCAGCAAGTATATGAAAACATCACTAATCATCAGGGGAATGCAAATCAAATGCTAATCACTAATCATCAGGGAGATGCAAATCAAAACCGCGATGAGATATCTATCACCTCACACCTGTTAGAATGGCTATTATCAAAAGATGGATAAGTGTTGGTCAGGATGTGCCTGCTGGTGGGAATGTAAATTCACACAGCTACTGTGAAAAAAAAAAAGTATGGAGGTTTCTCAAAAAATTAAAAATAGAACTTCTAGCAATCCTACTACTGGGTATATATCCAAATCAGGACCTTGAAGAGTTATCTGCACCTCCATATTTATTGCAGCATTATCCACAAAAGGCAAGACATGGAAACAACCTCAGCATTCGCTGATGGACAAGTGGATAAAGAAAATGTAGTGTGTATGGTGAATGGAATATTATTTAGCCATGAGAAAGAAGGAAGTCCTGCCTTGGCAACATGGATGGACTTTGAGGGCATTATGTTAAGTGAAGTAAGTCAGACAGAGAATGGCAAATACTGTATGATCTCATATGTGGAATCTAAAAATGCTGGACTCATGGAAACACAGAGTAGAATGGTAGGGGAAATGGGGAGCTATTGGTCAAAGAGTAGAAATTTCCCATTATAAGATAAGTAAGTTTTGGGGATCTAATATACAGTTTGGTGATTAAAGTTAATAATACTGTATTATACAGGGTGTCCCCAAAAATGTATACATACTTTATAGCTGATTCTATTACATTTTGAAAATGAAATTTATTTTAAGAAACACTGCCTTTATATTTATTCAAACTGTACATACTTTTTTTTGGGACACCCTATACATGTGAAAGTTGCTAAAAGAGTATATCTTAGATGTGATCACCACAAAAAAGAAATGTTAACTAGGGCCTAATATCCAAAATTTATAGGGAACCCATACATTTTAACAAAATGAAGATAAACAATCCAATCAAGAAATGGGCAAAGGACTTAAATAGACACTTTTTGCAAGTGGACATACAGAAGGCCAAAAGACATACGAAAACATGCTCAAAGTCACTAATCATCCGACAGATGCAAATCAAAACGACAATGAGGTACCATCTCACACCTGTCAGAATGGCTATCATCAACAAATCAACAAATGACAAGTGCTGGTGAGGATGTGGAGAAAAAGGAACCCTCATGCCCTGCTGGTGGGAATGCAGACTGGTACAGCCACTGTGGAGAACAGTATGGAGTTTCCTCAAAAAACTAAAAATGGAACTTCCATTTGACCCAGTAATCCCACTTCTAGGAATATATCCTGAGAAATCAGAAACACCAATCAGAAAGGATATATGCACCCCTATGTTCATAGCAGCACAATTTACCATAGCTAAGATTTGGAAACAGCCTAAGTGCCCATCAGCAAATGAGTGGATCAGAAAACTGTGGTACATCTACACAATGGAATGCTATGCTGCTGTAAAAAAGAAGGAACTCTTACCATTCACAGCAGCATGGATGGACCTGGAGAGCATTATGCTAAGCGAAATAAGCCAGTCAGAGAAAGATAAATATCACATGATCTCACTCATTTGTAGAATATAATGAATAACATAAATTGATGAGACAGAGAAGCATCAAACAGACTGTCAAACCTCAGAGCGAAAATAGGGAGGGTGAGGGTGAGGGGTGGGTAAGAGATCAACCAAAGGACTTGTATGCATGCATATAAGCATAACCAATGGACACAGACACTAGGGGGGTGGGGGTGAGAGCATATGTTGGGGGTGGGAGGGGCTGAGGAGAGGTCAGTGGGGGAAAAAGGAGACACATGTAATACTTTAAAAAATAAAGAATTTTAAAAATGGTAACTATGTGAGATGAATGTTAGCTTATTCTGTTATGGAAAACATTTCACAATAGATAAGTGTTTCAAATTATCATGCTGTATACTTTAAACTTATACAACATTACATGTCAATTATATCTCAATAAAACTGGAAAAAACGATGGAGTTAATCATGCATATGGAGTTTATATGTTACTGTGCATACTTTTATTACTTCAGGGAGGAGGAGAAACCCCCCTCTCCAATCCCAGTGGGAGATTCCACTTTCAGTGATGTAATCAGGGGACTACCATTACTTTATGGCTTTGGTTAGGGATGATGTGATTAGGGATGATGTGAAAAGTCTGTTTCTGATCAGAGAAATGATTAAGATTTTATAGACACTGGGTCCTTTTCTGAATGGAACTTTGTAGTCTCTCTTATCATAGCAACTCAACTAATAAGCTGCCTGGAGCACTAGGTGAATATTTCTTATTTCCAAAATTGTCTCACGGCTCTTTGTAACTAGGAAGCTTTGATTCATGACAAGTTTCTTCAAGTAATTTCTGAGGTGTGTTGTCCCTTGAATGGCCTCAAAGTATAGTTTAGACAATAAGTTATGGAATATCAAAGCTATGGAATCATCATTTTTAAAAATATACTTTCAAAATATACTCCATCTTCTAAAAAAATGCATATTTGAGTCTGTTGGTCTAGTATTTTATGTGAAGAAACAAGTGGATTTCAGGCATAAGTACATTACTAAGGGAGGCAGGAAGGCTGAGAGGTTACGATTGTAATAGTTTGAAGTCAGGTAATCCTGAGATTTAATTTTGACTTTGCTGCATGAAGTTTCTTGGATAAAGTTTTTTTGCCTTTCTGAGTCTCAGTTTTCTTCTTACTGACATTACAGTACTTATTTGATAGTGCTGTTGCAAATGTTAGTGACATAATATTGGTAAATATGACTATATGCCCAGAATGCACATGAATGTGTATTTGTTTAAATTGTTGATGTTACTTTTGACTATTATTATACAGTCATATATAGGGGGAAAATATGTCAAAATCTAGGCAAGATTGTCTATCCCCCTTTATTGATTTCTTATTCTGTATACTTATTTATGGACTAAGCGATGTGAACCTAAATTTTTCTTTGTAAGGTGACTATTTTAACTGTTCCTTAAACCTCATCAGGTGCCATATTTGCAGATGTTTCTGCATTTGCCCTGAAATTGTACAGATACTGCCTACTGTGTCACAGAGGGCTCCCTGCTTCCCCCTTACGTGGGAAGTTTCCATAAGAGTTGGTGTAGAAAAACCCGTATCTCCCTTGGGAAAGTACTCCGTTTCCTCTTCTCAAAATGCTTATGTGACTTATCACCTTTTCCTCTTTGTCTTGTTTGCCAGGAAGATTATAGTTGGTCTTTTCACTCAACATAACCACTTGACTCATTGTTATATTTTGAATATTTACTTTTCTCCTCTTGTGTAAAATTCTTAGCTAAATAATTTATTTTGTCTTTATTTTACCCACTGCCTCTAATCCTTTTGGGAAAGAGGTGAGGTAAAAATTTATATATACTATATGTCTTCATGCAGAAATATTTTCTTACTAATTTTTATTTGAAAGTTTGCCTACTAAGTTGAAGTCTTGATATTAGCAATTTCTTTAATTCAATTGGTACTCCCCCCCACCTTTGTTCATTTCCTTCAAATATGTCCAACAAATATGTCTGGTGCTTGACATGTTGAATTTTTTGGTGGGGGAGGTCTCTATGAAAATGAATCAACTTGTCATCAGAGAGCATGTGTCCTAATAGGGTATATGAACTCTTGAGAGGAAGAATAGGCCTAATGAAATCAGGGTTACTTTCCATTAAAAAAAAAGAGAGAGAGATTTGAATACCCTGCTAATTCTGCGGTAAAATGATAGGTTGGAGAAAGTCCTGGGATTTTTTCTGACATTGTTATTGAATCTAATGGGATTCCACTTTTGCCCACAGCCTCAGGAGAAATTGGTTTTCCTGTTCATTTTTTGCTGCCGTTTCTACCATAGGTACAAAAAAGATGTCCTTTCATATCTGCGAGGAAAGAGAATGAATTTTGTTTGTCACATTCCTGATTAGGCTTTTAAAGACAGGGAGAAAATATGCCTGCTTATTGAATCCCATTTTCTTGTCATTTTATACTACACTTTGTCTCAGGACAACTTAACTATCCTTGCTTAATGTTGTCATATTTTCCTCCTTGTGGATGTTCAAGGATACAAGAGGTTCTTACCCTATTTCATGAGGAAATGCAGTGTATTATTAATCATGATTATTTTGTTCACACGTGAACATCTCAGCAGAGCTTGGATTGCACCAAGGATAACTCTTTCTAGGTGAAGGGGTATGTTCAGGTCATCTCAGAGATTGGTTTTGACTTTAACATGATGGTACATTTCTTTTCAGAAAGCTGCTGCCCTATGTTAGGGTTAATGGTACTCATTTTGCACTTATTTTCTCAAGCCCATTGAACTACCACTGTGAGTTTTATGTCATGCTGGGACCTGGCCTGAATATAACTATGATATTCTGAACCTTAAAATGGAGGTAAGGCCTGGAAGTAGGAACACAAGGTGGTTTGTAGGTATATAATAATTGGTCTGCTCTCAGATTTTGATTCTAGGAATAAGCACTGCATATGCGAAGAGCATAATGAGTTTGGTGGAGCCCCGTTATTGAAGTTGGGATGGCCAATGGCCCTAGTTTATAGCACTGAAAGTCCTGGATTTCAGGAAGCTCCTCAGTCTCAGTCAAACTAGGAGAGCTGGTCACAGCTGTCCAATAATATGACCATAATTGGTTTGAGCTCCCGGATCTTAATGACTAGTAAGGCTGTCTTAAACACAGAATTTTGTTTTCAAGAATATTACTCCAACTTATTAGCCTAAGAAAAGAGAGTTTATTATAAGGAGTCTTATGGAAGTCAAAGAAAAACTGAGCAACTAGGAAATGTGAGACTCAGGTGGCCCTGAAGACCTCAGCAGCTCAAGTTCAAGGAATTGTAATCTCATATTCTGCCATTCATATGAGCTAGCTTCCAACTCCCTCAGGCTCCATGCCCCAAGAATGTCAGTGGCTCGACCATACCCATGGATTGGTTCCTCTTAGGTCTTGTGTTTAAACTTGATCTATTTAGCATGGGCCAAGAGCCCAGGTATAGATCATTGCAACTGACTGCCTAGCATCCACCCCACCCCAGCTGATCTTTGTAATTCTGGTCCCCTTGGCTGTAGTTCACTTAGGAATGAACATGTTCCAAATTCTGGTCAATGAGACCTGAGGAGAATCTTCTGGAGGGCTTCTGGGAATGCTCATAAATCCTCAGAATGAGACACCGTGTTCTCTGCATACTGTTGTGCCTGCTTGTGTTGCCATCTTGCTCATGGACCGAGGATGAGGGCAACACAAAAAGGGCAGAACAGAGAGGCAGGAAAATCCAGAGTCTTTGATGACATCCTTGAGTCAGTGAATCAACCCAGGGTGTGTCTCACCCTGGACTTCCTGTAATTAGAGAGTTAAAAAATTCTTTCTTTGTTCAAGCCTTTGAGAAATGTGTAATGTATTCTATATCTTAGGATGTATATTGCATGCTAGGATAATAATAATTAATAATAATAATACAGCCTAACAAACACCGACTGG
This sequence comes from Myotis myotis, assembly GCF_014108235.1. Classification (NCBI taxonomy): domain Eukaryota; kingdom Metazoa; phylum Chordata; class Mammalia; order Chiroptera; family Vespertilionidae; genus Myotis; species Myotis myotis. The sequence goes on along the minus strand of NW_023416313.1, from coordinate 53,886,869 downwards.
TTCCGCTGGCAGGAGCTGGTAGGGCTGCTCCTACGGGTGGAATATGCTTGTTAAGAAAGCATGAGAGGAAAGAAAATGAGGGGCATTGCTTCTTCACGGGTAAATCAGAGATCACTGCAGCTCCTCTTTTTTGAACTTGACTCTTGTTTTGAGTGAGCTGGATGCATATTCCCTCTCTCTTTAATGAAAATAAAAGATCCTACATTTTTTTTTTTTTTTTTTACTTACAAATGCAGTGGCTCTAACCACAATCTAAGAAGGGCCCCAATAAGCAATGAGTCCTGCTATCTATTAGTTTCCAGAAGGAAGGACCTCAAAAATGGAATTGCCATGATAGGTTAGACATATAATATTAACTGGATTATTATTAACTCTATTCAGGAAAGTGTATTATCTGGTTACACAGGATACACCTTGTAAACAATTCATTTTAGAGTGTGTACAAGGAAGTTTCATTCTCAAGAGCAAATATATATACTAGAGGCCCAATGCATGAAAATTCATGCACTAGGGGGGTCCCTCAGCCTGGCCTGCCCCCTCTCACAGTCCGGGAGCCCTCAGGGGATGTCCTACTGATGGCTTAGGCCCGCTCCCCATGGAGAGCGGGCCTAAGCCGCAGCCTGGCCTCCCTCTGTGGGAAGCGACTGGGCTGGTCAGGGAAAGGTGCTGCCCCCATCACCCCACTGCTGGCCGCCACGGCAGCTGGCCCTCGGCCCTTGCAGCCACCGCGGCTTTGTCCAGAAAGATGTCTGGAAGACATCTGGTCTATCCAGTCTAATTAGTATATTATATATATTATATATGTGTATATATATATAATATATATAATATATATAATATATATAATATATATAATATATATATGTATATATTATATATACATATATAATATATATTATATATAATATATAATATATAGTATATATAGTATATATAGTATATATAATATATATGTATATATATTATATATCTATATATATATTAATGGCCAAACTAGGCATTTGATAATATCTATTTATATATTGCTCAGGCTTGGAATGTCTGTGTCATTGAGCTCTGGGTGTCAGTATTGTTAATTCATCTGTGAGTTAGACTGAGAGAATCTTGGATTTCTCCATGTTAAGAGGGATGCTTGATGGAAAGGAGGCTATTCTTTCCAGGCCACCCAAGAACATGTCATCTATATATATAAAACCCCAAAATGCAAATAGACCGAACAACCATCGCTATGACGTGCGCTGACCACCATGGGTGCGTGCGGAACATGGCAGGCGTCGGCAGCAGGTGGCAGAGCGTGAGACATGGCAGGCATTGGCTGCAGCAGGATGGTGGACCAGGTGAGCAGGGGCGCCAGACCAAGGTGGGGCACTGGCTGCTGTCATCAGGGCGTGCCTCTGGTGGTTACTGAAAATTCTTTGTTCCTGTGTGCCACAGTCCCATTGGGTGCTTGCACCTGCTGCCAGCGCCTGCACCTGCTGCCGGTGCTGGCCCCACTCGCAACTGTTGCCAGCTCCGGAGCCGCCGCTCACATCCACTGCTGGCACCTAGCAGCACTGATCGCTCAGTGCCGTCAGCGGGTGCGAGTGGCAGCTGCTGGCCCCAATCACCCCTCAGGGCTTCTCCATCTCCCCCTGTTTCTGAGGGGTGACTGGGGCTGGCAGCGCCTCTTGGACCTGCTGCCGGCGACAGCCCTGCTTGCACCCGCTGCCAGCGCCAGCCCTGCTCACACCCACAACTGGCACCAGAGTCGTCAGAGGGTGTGAGCAGGGCTGGCACCATCAACACGTGGGAGCAGTGGCAGTGGGAGTAGGGCTGCCGGCAGACAGGCGACCAGGGTGGGGGTGAGGGAGGCCCTCGGCCGAGGGGCTGGGCGGGGGCATGGAGGATGGGCTGACATCCATCCCTGTGCCCACCATAGCCTCGGGGACCACAGTTCCTTTCAAGGTGCACAAATTTGTGCACTTGGCCCCTAGTTTTAGAATAACCTGACTGGCTATTAGAGCTGGCTTCATAAGTGTGTGACCTATGCAGTTACATAGGGCCCCACCTTCAGAAGGGTCTTTTGCTTGGCTTAATATTCTGCTATTGTCATCTGGAAATTCTTAATACTTTTGAACAAGGGGCTCCACAGTTTTATCTTGCATGGGTGCCTGCTTATGATTCTATACACTCTGGGTCTGCTAGCACCAAATAGTGATATTCTTGACCCTGATTAAAGAATATGTGTTGAACACACCTCTTGGCTCTTATCGAAAGCTCATAAAGCAGTGTTTGTGAAGACTGGCGGAAGGGTTTGTGGCCTTGCCACTCTTCCTTACATGCTAAAATCAATTTCTGGATTAAGCCACTGATCTCAGTGCCTGGACCTCATCATTTGCTGCTCTCATCCCCCGCCCCCAATTGCTTTATTGAATTGACCTTTGGTGATGACCCTTCATATTGAAGGATGTCTAAAAAGTCTGTATGGCACTCATCATTGTATTTACCAGGAAGGTGTTGAGGAGTTGTTTATAACATTATGCAGTATTCTTATGGGGATCAATGCAAGCTCTTTCTCTTTGTTCTCAGTACCAAGAATGCTTTTCATGACCAGTTTAACTGGTTACCTTTTGGATATAGAATCATATGGCTGTTTTCCTTGTTTGTCTTGGTTGCTAGAAAGCTTGGAAACAAGTAACTAAGGAGTGAATGCACAAACCTCATAGTTAGCATTTAGTATAGTAATTTTACCCTTGCTCTCATCTTATCTTCCACACCTCATTTTCCCTCTGCCTTCATTTTCTCACCCACTTATTTTTTTTAAATAGCAATCTATTGTTGTTGTGGCATGTGCAATATTGCAAACAACCTTAATTCTTCTGGAATATGGTGCATAATAACTATATAGCAAATGTTATTTCTTAAATATACTGTTTCCTACTGTGTTTTCAATTGGGAAACGTATAGGGGAAACATTCTTAAAGGGTAGCAAGATTTGAGGGATAAAGAACAATGACTTTTTCTTTACTATGTAGGGATATAAAGGAGTCATTTTATTTTATTTATATATTTTTAAAATATATTGTTGACCCTGATTAAAGAATATAATTTATTGATTTCAGAGAGGGTAGGAGAGTGAGAGAGAGACAGGAACATCAATGGTGAGAGAGAATCATCAATTGGCTGCCTCCTGCATGCCCCCCCGCCCCCGGCCCCCACCTCTGGGGATCGAGCTCACAACCCAGGCAATGTGCTCTTGACTGGAATTGAACCTGGGACCCTTCAGTCTGCAGGCTGATGCTCCATCCACTGAGCCAAAACAGCTAGGGCCAAAGGAGTCATTTTAGAATATTGTTAATGTGAGGAATGATAAGGAAAATGTTTGGTAATAATAAAACATGACTTCAAAATAGACTTACCTGAAAACCAATTGTATTTGAGTATTTACTTCATGGTGACTCTTCATACTGCCATCTCTTTGTGTATCATTCTCTTCTCTGAAGAGTAGATAATAACCTACCCTATGTTTCCAAATATTTAGAAGAGGTATTAATCACCAGAGTTAACAGGAAGTAGAATTGCCTTTAGCGTTGGTATTTTTGTAAGCACAAGTAACTTATTATTGCTGTTTTTAATAAAGCTACCTTTATTTCAGTGCTATCCCTTCTAGGTTTTTCTTTTCCTTTTTTGTGTGAAAAGTAGGTCACTTACTAGATATGAAATAAGTTTAGGAAGAAGTACGTGAAATTGTGTAATATGCAGCTTTATGTTCTCATTCCAAAACTTGCAGTGTCATGCTTTCTCGTGACATTTTTGATCTAATAATTCATTCAGTATCCATTCACACATGTTTATTATGTATCAGGCATTGTTCTAGGTTATGGAAATACATCAATGAATGATAAGCATCCTGTCTCCATGGTGCTGACATTCTAGTGATTTCCCCCAAAACTATCTCCTTGTATTTCTTGATTTCATGACTGTTTTCTGCAATGCTTTCTTTTATTTTCTTATTGGCATGTTAAAATCAACTTTGCCTGAGATACATCAATCTGGGTTTTTCTCTTTCTTTTTTTTTTTTACTTACCAAAATAACTGGAAGTTTCATTTGATTTGCTAACAAACTACATACTTTACTGATTACGGAGGTTATATGTTGTGCTTGATTTGGGCTAATTTACATAATTTCCTGATTAAGCTACATATTAACCTTTTGACCTTTGTACCTCTTTAAAGGTAGAGAATAATTAGCCTGCACAATTTGATAGAAAGAATTTACATCTGCCAAAATATTTTTCTTTTGCCTCAATTAGTAGACACTTCTGATAATATATAGATTTCTTCCAGGCTAAATATGAATGAGTTATTTTCCGAATCTGGTAGGAACTTCACCATTCATGGAGCATTGTCCGTATTTTTTAAAAACTATACCACTTCTTCTTCCGAGCAAGTAAAAAAAAAGGAAGGAATTTGCCAAAGGAGGATAGCAATTTCTTAGCCCAAATAACTTCTTTGCTTTTCTACTCAGAAGGAACAGAAAGAGTGATTCTACTTGCAAAAACACCTAGCTTTGCAGTTAGCACTGACATGCATATGTAGTACAAGGCCTGGTTGGAAGAGGATTGAAGTTTCTTTTCTGGAAGGAATGCCATTTAACTCTTCAAGTCACTTGTCAGACCAGGAGGGGAAAAGCCACCTTGAAATAGCTTTGTCCTGAGGATAATTCTGAAGGAAAGAAATAACATCACCTTTTTTGGGGGGTGGGGGGAGAGGAGTGGGTGGACATGGCTTGACAAAGGCCTAGGTGACTGTAAGCTGTGATCCTATGCTTTCTAAGGCTCACTGTTACAGCAGCTCTCTGGTGGGATACATAGGCTCTAGGATGTCATTCTCTCTTTCTAGCCCGGGGGAAGCTAATCATGGAGAAAAGAGAAGGCTCACTGGCGATGTGATTTCAACATTGGGACTTACAGGTGGGGTGAAGGGCGGATAGTGGCTGAAAGGCTCCCTCTATGTACCTACCTTGGCATTGCTTTAGGAAGAGAGGCTGGCATGTTACCACAGCTTAGTGGAGGTGGGCAAAGTGGGGGTGAATGGAGATGAAAAGAGGCTTTGCTTGGGGTGCTGGGCACACGATGCAGTGTGCAGATGATGCTTTGTTGATTTGTACACTTGAAACCTGGATGGTTTTGTGAACCAATGTCACTCATTAAAAAAAAAAAAGACCTTTGGGAGTTAGGGGTTAACCCCGAGGGAACAAGATCTCCTTTCCTTGGTAAACCAGCTTGGCTGTGCAAGGATCTGAGCCACAAGGAGCATTGACAAGGGACAAAGGCCTTGAGGCTGCATGAATTCCCAGTAGCGATTTTGTGTGGCAGCCGCAAAAGCCATCTCCACTGAAAAGTGAAAATTGCTGGGACCTGAGCAGAGTTCCTCATTTTCTCAATTCCAGGCTTTTGCAATGAGGATTTTTAGGAAACTCCCAAGACTCTTGAACAAATCCTGGGGGAGGGAAAACCTCCCGAAGGGGGAAACTTTGTGCTGATCTGTCATGCTGGGGTGGGTGATGGTTGCTAGAGATGGAACTTTTTAAATTTGGGGGGAAAAAGAGAAAGAAAGAAAGAAATGAAGTGGCATAATCCAATTACATACAGGATGTTAGTTCATTTAAGACACTTGCATGAATTGATTGCGACCACTTTTCTAAAACAACAAAAGACAGCTATGGGTACTGTAACAGGAACATTTTAGTTAAGCAGCACTTTTAATTCACTCGGTGAAATAACTAGTCGGGCCTTTCCAGTAGTTACTATGTGTAGTATCATTACCAATTAAACTGTTCCACTTAACTATGAGGCTTTGAGTAGGCCTCCTTACTATTGGAGAAAAAGAGTATCTTATAATCTTACAACTCCTCATGAGCCAGAGAAAATGGAGTGAATTTTATCCCTTTTCAGTCTAACACTGTTCTAGTCTTGACACATAGAAATAGTTTTCGTAGGCTCTCGGAGGGACTCTATTTGATTCTCTCAGCCGAAGATAGTCTCATCATAGGGCTTTACTATGGAGCTTTGTTTTTTCTTCCTCCCAACACTCCAGCCAGATGTTACCTTTTGTGTATTATGACTGGCTCTAATGTCCGAGGGCCCCAGCAAAGCTCACCAAGGGCACTTTGCACATAGTGGCTCAGCGGAATGTGAGGATCAGTTTCCCTCAGACCTACAAAAATCATAGAGCACATGTCTCTTTTTAATTTCAGGAATTGTGTTTTAAACTCTCAACATTTGATGGCCATGAAAAGCTATGGCAGGAGTAATAGGTCTAATATAGCCCAGCACAGTGCCTCGCATGTAACAGATGCTCTTTAAATGTCTGTTGAAAAAATAAATCAATAACTGCTTATTAAGAAAATACAATCTCTTTGGAAGGGAAGGGACAAATTAGCAATATTGATAATCACTATTACATTTGCACACTTACAAAGTGTCTTCATAAAATCGCAAGGCATAACTATTTAAAAGAATTCTGATTAGTGATACTTACAAAAAGTACATGGCCTTTTTGCACGCTGTTTTCTGTCTGACTGGTGAGCGTAAGCAGGGAAAGGCATCACAGAAACTAACTGCTAGTTCTGTTGCTCAGGGATAAAGATTTTACTCTTTCAAATTTTCAATAAACTTTCAAGGCTCTCGAACAAGTCATAGGGAAGCAGAAACCTGAAACTTACATTGTACTTCATGTAACCCCAATGGGTGGGATTAATTTAAATGATCTTAGTAGGTCTAAAAAACCCCATAGCACCCTGTGAAAATTACTCATATAACCACTTTTATGACATATAGCAGGGTAGAAAGAGGATTTCTCAGGGTACCAATCAATTATGAGCACAGTAATATTGTTTTCAAAGTAGTGGCATTGAGCCAGAAATAACAGACATACACAGGTATTTAATGCCTTCAAAACAGGTTTAGACTCTACTGCATCACCCCTTCTCTACATAAAACAGGCATGGCTGACCTTTCTCCTTGGAAGCTTCCTCGTGAAGAAAAGATGCCCAACTCCAGTAGTGACTCCAAACCACTAGTTGGTGGACCAGCTGCATTGGAATGAGCTGGAAAACTTGCCAAAATATTGATTTGGGGGCCACACTCTTGAGATTATGACTAAATAGATCTTGGTGAGGCCCAACTATGTGTGTGAATTTAAAATTTTTATTTCTGGTGATAGAATGGATAAGATGATTGAAGAAACCTTTCTTGACATACATCTAAAAATACCCAGTAAGATATTCTCTCTCTCTCTCTCTCTCTCTCTCTCTCTCTCTCTCTCTCTCTCTCTCTCTCTTTCACACACACACATGCATACACACTTTAAATGTAGCTGAGTTGGGGACAGAATGATGGTATTCTTTTGATTCAGGTATGATAAGGAAGTTTGACTCTATAGAATTAAGTAATGTCCCAAACCTGGCCTTGGCCTGGTGTAGCTGCTGAATGCCAGTGGTCTGCAGCCTGGGGTTTAGTAGGCCTCCTGTGCACTGAGTGGGAAAGGAAGCCTAGGGCTCCAGGCAGAGTAGGGGGTCAGATCAGAGTGTGCATGCAAACCCAGGACCCACAAAGACAATATGCTCAGTGTGCGCCAGAAAGTTGTCTGCCCTGAGGTAATGTGGACATGTACCTGTTTTAGCTTTGGCTCTGGATGGAACAATGGAATAAGAAAATTGCCTCCTCTGATAATTCCTGAACACAAGTTCACACTCATGCAAGATTATGGATTGAATTCCCATTAACCTGTGTGTGCCTAAACACTCCAAGCTGTATGTTAAACATGAGATGGCCCTGCTTGGTGTGGCCTCTCAGTGACAAGCAGAAACCAAAGGTATACAGGTTAAACAGGACCTCAGAAAAGCCCCAGAGATGAGGTTCCAAGTAAATTAACTCATAATGTAAACAATCCCTATGGACATGAGGAAATAAGCCACTATAAGAGAGAAATCACAGGAACAAAGAACTACAGAGCAGATATGCAAAAGCTATAGGCATCGGAAGAATCAGGTATCAAATATAATATGTAACAAAAAATTGAGGGTATTTATTTTACAATCAAGAATAAGAAGATGCCCACTATTATTGCTGTACTAGAGGCCCGGTGCACAAAAATTTGTGCACTCGGGGGGGGGGGGGGGGGGGGGAGGGTCCCTCAGCCCGGCCTGTGCCCTCTCACAGTCTGGGATCCCTCGGGAGATAACGACCTGCTGGCTTAGGCCTGCTCCCGGGTGGCAGAGGGCAGGCCTAATCCCTAGGTGCAGCCCCTGGTTGGGCTCAGAGCAGGGCCGATTGGGGAGTTGGGGCGCCGCCCCCTGTCATGCACAGAGCAGGGCAGATCAGGAGGTTGCAATGCCACCCTCAGTAATGCTCAGGGTAGGGCTGATTGGGGGGTTGGGGCACCTCCGTCTGTCACACTCAAGGCAGGGTCGATGGGGAGGTTGCGGCTCCATCCCCTGTCAAGCACAGAGCAGGGCCCATCAGGGGGTTGGGGCACTGCCCCCTGTCATGCACAGAGCAGGGCCCATCAGGGGTTTGAGGAGCTCCCCCTGTCACTCACAGAGTAGGGCCAATAGGGGAGTTGGGGCACCGCCCCCTGTCACACTCAGGGCAGGGCGGATCAGTGGGTTGGGGCGCCGCCACTCTCACACTCAGGGCAGGGCCGATGGGGAGGTTATGGCTCTACCCCATCACACACAGAGCAGGGCCCGTGGGGGGGGGGGGGGTTGGGGTGCCGCCCTCTATCACCCACAGAGCAGGGCCGATCAGGGGGTTGGGGTGCCGCCACTCTCACACTCAGAGCAGGGCTGATGGGGAGGTTATGGCTCTACCCTGTCACACATAGAGCAGGGCCCGTGGGGTGGGGGTGTTGGGGTGCCAAACCCTGTCACACACAGAGCCGCAGGGCGATCAGGGGGTTGGGGAGATCCCCCCTATCAGGCACAGAGCAGGGCCGATCAGGGGGTTGGGGCGCCTTCCCCTGTCAGGAACAGAGCAGGGCTGATAGGGAGGTTGTGGCCCCGCCCCCTGTCACACACAGAGCTGCAGGGCGATCAGGGGGTTTGGGCGCTGCCCCCTGTCACGCTGATTGTGGTGCCGGGAGGCCTCGTGGCTCCGCTGATCCTGGTGCTGGGAGGCATATTACCCTTTTACTATATAGGATAGAGGCCTGGTGTATGGGTGGGGCTGGCTGGTTTGCCCTGAAGGGTGTCCTGGATCAGGGTGGGGGTCCCCACTGGGGTGCCTGGCCAGCCTGGGTGAGGGGATGATGGCTGTTTGCAGCTGGTCACACACCCATCAGTGTGGAGGTCCCTATTGGGGTGCCTGGCCAGTCTGGGTGAGGGGCTGAGGGCTGTTTTCAGGCTGTGACTGAAGCTCCCAACTGCTCCTTTTTTTCTTTTTTTTTTTTCTTTTTTATTCTGGGCCAGCTTTAGCCTGGCTCCTGCTCTGAGGCTTCCGCTTCTGAAAGCAGGTATCTGGTTTGTTTCGGTTCTACAATCGAAACTCTGTATCAACTTCAGCTCTGAGATCCCAGCTCCCTGAAAGCTGGTTTCTGGGTTTTTTTTTAGCTTCTATTTGTTACTATGTTTCTTAAACTGCAGGCTGAGAGGCCGGCAAGGCAGGCGGGGAACGTTGCAGTCCTCCGTCACTGAAGCAAGCAAGCCTCATGTTCAGTTTAAGCTTCCTGGCTGCCGGCCGCCATCTTGGCTGACAGTTAGTTTGCATATCGCCCCTAATTAGCCAATGGGAAGGGTAGCGGTCGTACGCCAATTACCATGTTTCTCTTTTATTAGATAAGGATATTCTCCAACTGGGGCAGGAATGAATCAATGAACTGTAGTTTATGGGTATATTTTTGAGACTAATAAAAACATAATATGTCTGTATTAGTTTGCTAGGGTCAAAACAAAGTACCACAGACTGGATGGCTTAAGCAGCAGAAATGTATTCTTTCACAGTTCCAAAGACCAAAGTCTGGGATCAAAGTGCTGGGCAGGTGAGTTCCTTCTGAGGCCTCACTCCTTGGCTTGTGACAGCCGTCTCTCCCTGCATCTGTATGTAGTGTTCCCTCTGTGCATTGCTGTGTACATATTTCCTGTTCTTATCAGGATACCACTCATATTGGGTTGGGACCCATCCCCATGAACTAATTTTAACTTGATCTCTTTAAAGACCCTGTCTCTAAATACAAACATATTCGGAAGTATGAGAGGGTTGGGGCTTCACCGTATGAGTTTGGGGGTACATAATTCAGCCCATAGCAAGGGACAAGGGTAATAAGTACAATAGGGTAAAATAGGCAGGCGGATGGTTGGGGCTAGAGGCTGCAAATTTTAAATTGGGTTGTCAGGGAAAGTCTTGCTGATAAAGTGACACAAGCAAAGACCTCAAGGAGGTGAGGAAGCAGGCCATACATACATATGCCAGGGATGTCTGGTGTGTTCCAGAAAAAGCAACAAAATTCCATTTCATACCCCTGATGTCAGCAACAACTCTCAGGTCTAATGATAACAGTTTTTGGCAAGAATGTGAAGGAATAGAAATTCTTATATACTGTTGGTGGGAGGGATATAAGTTGATATAAACACTTTGGGAAATATGTAGATCTTTCCAAGTAAGAACAGAGGTGACTATGGCCTACGAGCATTCCATTCCTGAGTTTGCTCACAAAGAAACTTGTGTCTAAACATTGGGAGAGGAGTGAAAGAATATTTATGCCAACATGGTAACATTCATAGCAGCAAAAAATTGGAAACAACTCCAGTATTAATCACAGAAGAATTAATAAAGTTCATGTACTAATAAATGAAATACTATATAACAGTAGAAGTGGATGAAATATAGCTCTGTGTATCAACATGGATGACTTATCAGAAATAATGTTGAGCATATATATAGTATACTTCTGTATCAGTAAAGTTCATAAACAAGCAAAATCGAATTATTTCTTTTATGGATATGCTTATGCCCACACATGCACACAGCATCCACGCATTTGTGATAAAGTTGCAGAGAAAAGCCAGAGGATGGTTAACAAATATTCAAGCAAGGAAGTAACTAATAAATATTGAAGTTGGAGTTTACCTCTGGTGGGCAGGGAAGGAGATTGGAACATAAAGGTGTTTTTGTTCTATATCTTAAACCAGTTTATTATTACACTAGAGGTGTAATTTGTGCATAGGTAGAGTCCCTCAGCCTGGCTGGTGATTGGGGCCAATCAGGGGGGCCGGCCAGCTGTGGGGAGGGACCATGAGAAGTTGGCCGGCTCTGAATAGGCACCATTAGCCCTTATGTAAACATTCACTTCCTTGCTTTCAACTAAAAGGGGCATTTAGCTTCTCTGACCAGCTATTCATGTTGATGACACAAGTAAACTATAAAATATAAAATAAATTCACATTTCCCTGCATCAGAGTATTCATTTTATATGATAAAAATTCAAAATCATTTTCTTTGATGTCATGTTTTAACTATATTGCTATGTAAAAATTTTATAGTTTATCTGTAAGCATGTTCCCATGTTTCCTGACTTGAGCCTTTAACAACTCTAAAAGCGAGGTGAACAGTTGGAACTATAGAGGAAAATGATCCTCCTGCTCATGAAGTCCTTTTGTTAATGAACTGAAGGGTCAGAATTTGAGTCCAGATCTTTTGACTTCTAGTCCTGCACCTTTTCTCTTATAACATGTTGCCTTTCATTAGTCCCCCTGTTTTTACTTTGGGAAATATATAATTTATGAAGGAACAAAACCATAAAAGCCCTTTATGGCTTACATAAGGAGCAGTTTATTCTTCTCACAAGTTCAGAGAAGGGGTGGGCACTGCTGAGGCTGATTTAGGGTAAAAGGCTCAAAACTATTCTAACTGATGTCTCTGTTCCCTTGTGATCACAAGATAGCAGTGGCAGTTTCAGGAGCCATGTTCATATTCAAGGCAAAAGCAGATGAAGATCGGAAAGGTGGTGCCAAGAGATTTCCATTTACATGTTTGTCGTCCAGAGCTGTGACATAAATATCTCGCATTGAAAGAAGTGTTGAGAAATTATTTTGTTTTGTTTTGTTTTGAACCTCTACAGTAGAAGCCAGCAAAAGAGATTGGGTTTGGGATTGAGTTGGGTTTTGCATACACCATACCCTATAGTGTTTGTCATAAGAAATTAGAGGCATAGCTCAGATGCTGATGCTGAGTGCTTTGATTAATCAATATGTGCACAGCCACTTAGTTTTTAAGCTTAAGAAATTCTTTGTAAGCCCTTCTGTATGGGTTGCTCCACAGTGGACCATATGTAATTCCTGAAATTCTGCCTATTAATTAAAAAGCAGATTAGTGGTAAAGTTGGTACAATCATTAGCAGTGTTTCTCTGTGGTCATGTGGCTTCCTAATCAATCTCTTATAGGAGTAGCTGCTGGTCTTGCCCTTGGGCACTTACAGCTTTGCCTTTTGCTTTTACAAAGCATCCAACAACTAGAGACTCAGGCGATCAAACCAGGGTCCAGATGCTATGGGCTATTTCTTCTTTCTAAATTCAGCAAAACATAAATATATAGTCATCATTACTCTATACACATTTATCTAAACCCTTGGGATATGCTCTAAAATAGGGGCTGGCAAACTTTCTGTAAAAAGCCAGATAGCACATATTTTAAGCTCTGTGGCCATGGTTGACTTTGTGTTGTGAATCAACTCTGCCATCATAGAGCAAAACCACCCATAGACAAGATGTAAATGAAGGGCTATGGTTTATTGTGATCTACAAAAACAGGTGGAGGGCTGGATTTGACACCTGGACCAAAATTTGCCTAGTCTCACTCTAGAATAATGATAACAATACCAAATCAAAGCCAAACTTATACAATACTTATGAGCCAGACCTTGTTCTATGTCCTTTTCAAGTAGTTCTTATGTTAATTCTGTTCTTATACTAATCCTATGGGGTAGGTGCTATTACTAACTCATTTCTCAGATAAGAAGACAGACCCAGGGAGTTGATTTGTCTTGCCCAAAGTCCCAGCTAGGGCAATCCTAGTGGGTCTCCAGATTCAGTTTGACTCCACGGTGTGTTCCCTCCTAAGATGGGTTTTATAAATGTATTTTGAAGAAATTTAGATAATAAAGCAAAAGAGTATTTTTCCATAACCTATTCATCCACCCTTATATCCACTCATGTAACCTAGTTAACAAATATTTATATACTAGCTCTCACGTGGTAGGCACTGTGCTAGGAAGTGGTGACTCAACAGTGAATAAGACTGATAAGATTTCTCTCTCTGCACAAGGCTTGTCATCTAGTAAGCAAAGCCAGACGGATACACAAGTTACCAAGAAAACTGTGCCAAAAAGTGAAGACTACGTGCCTGGATGAAGTGATAGTTACTGGGCTGATCAGTCCACACATGAGAGAAACAAGTCACATGGAGGTTTGGGAGAAAGGGAGTTCCTGGCAAAGAGAAAAACACATAAATCTCCCGGATATGGGAATGAGCTTGGCTGGAGGGCCACACAGAAGGGTGTAGAAAGGACCTTACAAATAAGTGATGTGAGGGGCATTTAGAGAGTCAGTCATGGGGCAGAACATATAGGACCTTTTAGATAAAGATGAATTTCAATCTTATTCTAGTTTGGTGAGATTTGAAGCAGGAAAGTGGATGATCTGATTTGCTGTTTGTTATATTGTGACTTATAAGAAATATATATTTGATCATTCAAATTATTTCTTATGCATATCTGGTTTTTGCCCATAGTTCCTGGCTGGCAGCTCCCAGACCTCTTGGAATTTCTTAAGTGTTGAGAGTGAAAAAAGTGTCATTTGGTATGTTAATGAGGTGACTTTGGGGATGCACCTAAGGATAGGCTGGTTGCCAGGAGACCTAACCTTGTGGTCCCAACCCTCACCTCCAGGGATCAACTGCCCCTGGTCAGTGGTTTAATTAGTCATACCTTATGTAATGAAGCTTCTAAAACAACCCAAGAGAACAGAGGATGGGGTTCAGGGAGAGTCTCAGTTGGTGGACGCTGTGGGAAGATGTGGGAGAGTACACCTGGAGAGGGTGTGGAAGCTCCGTGCCCTTCCTCCCTGCCTTGCCCTATGCATCTCTTCTGTCTGGCTGTTCCTGAGTTTTTTTATCCTTTTACAATAAACCAGTAATTTACTAGTAACAGGTTTCTCTGAACTCTGGAGCTGTTCTAGCAAATTAATCAAAGGGTTGTGGAAACCTCTGATTACTGGCCAGTCAGTCAGAAGAGCAGCTAACAATCTGGACTTGTGATTGGCATTCTGAGTTGGAGAGGGTTGTTGGCATCTCCTATCAATGGCCAGCTAGCCCGAAGCACAGAGAGCCTGGGCTCATAGCTAGCCTCAAGTATATGTGTTTGGGGTAGGGCAGTCTTGTAGGATAGGTTCTTGTAGAGTCTGATTCTGTTTCCAAGTAGTAGATAGTGTTAGAATTGAGTTGAATTCTAGGGCACCCTGCTGGTGTCTGAGACTTGTTTGTTGGTGTGGGGGGAATTGAGTCCAGGAACCCAATTTACTGTTTGACATAATCAACTCTGGCTGCTCTGAGGAGATTACAGGAGGTAGTTGGAGGGTGATTAGGAGGTTAATACATGAGTCCCAGAGAGAGAAGGTGGATGTAGAGAGGTGAAAAATAGAAAGTTTGGGAGTTCCATTTTTATAGGTAGGGTGGATAGAGTGGACATGGGGCCAGGGGAAAGGGTAATGCAAGACAGCACCTGTGGTTCGGGTTGAGCATATAGTAACATTTGCAAGATGGGGAAACTCATAAGAGAGAGAATTTTGGAGGGAAGGGGGGTAACCAGGAGCTCTTTTGGGAACAAGTTAGTGTTGTATGACTATCCCATGTCCAAGTAGAGCTGTCACGTGGGCTCTTACATATATAAAAATCTGGATTACAGACCAGATGTTATGGCTGAGATGAAAATTTCAGAGTTGTATGCATTAAGATGATTGTATCAATTAAAAATTTCCTGTTGCATGCAACAGGAAACCAAAAATTGAACTAGGTTAAATGGTAATTACTTGTAAGAGGAAGCCCAGATGTAGGTCACACTTTTGGTTTGATTTGTTGAACACTTCAATGATGTCTTCAAAGACCCAAGTATTTTCCTCTCTTTATTGTTCTGTACCAGTGTCTTCTGTATCCCAAAGTGGGTTTTTGTGTGGTTGACATCAAAGCTATGGACTTCCTCATTCCTATGTGAAGGGGGTGTGGGGTGCGTGGGAGTAAATCGGTGCAGAAGACAGAGAAACAGAGAAACATACACACTCTATGCTTTGGACAAACACTGACAATATATGCCTCTCAAGAATAAAAATGGCCCTTGCCAGGGATCCCTGAGCAAACCTCACTCACATCTTATTGGTCCAAATTGGCTTAGGCCTGCTACCTGCTTATCCCCAAAACAGTAACTGGCAAGTCATGAGATTTCTTCTGTTGAGTTAGACAAAGTACCTGGAGTAGAGCCAATTTGGGAAATCAGACTTAAAGTCCATTATTTAGACTGATGAAATCACACAGGGAAAAGGTAGAGAGAGAGGGTAGAAGAGAATCCAGGCCTGTTCCCAAGGAATTCTAGTATTTAGAGGCTGAACTGAGACACAGGAGGAAATAGCAAAGTAGACTGAAGAGCAGTGGCCAGTGAGGGAGAAGAAAACCAGAAGGGTGTATTGGTACACAGGTTGAAAGGAGAAAGTGTGGGGAGCTGCAAAAGGCTATTGAGGGAAAATGAAACGAGGCAGACACGTGACCTTTGGATTTCATTAGAGTCAGGAAAGACTGTTGTCCTATAGAGCATTCATTTTCTATTGGGTTGGGGCTGGAAGCAGGACACTACAAATTTATAAAATCCCAATATCTGGTAAGTTGTTTCTGGAGGAAGGGTAAGGAGTGTTAATTGTGAATTGATAGTCATTAGGAATAGTTGTTCATAATTGGTCTTGTGATGCAGGGTAAATGTCTCTTTTCAGACCTTTAAAGATCAGGCTTCACACATCAATACCCAGGGTTTTGAACCTTTAGTATACCCTAAGCTGATAAAAAAGCAATATGAAAATATTAAAATCTGATCTCCTTATCCTCCTTTTTGCATTTCTGCACACTTTCTTCTTCATATATGCCTGCGTCGGCCACAGCTATGCAGAGGGCAGGTGAGTCAAAATCATCCCAACTACACATGTGGAATTTATGTGGATGTCAATGATAATTTCATGTTCCCTTATGCTGAGAAATAAAATAATGGATGGATGGATGATGGATGGATAGAACGCTGAAATGCTACATGTTTGAAATTTCTTAATCAAGCCCAGAGCGAGACAAAATCAAAAGTCATATACATGATGTGAGGGGCCAAATGGAAAGGGAGATGGGAGGATGATAATATAGCATGTTTTGCAGGGCATTTGGACTTTTTTGGTATCTATTTGTTTAAATGTCTGTTTTTTCCTTGACTTTCTGAACTCCTTCAAAGAAAGAACTGTACTTTTATTTTTTTCCTTTTGTATTTTCAGGGTTTAAATAGAGTGCAATAACTGTCAAAATGTTAAGTACATATTTACTTACATTAGGAGAAGGTTATATGGAAGGAGGGAGGTTGGCATAGGACTGACATTACATAAGGAAACAGTAGTTTGCGCCTTTGTGTGACACTATTAATTATGTTGGGGAACCTGACAAGAGAGTCCCCATGTTAAGAAATAAAAAGTTTCCTAAAAGGCGCCACTAGTCCAATTAAGCCAGTGCTTCAAACAGCAGCGATTTTGCTTCTCGAGGGACATTTGGAAACACCTGAAGACGTTTGGCACAGCGTTCTGCATAGTAAATTATGCATTTACTTCTTGTGTACTCGTAGAATAGGGCTTGTAGTTATTCTGCTAATGGTTACCTGGGGAAGAGCAGACCCAATCCTAGATTCCATGGTTATGTGGAGCTCTTTAAAATATTCCATGTGATGTGTTTGTGGAGACTTTTCAGACATCTTGGTTGTAAAGAAATTGAGCTTCACCTGCCTGTATCATTTCTCTGGACAAGGACTTCCTTCTTTACCTGAAAACCTAACCTCACATACCTGGAGTGTGCAACAAAGATTAAGCAATGATCAAATGAATGGCAGGGCGTGTAATGAAACGTGCCCTGTTTTGCATCTCCCCACTCCCCACCTGGCACTCAAAATGGCCCAGCACTAAAACACGCAACAATGCCGCTGTGTCCACTTGAGTTTCCCATTTGGACATGAACAGCAGGTGGTGTCTGACAAGCTGAAGGTTGCGGAATAAAGGCTCCACACAGCTGTAAATAGCAGGGCGCTCCCCAGGATAAAGCAGGGAGTGTTGGGACCCTTCCTAATCGGGCAGGCTGCTGTGCAGTCACATCTGCGTGCATAGCTGCGATGTCTCTCATTACCATTCCAAATGATGAGCTTGTTTCTTAATGCGCATAAATTGCCTTCAATAGACGGGATGATTGAACACTGTAAATATTTTTCTGTGACACTAAAAATAGTAAGAACTCTGGGAAGCATTTTTGTTTCCTTTTCTGCAAAGGCTTGTCTTCCTGCCGAGGCTGAGCCCATGAATATGATAATTTACATACACCCTCCTCACTGCATCTTTTGCCAGCTTCTTTACCAGGGTGAGCGCTGTCAGGGCTCTGTCAGACCCACTGCACTCAATAATGCTGAGCTGGCCTGGGGATTCTGTTGCCCTTGGTGTATGTGTGTGTGTTGGGGGCGGGAGGGGGAGTGGCAATTAAGGCAATGGCTTTGGGAAAAGCTGCTGGATTTGGGACAGAAAGGGCCCTCCACCAGCCTGCTGCCTTGTCATGTGTCTAGGCTGCTGCACCTCTGTTCCTTAGGGCAAAACACCAGCTTGCTCTTCCTGCATATTTTCAAGGGCCTGCCATCCCCTGAGGAGCTGCTCATGCAAATGATATATGGCAAAGCTTGTCCTTCTCCATCTTCTGTTTTCTGTGAGACTCACCACTACATCGCTGTGTTAGCAGTCTTGGTGTCAGAATAAGGGGTCACCCTCATCCAGGCCCCAAAAGTTCTGTAAAATGCCCTTGGTGAGAGGAAGGGAATTCATATAAAAATATCTATGCTTATGGTTCCAAGTATGGTTGTCTAGGGTAGCACTGAATAAGACAGCGTTTCTTCAAATTTATATAAAGGCGAATGGTTTGAAATGAGAAAGAGAAGTGTCTAGCCCAGGACAGAATTCACAGATATTCAGAGGGTAGCCTTCAGACATTCCCCTTCAATGCCAATCTGTACTTCCAGAATTGTCTACATTTCTCTCTTGCCTTATAGTTTCATAAACAGAAACTAAGCTATGATGCAGGAACAATGGAGAAATGTTGATCCTGCTATTTTGTATTCTCATGTTATCCTCACGGTCAATATTTTATATCTTAGTGATCTTATAGAAAAACTGTAGAAAATATTGCTAGTATCTTCCTCCTAACACGTGAGAATGTTCTCATAACATCAATAAAATTCCTCTTGGGGGCTGGAAACAGCCGCTGGGATGAGCTGTCCCAGGTCAACAGCAGGAATGCAGCGCAGGAAGTGGTTACCACCTCTGCCTTAGTCTCTAGGTGTCAGCCTTGTTTTGACTCCTAACACTCTTCTGAGTTCTTTCAGCTACAAAAGGAGGAAAGCATGGCCTGTTCTGCCACTGCTCCTGCGTGCAAGTCCAGGACTCCTGAGCTGATCATTGGTGAAGGTGCCGTAGGCATATGTTCCTGATAACACTGTGTTCATTTGCCTCAGTCAACTCCATCCAAAAATGAGAAGGGGGTTGTGTTATCAAACCATTGGTATTGGAGTGTCTGTTCTTTGAGGGCAAGACACCGGGTGTCTTCCCTGTGTGAGGTATGTATGTATGTGTGCATTTGTGTTTGTGTATATGCACATGTATGTGTGTGTCTGCATGGTTGTGTGTGTGTGTGTGTGTGTGTGTAGGTCACAGAAAGCTGCTGGGAGGGAGCAGGTGGTGGGCCCAAGTGCCAAATGGCCCATAAGAGCAGGGTAAGGGCTTTTGGTCTTTGCAACTCTAAGCTGTGGTTCTCACCACTGTTGTTACAGTGCCAGCAGGCAAGGGATTGCCTCAAATAAGCTGCTTGGAGACCAAAGGGGGTTCTTTGCAGAGAAACTGCTGCTTGGCAAGGAGAGAAGAAAAGCTGTGAATCTTTCACCCTGTTGGCAGTGGGCCTGGTGGTTACAAAGGGGCAGGCTTGATGCCCAAAGCGAATGGACTCCGGCCGTGATTTCTGGGTGTACCCTTTCTGGCAGCTCTTCCCCGGAGCGCAAGCCACAAGAATGAATGGATGACATAGACGCTCACGTCTCTTGTGTGAAAACAGGTCTACAGTCAATACAGTAACAAATAAAATAAACATACTTATCAGATTGCTAGGAAAATGATGTCCACATAGGTATTATTTTATTTTCTGGTAAATGTGTAAAATACCCCATGTGTGTTTTTAACTTTAAGACTTTGTATAGTATTAAATTGAGACTGTAGGGTTAGAAACCAGCTTATTTGAAATGCACTCTTTAGGCATTATTGTGAGGAATGCAAATAAGGATGCTTCTCAAAAAAGGGGGAGGATGGACATGTGATTCCTAACGTGCAGCTCTACGTATTTACCTACCATCCCATCATGGGCTGAATTGTGGTTCCCCCCACCCCTCCCACCCCCCAAATTCATATGTTGAAGTCCTAATACCCAAATGACTATATTTGGAAATATGGTCTTTAAAGAGATAATTAAGTGAAAACCAAGTTATTAGTGTGGACCTTAATCCTATATGAGTGGTGTCCTTATGAGAAGAAGAAATTGGACACTGACATAGAGGGAAACCATGTGAAGACTGAGGGAAAAGACTGCTATCTACAGGCTAAGGAGAGAGCCCTCAGAAGAAGCTAACACTGCTGACACCTTGAACTTGGACTCCTAACCTTCAGAAGCTGGAGGGATAATATTTTGTGGTCAGAAGGTAAAATTTTGTAGTATACAATTTTTTAAAAAATATATTTTATTGTTTTTTTTTTTTTTTTTTTTTTTTTTTTACAGAGAGGAAGGGAGAGGGATAGAGAGTTAGAAACATTGATGAGAGAGAAACATCGATCAGCTGCCTCCTGCACACTCCCCACTGGGGATGTGCCCACCACCAAGTTACATGCCCTTGACCAGAATTGAACCCGGACCCTTCGGTCTGCAGGCCGATACTCCATCTACTGAGCCAAACTGGTCAAGGCTGGAGTATATGATTTTTGAGCTGGAGCAGTACCAGGTGAAGAAAAGATGATGGCCAGAAGGAGGGATTATTTAAGTAAGGTGTAGTTAAAAGTCATTGAAGCTTAAAAAAAAAGGCAGAGAAAAAGGCAGAAGTTCATTTTAATTACAATTTATCATGAGAAGTAAAACTAGGTGAAATCTGTGAGGAGTGAGCAGCCAGGGCTCGGGTGGAAGAAGATATGCCTAATGATGATTAATCATGAGACATTTTCCCCTTAGGAAAGAGCGTTTGCTTGCTTATTTATTTTGGGGCAAGCTTATTTACATAGAGGGAGTAAGACAGTCTGGGTTTTTCCATTTCTAATGTCAAATAAATCTCTATTTGCTGGAGAAAAAGCAACACAGACGTGATTGATGCTCTAAATAATGAACTCTCCCTCAATGCCACGAAATTGCAAATGAGTTGTGATATGCTCATGATTATTTCTTTAATGAAAATGTGACATTAAGCTATTCCCAGCAACATAGTAAACTTCTGTTTGATGATACACTGGGCCTTTCATTAACCTTTTCACACATGCCATAGGATCCATTTTCTGCTTATCAAAGCTTTATATTCCAATCCCTCATAAATGCTAAAGAAGTATTAATGTATAAATGAACTTGGAGAGGTTTTTTTTTTCTTTTTTTCGGCACATGAGGAAAGAGGGTTGGAGGCTCTATGTTCTAGTTCTAAAAGCACCGAAGACACTAAAAGCAAGATTGATGACTGGAACAGATTGAAATCTTGAATGACAGTTGTCTTGGAAAGGTTAAAATCCCTGTGAAGTTCTCTCAGTGAACCACTAGTATCTAACTAGCGCAGACATAGCCTTTATGTTTTATACTAGAGGCCCAGTGCAGAAAATGCATGCACTTGGGGCCGGGGGTCCCTCAGCCCAGGCTGTGCCCTCTTGTAGCCCAGGAGCCCTTGGGGGATGTCTAAGCAGGCCTAAGCTGGCAGTTGGACATCCTTAGCACTGCTGTGGAGGTGGGAGAGGCTCCCACCACCGCCTCTACGTTCGCCAGCCATGAGCCCGGCTCAGGGCTTCTGGCTAAGCAGTGCTCCCCCTGTGGGAGTGCACTGACCATCAGGGGGCAGCTCCTGTGTTGAGCGTCTGCCCCCTGGTGGTCAGTGCATGTCATAGTGACCGGTCATTCCATCTTTCAGTCAATTTGCATATTAGCATTTTATTATATAGGATTACTTCTTGTTTGCTTGCTTTGAGAATGATGTTGACAGAGACATACAAAAGAAGGTAGACAAGTTGATAAAAAAAATTGATACAAGTTAAGAAAAGTCCACGAGGTTAATCTATTAGCTTCCTAAGACTCAGTTTCTCACTTTTACATGATCTGTGAAGCATATCAGGTCTCAGGCTCTCTCCTGTAAATTGTCCATAAAGAGCATTCCAAATTATTTGTGCCATTTTATTTTTCCTAACTGTGCCTTAAGCTGTGGCATAGAAAAGGCCACAGCAAATGTACCTGAGCGTGTCTTCTATCCACTGTTGAGACATTGGTATGGCCAGGGTGCTGTGAAATGTGGATTTCTCAGGCTTAACTTTCAGAGCCTGGAGCGGAGCTTGCTATTGTTTTCTTCTGCTTGGTTGCATGTTCTGCATTGTCAGTGGTGCCACTGTCAGAAAGTGAACTGTGTTCATCTGCATCAAAGACTTCAGTCAAACAGTATGAACAGAAGCAACACCGGAAGCCACTGGAATGCTACTCAACTGACCAGAAAGGAGTGCTGGGCGGCAAGCAGGACTGTTCAGTTCACTTGAGGGCTGCCAGGGGGACAGGTCATCCCAGCACGGTCTCTACAACCTACCATATTTTTCTGTGTATAAGATGCTGTTTTTTTTCTAAAATCGTTAGACTGAAAATCGAGGGGCATCTTATATATGGAAGTCAGCGAAGGAGGGAGCCCCATGGGTGCATAGCTGCCCATACCTTGTCAAGCAGCCTTCCTCCAATCACCAGCCTTATTGTTACTGACGTCAGTTGATGCCATAATTAAAGGTGGAGGTGGAGAGTGTGCAGATGCAACAGGGACTGGAGCCTTCTGAGCCCATAAAAATGTCAAAAAATAAAAAGATAAATACTGATAAGTGATTGTCTTACTCTCAAAATTCAACCTGAATGTAATCAGCTATGCCAAAGAGCATGGAAATAGAGCTGCAGAGAGACAATTTGGACCTCCTCCCTATGAGTGTATATCAGACAGTGGAGAAAACAAGAAGAACAACTCCTTAAGATGCCAAAAAAGAAGAAGACCTTAAGAGGAAAACCAGCAAAATCTTTAAAATATTGATTTCTTAATTTTGGGTTGGAAAAGTAGGGGGTTGGGGGAAGCGTCTTATACATGGGGGTGTCTTATACATGGAAAAATATGGTAAGTGGAACTTCTGCCCTTTTCCCCCAGGTACCTGAAAAGTCTGGACCTTTTTAAATGGATTCATATTTCTATGTCCATTCCAATATCTCCTGAAGCTGGATCTTCTTCTCACCCCACCCAAGGCGACCATTTAAAGTGAAAGCATATGGATCTGCTTCTAACCAGTGACACTGACTGTTTAACCTTGAGTACCTAATCTCTTTGTGGCCCAATCCCAATCAAAACTTGGTTGTGAGAAATCATAACTATGAAGGAGTGTTTGTGGATGTGACAGTCCATCCACTTCTCCAAATATAAAAAGTGTTTCCCTTGGATGAAGAAAACCATCAGAGAACTGTCTACCTTGATCTTATTGGCCCCTTGTCAAAGTGCTTTAGCTAAATTGCACCTCAGAATTGGAACTGCTCTTGGCTTGCAGTGCAGGTTTTCATCAGCGACAGCTGAGCATCTTTTGCTATTGATTTTCCTATGCGATGTGTTTGAGGGCATTGTCCACCACACCCCACAGGTCCCCACTGGGAACCCCAAGGAGACATTGCTCTCGGGTCTCAGTGCCAGGAGAAACCACGTTACTCCCAGGCAATCGGTTTGTTTTCCTCTGAAAGATGTGATTCATCTGGTAACATGTTTTCCCCTCTTCACTTTAGCCATTAGAAAGTTAGAGCTCAAAGTGGGACATAACTCTAAAAAGTATAATGCTAATTTTACCCTTAGCTTTATTATATTCCCATCCATTTCACCTTCTGTATCATCTCCTTCAAGGACTTTATATCCCTTTGGGATTGGTGTATTAAGAATTATATAAAGTTTCTCTCTGAAGACATTATGATACACAGTCTCAAGGGTTTGCCCGTAGAATAGTAAAGATATAGGTCCTGATGCTCAAAGAAAATAAAGTAATGAGCCCATGACAAAGGAGCCCACAAGTAGAGCAGGCTCAGTTCAAAGTACGCGTACGTTGCAAAGAATGTCTGCCATGCAGCTTCATGTCGTTAATTTTAAGTCAAAAAGACCTTGCGAGAATCAGTGTTCCCTGGGGTGTGTTCTATAGGATGTTAGCTCTTCAAGGATTCTATGTTCAAATACGTGTGGGACACTCAAAGGATATATTGAACTTTTTTGAAACCTGAACTACAGGATTTCTAGAAGATCTTAACTTCATTGTGAATCTTCAGGAGGCAGACTATACGGTGCAGAGTTTCTAAATTTATTTGACCATTTATTTTTCCTGGAGCATGTCCAAGAGCTAATCTTTTTTGAGAAATACTAGAATAGCATAATCCCATAATGATAATTATTATTATTAG
Source organism: Myotis myotis (assembly GCF_014108235.1). NCBI lineage: Eukaryota > Metazoa > Chordata > Mammalia > Chiroptera > Vespertilionidae > Myotis > Myotis myotis. The sequence continues at coordinate 53,862,846 of NW_023416313.1, read as the reverse complement.
AAAGGATGCTCTGTTTTCTCTTAAAAGTGTAGGGCAAAGGCTTAGATATTTCTTGCTAGTAATCTTAAATTTTTATTTAAAATTTGACATGGCAATGCATTAAAAACAAAAGTAACAAAAACCTTTATAGGCCATGTGTGCTGTTTTTTGGATTTATTTTAGTGGAGTCATTTATATTTAGGTTATTCTTTCTTAATTTAGCATTTAAAGTTCTTAACTACAGGATAATGTGTGTTGAGGTGGAATCCTTGTCAACATGGTAATTTGATAACATAATTACACTGCAGGAAAGAACAATAGTAAAGTGGTTGGAGTCTGGAATAAGACATAGTTTCCATTTCTGGCTCTGTCATTTACTAGCTCTGTGACCTTGGGAAAGTTACTTAAATTCTATAAGCCTTGTTTTCTTTGCCTGTAACATGGGTATTCTGATATACCTAGCTCATAGATTTGTTTTGAGCACTAAATTAATTCTCATGTCTGTGTATGTGTATAGTGCTTAGCACAGTGATTTTCATATAGTAAGTACCTAATAAATTGTAACTGTTTTAATTTTTGTTTATTCAGCAAACATTTATTGAGCAACTGCTAGGTAATGGGTATTGCATTGTGTCTGTGGTTATAGATATGAATGAGTCATAATTCCTGCCCTTGAAAAACATAGTCAAGTAGACAAATAACAGTACAAAAATGTGTGAAGTGCAGTATTTATGGATTCATGATAACTATAAATGCAGGAAGAGTGGATTCATAGAAGAGAAGGTTGTCAGTTCTTTGGGACAATGTGGAAAGGTGGCTGACATGAGGACCCATAGTAGAAGCTACATTATAGATGAGCTATAAAAGGTGATTCTGTGTTTGCCAGGGAGAGGACAGTGAGGCAGGGGTGCGGGCAAGAGGGATACAGGATAACTTATGAGAATGAGCAGAGGAGGCAGAGTAAACTCAGGAAGGTGCAGGTAGCTCAGAATAGCTGTGAATGGCACTGGCAGGACAGAGGTGTGCTGAGAAACCAGATGGCCACGGTCAGCAGGGAAGCATTTGCAAGTCATACAGTAAGTAGTAGGCAGGCACTGAGGTGTTTCAGCAGCAGAGTAACCACTGATTTGTTTTAGACCAGTGGACTTCTATTAGAAATACACATTCTCAGGCACCATCCGCTGCTACTGAATCAGAGTCTCAGCAATCCATGCTTTGGCAAACTCTCTAGGTGATTTTTTTAACATTAAAGTGAGGGCAGCACTGTTTTAGGTAGACCGCTCTTTGTGCTTTACTGAGGAGAGACTGGACCCTCTCCAGTTAGAAGCAGGGAGATTGATGAGTGAAAGACCATTGTCCAGTTGGAGAATGATGGCAGGTTCTGAACTACATTAGAATTGGAGAAAAGAGAGGAAGAGACATGTAATAGAGTATTAATAAAGTTTACTTTATAGAATCTTAGTTACTACCTGGAAGCTATATTAGGAAAAGGGATGGTACAGGGATCACTCCCAGGTTTCTTACTTTATTAATAGACTGTGATGTTATGCATTGAGATAGGAAATATACAAGGAGTATAAGTTTTGTTTTATTTTGTTTTTGGTAGAAAGAATAATCTACACACTAGTCAAACTAAACCACTTGAAATTCTCTAAACACACATGCTATATGAACTTTAAGACCTTGGTACATGCTATTCCATCACCAAGAACATTCTCTGCCTCATTCCCTTGCTCAACTCTCTGCATCTAGAAAACTAGACACACCTCCAAAGTAACCTTCTCCCAAGAAAAGCATTCCTTCTAAATGCTTTCTTAGGGTTACTACATTAAGTAAAATGGACTCTTTGTTTGTTTCCTTTGTATTTAGGTCCTGATGGTAAGGTCTGTGTCTGGTTCAACATTTTGCCCCAGTCCCTGGCAGAAGACCAATAACTAATTGTAGGATAAATTACGAAAGAATGGTCATAGGAAGAAGAGTTGTCAGGGGAGGACTAAGAAAGCATTGTATTAAAAGTAGGAGTACAAGGAGGAATGACGGCATGGAAATCAATGAAGGAAGTCTTAGAAGGGAGTTATCAGCAGTGTCAAAAGCTTCCAAGCAATCCTGTAAGATAAAGAATGAGAATGTCTATAGCTGTGGTCGGCAAACTGTGGCTCGCGAGCCACATGCGGCCCTTTGGCCCCTTGAGTGTGGCTCTTCCTAAGCCTTAGGAGTACCCTAATTAAGTTAATAACAATGTACCTACCTATATAGTTTAAGTTTAAAAAATTTGGCTCTCAAAAGAAATTTCGATCGTTGTGCTGTTGATATTTGGCTCTGCTGACTAATGAGTTTGCCGGCCACTGGTCTATAGGATTTGACAATCAGGTAATGGCTCCCTTAGACAGGTTGGTTTGAGAGAGTGAGCTCTCATAGTAGAAATCAGATTGCAGTGTTTTAAGAACAGCTGGCCCATAATAGAAAGGATGGAGACATGGGGGTCAGAGGAAGGCTCTTCGAAATGAAGATGACTTAATAGATTTAATAGAGATGTGCTGTTGAATAGGGGCCTGGTGTAATGAGGAATCTAGAGTAAAGATGGAGGGAGAAGAATGATAACAAGATTCCAGCTTAGAGGAAGGGATTAAGCTTCATGAAGAAAGATTAATCTTAAATTGGAGGAGTGCCTGGAAGGGAATGGAGATGGGTTTGGGCATAGACAAGTTTATAGGGTTGGGGAAGGACGTTTTGAGAGTTGAGAATTGATAGCTTAATTTTCTCATTGAAACAGAGAACAAGCTAGACGTTGCTGTTTATGAACGTGTGTGTGTGTGTGTGTGTGTGTGTGTGTGTGTGTGTGTGTGTGTGTAGGGGGTGGTTTGGACAGCCCTGGGGGATGTGCTCATGGAGAGGAATAAAGATGCCAAGTGGTCATGTAAGACCTGACAGAGTGAGTGGACCAGAAACACATTATTTTTTTTTTAAGAAAAGGAAGTCCTATCATTTTAAGGTTAGTACCCCATATGAATTCTAAGAGTTTGTTGATTTAGATGAGAAATTTTATTGTGTATATAGGGAGTGTTGTAGGGTCATTGATTTATAATATTATGCTTGAGAGACTATCACTGAGGAAAAATTCTTTTTAAAGGGATATTTGTCCATAATTCAAAGAATGTTATTTGTCTCACCATCTAGATATTTATATACTATATAAATTACCTGAACATTTAATAACCATGGGATCCGTATGAGCCTCCCACATTACAAAAGAGGGAAGAATCCAACCATGTTATTACTTTGGTTGAGTTTGTCATATCCCTTAGTTAAATGCATGAGCAAACCATGCTCTACTGCCTTGAATAAACTATTAATTATCATAAAATATAGAAATCTGTACCTTAAAATCATGGTTTTATGTCCCAAGTGGCTCTGTAATATTGCACATTCATATTTATTGAGCTCTTACATAATACCATATATTATGTTGTAAGCTTTCCTAGTATAACCTCATTTAAACTTCACGATAATTCCAGGAGGCAGGAAATATTTAAGTCATGTTTATAGATGAAAACCTGAGACTTAAAAAACAAGAACCTTGCTTCTCTATTAGCTTGCTGTTCCAAGGAGACTATATAAACTTCAGACGGCCTGATGTTTAGTCAGTTTAGAGTTCTATATTAAAACTGCAATTTTATAACCTTTCTAATTTTACAACATTGAATAACCTAGGTAGGGAAGTCCAAGTAGCCTGGAGTAGTCATGATGAACAAATACAAGGCACATGTGCCTCTCCATCTCCTTTGGTGCCCATTGCAGACATTAATAATCAATCATTGCATACTTTTCTTGAGGACAGACTTGGTCTCAACAACCCTCACAAAATAGCGATCCAGGCAACCCCACTAATTGATTCGTCACCCATAATATGCCTATTATTGTTTTAATTACACCTGGTGGACAGGAGAGTCAATTCAGACTCTCTGAGAAGCAGCCAACATGGAATAAGATGTACAAGGGCTTCTTCATTGGGGGGAAATGCTTGTGAAGAGTAAGGGGAGGGGAGCAGCTGTAGACAAGGAGGCTCTTCAGATCACAATGCAGGTTTGATACCTGTGAAAGGACAGAAGTAAGGATTGGATAGATAGGAATTCTGACTGTAGCACAGTTCTGAGAAAGTCTCAGCCAGGATGATGGGGTTCCTGAGGAAAGGTGTCTTTTAGAGGAATCCCCCATTGGGCAGGCTGGGCTGACTCTCATTCCTGTCTCCATGTAGTGCTTGGTTACTGGCTGTGAGCAGCCTGGGGGAAGCATGGCCTTGGAGCTGAAAGTCAACCCACAGCAGCACAAGTCAACTAAATCTTTGATGATTTGAGTGCACACTTCCATTCCAGCCATGACCAGTATCCCTGGAAATGTCTCAGCTTAGCTGATTCCTAGAGGTCAGCTCGGAACTATGATTTCTCTACTAATGCTGGCAATTCACAAAGCCCCTGAAAATTTCCTAGCAGCTAGATGAGAGCTTCATGTCTTTTTCTGGGAGTTGTGGCTCATCTTGAGTCTTAAGCAGTTGTATGTGGAAGAAGTTCCTGTGTGTTTGTGGAACCCCTGGCTCCTCCCCTCACCATCAAACCCTGAGGAAGAAGAGGAAGTGGCAGCCACCCTATTTTTCATGTACGGACTGATCCCTGGTCTTATCACTTAATTCAGTGAGAAATTATGTTTCACTTCCACTTAGCAAAAGCCATCCTTTTTGTTACAAGGATTATAAAATAATAATATATGATTTATAAAGTATTATAAAACATTGGTATCTACAGGGAATATGTTTAAGATAACCAAATATTTCCTGAAATTACAAATATAGAAATGATTATACAGCTCACTGGCTTCCTCCCAAATTATATTTTCACTGGAAGACATATGCATTTATCTTTCTCATGTGGTGGACATTTTTTTTTCCTTAACTGCCACTTCAAGAGTTACTAACAATAAGTAGCATCTCAGCAAAGCAGCTTGGCTGATAACTAAGTTTATTTATTATCTCAGTTATTTAGTCCTGCACACCAGTCTCAGAGCATGTGGAACTAAAGGTGTACTTCTGTATGACTACACATTACCACACTGTAACAATGACATCATCACACTTATTACCTACCATTTATTGATTGTCCATCACCAAGGCACTACATTTGAAATACATTAATATCAGATGTTTATTACAACCCTGTGGGGTAGGTGGTACTACCCCTTTAAAAAAAGGATCAGAGAAGTTAGTGAGGTTACCAAAGTCAAACAGTAAGTGGCAGAAGTAAGATTTAAAGCCACACACCCTTTGGATCCAAATCCCCAGCTCTTAATTACTATTTGGGGCTACTCACAATGAGTCAGAAGCTGTGGGTCAAATAGATTTATTTTAATTTTTTAATCCTCACCCAAGGTTATTTTTTCCATTGATTTTTAGAGAGTGTGGAAAAGAGGGGGAGACACACACACACACACACACACAGAGAGAGAGAGAGAGAGGGAGAGAGAGAGAGAAACACATTGCCTTCCACATGTTCCCTACCAGGTACATGCCTTTGACTGGAATTGAACCCACAACCCTTCAGTCCACAGGCTAACATTCCAACCACTGAGACAAACCATCCAGAGCTCAAATCAGTTTATACCAGGGGACTGCTACATGTAATATTATACCTCTTTCTCACCCAATTTGATCAGATTTGCCTTTAGGGCTGGATGCAAATATCATTGGATAAAAGATCTTATCTAAATATATTAATCATGCCCACACATTAGGGCTAGCTTCAGAAAAAGGAGTTTTTGTACAAGGATTTATATAATGTACATTAAAAATAGGTAACAGTTTCTCAGTTTCTCTCTTCTCAAAGTTACATGGAGGCCCTGGATAGTGTTATAAGTGATAGAGGAGCATAGGCCATGTCTAGCTTATTCTTAGTTCCTCGCACTGTGCCTGGGACATAAAGGAAGCTCTCAGCAGACATTGCATGAAGGATTGCTGGCATATTTGACTGCTGAGAAACCGTGATATTCATCAAATAGAAGAACACAGGCAGGAAAAGAACATTGTAAGTTCCCTTAAATTAAGATGGACTAACATCTAGAATCTTGTGTGCCCCAGGTCTGGTTAGTAGCCTACTCTTCTTTGAGGCTGAGGGTGGTTCTTTGTGGATCTGATTTTTCCAAAGGGCACAAAAAGGGGCAATTGGCTTAGCCATTGAGAAGAGAAAATGAAAAGGAACATCTGACCACTGTTTTTATTTTAAATGCCTTATTACAGGTCCTGGGAAAATGTGTGCAGCAGATCAAAACAGCCAGGTGTTTGGAGAACAGCCCTCTGGGGCCAGCTGGCAGAGGGCAGCTGGTCATCAGAATAGATGAAAAAAAAAAAAAAATCTGAAAGATGAAGAATTAGCCCAAGAGAGGGCACAGGAAAGCACCCAGTGTGAGAGAGGCTATGGACAGACTATAAATTATGGGACGGGAAAGAATAGAAAGAGCACATTTTAGAAGGTACTAGTGTCTAATAAAGGGTCTCTAATTAGCAGAGGCAGACATCCAGCTAGGAAGTCAGTTGTCCCCTCAGACATCGGCGGGTGAGAAGACATGCACAGCATTTAGGAGGGAAAAAACCTCACTTCAGTGCATGCCCCGATGACCTTGAGCACCTCCAGCAAAGAAACCACCAAGCTCAGGGCTCTAAATTATAGGGCGAATCTCTCTAGGTGGAAGGAAGGAAAACAACCCAAATTTGGACAAATACCATGTAATTATTAATGGTTTTATGGGAGAGTAATCCAAAATATGTCTTGGATTTTGAACTTCTTGTCCAGTGAAATGATGGACTATATTTATAAGGGAGAAATACATGGTACTGCTGCAGTCTCCATGCTCTCCACCCCTCCCCTCTCCCTGGACTCCATTTATATTTCCAAGGCAACAACATACTGTAAATAACAGCTACCATTGCTTGGCACTTGTTACATATAAGCATTAGTCTAAATTTTTTACATAAATTAACTTGTTTATCCTCATAATAGCCCTCTGAAGTGGGCTTTCATTATCCCTATTTTACAGGTGAGGAAACTGGGTCCCAGAGAGGGGACTGATAAAAAGAAATAAGAGCACTTAACACCCAATAGGATAAGAAAACGTAGTCCCACCATTGTTAAAACAAACTGCCAGTTACAATAACCAAGAGCTAGAGAGGGGAGGTAGAAAGGGCAGATAGGAGAAATGGGCAAGAAACTAGGCTAGAGGAGTAACCTTTTATTTGGGGGATGGAGGTGGGGGTTGGAGACTAGTCTTAAAAGAAGAAAGGTAAATAATAGGCCTAAATTCTATAACATTAGACCAATATTTACATATTAAAGGGACGTTAGAGCTAGAGCACAATCTCTAAATTTTGAAAATAAAACACATTTTGTCTATATCCTCAAGTCAGCCTAATGATGGCAAACCTTGAGAAAGCACTGGGAATAGAAGGAAACAAAAGAGAGGGGGATGAGCCCTGACTGGGTGGCTCAGTTGGTTGGAATGTTGTCCCATACACCAAAAGGTTGTGGTTCAATTCTCAGGGCACATGACTAGATTGTGGGTTTGATCCCCTGTCAGGGTACAGACAGGAGGCAACAGATCAATGTTTCTCTCTCACATAGATGTTTCTCTTTTCTTTTTTCTTCTCTCCCTAAAAATCAATAATAAAAAAAATACATATTCTCTGGTGGATTAAAAAAAGAGGGTGTAGATGCTGGCTGGGTGCGGCTCAGTGATTGAGCATTGACCTATGAACCAGGAGGTCATGGTTCAATTTTCAATCAGGGCATATGCCCAGGTTGAGGGCTCAGTCCCTGGTATGGGTGTGCAGGAGGCAGCTGATCAATGATTCTCTTTCATCTTTGATGTTTCTATCTCTCTCTCCCTCTCCCTTCCTCTATGAAATCAATTAAAGTACATTTTTTAAAAAGGGGTGGGGGAGAAGAACTGCAGATGAGGAGGTACAGGGGGACTCAGAACGTGCTGTTGACAGTATGATGATGACCATCTGTCATAGTTTATAAACCCACAGGGCTTTGGCTCCCAAACACAAAAACTCTCATGTCTTCTGTGGGGTCCTCAGAGAGAAATTTTCCAGGCTCCCACTCCTGTGGCACAGCAGTCTGTTGCACACATATGTTTAAATTGAGACTGTCTTCCCAGAGAAGCTGTTTTTCATTTATGCATGTGTAAGCTACTAGAGGGCCAAGGCCATTCTGAGCCGGTGTCTTTAGTTGACCATGCCCTTGCCTGTCTCCCACCCATTGCTGCCTTCGAAGCAGGTGCCTATATCCCGAATCCGATAGCTGAGTCAATGTATCAGCCCGTGTCTGCCTCACGATCCTCAACTTGTCACAGCAAGAGACACTGTTGCTAGGAACTGGGCCAGGCAAATTACAAAGACGTTTTCAACCAGGCAAAAATATGCAAATAAACTGCTTTGAAGGGAGGTGGGGGGAAAATCCAGAATCTTAGCTTCTGAGCTGGAGCAGAGAGAACTGAGGAATTAATCTGATTGTCTGTGGTTCAGAAGTAGCAGCGTAGGGACTCCATTGCTTTCAGTGTCCTTGTGGAGTCTGAGAACTGAAAGAAAACATGAACACTCCAAACTTTTCAAGTTGGAGTTCTCAAACTACAAGTTCAGATTAAAATCTCGCTTCTCTTGTTTCATAAGATGCCTTATGTTGCTTATTTGAAGTCTTCCCATAGCAAGTAGGGAAGGGGTGGGCTTTCCTTCTAATTTCCTCTTTGCTCTGACGTGAATTTTGGAGTGCCCAGCTCCTGGCCATGCTTCCCTTCATCTACTACAGTCCAAAGAAAATTCCCTCCCTGCCTATTTTTCTGGATCTCAAAGGCTACTATCTCTTCTGTGAGGAGTCACTTAATGTTGAGGGTATGAGATAGGTGCAGACAGTCAACTTCCTAGAGGAGGGAAGGCCAGGAATACCTCCCCATTTGTCTCAGTTGGAAATCATAGCAGACTGGGGCAGGCAGAGGGTGTGTGTGTGTAAATTGATTGCTGGTAAGAACTATCTTGTCAGTTTATCAGGTAAATCCTCGGGATTAGCTGATTAAGGGATCTCTATTTAGGCTTACTTGTTTTCTCAGTGTACTGTTAGACTATCTACATTGTTTAGCCCAACAGTGGTTTAAACATTGGCTGTACATTGTCATTATCTGGGAAGCTTTAAGACACCATACATGAGACTCAGATTCAATAGTCCTGTGCATCAGGACATTAAGAGCTCTCCAGGTGATTCTAATTTGCAGACAAAGCTCAGCACCAAAGGCGTAGAGTTACAAACTAAAGAGAAGCGTTAGGATTCCTCAGGCTACTGAGCCAGATAAAAGGACCTGCTATAGTGACACCATTAGTTAAAGGGAGGAAGACACTGAAAATCAATATCTAAATGCAGGTCTTTCTGTTTACAAAACAGCAGCACCATCAGCCATGAATCCACACGGGAGGCCACAGAAAACACTGAATCTCTTCCAAGTTTTATTGTTGTCAATCCATTTGTATCCAGGTCCCCCTCTCTTACACACCAAGAGGTGCTCAAGAAGCCTGGAGGCCAAGTACAGCTTTATTAGCAACGTGATTCTCCCTGGAGTTCAAGTAACAGAGTAATCTCTGCAGACAAAACCCACTGCTGTCAGTGCACATCAAGACAGACACCAAATCAAGTTGTTCACCCCTGATCTCCAGATGAATAGGCGGTGAAACCAGAAAATGATGCCACTGGGTCTCAGAAAAGAGAATGTCAGTCAGGATTGCATTGTCTTTCTGTATCTTGACACCCAGGCAACTTCCAAGACTTGACTTGATTTTAGTCAAGGAATTCCTATCCTTGTAATTCTATCAAATACCATCCGTGATAACAGGCTACATCTAGCAAGCACTGCTACGTACCAGGCATTCTGTGAAGGGCTTTATATGGATCCTCTCATTCCATCGTCACATTCTCTACAGGAATTGGATACTGTTTCCCCTCATTTTACAGGTGAAGAAATTGAAACTTACTGTGACCTTATGATGTGGTCATTATCTTGAGGCTAGTAAACGATAGAGCAAGGATTTAAACCTAGAGTTGTGCCTTCAAAACCCAAGCTTTTATCACTGAGTTTCTGCCCTTTGTCTATAGATTTCCAGGATAAAACAATTCCATTTTGCTTGTTTTTCAGTCCTTTCCTAGAATCAGAACCCTACTAATTTCACGATGAGTAGTTCTTTTTTTTTGTTGATTTATTTAAAATGAATCTTCCTCTAAGAGGTTGCTAAGGCATACATGAACTTCAAACAATAGTTGACTTGGTAATGTGGGATTGAGATGTTTCTTTATGCAATGTGATTAGTCACAGGAAGGAAGCACCGAGTAAGAGAGCTGCTGAGCATGCTCCCAGTGCTGCTATTTTGTCAACACTGAAAATTCCATTTCATGCTTTATACTGTTCCTTTTCTGTTTTAGCTAACGGTGGGTATAACATTTTGCTCAGTCCGCCAGAGATACTTGAAAATCTTCCCAAAGCTATCATTAATGAGTAATAAAATAGGGCTAGCCAGGGTTTCTCTGCCTCGCAGCACAGGGATGCGTGGATGAAGATGTGAAGCGTGATGACAGCCGAGTTGTTGTAATGCTACTATATTACTACAAAGTAATAAACAGAGAGGATGGCATATGAAGGTTTGGTTCATCTGCATTTGAATGTGTGTCTAGAGAAGGATCTCCATGTACATGTCTCCTGCTACCTTGTGTCCTGCCTCTGAGAAGTCATCATTGGAGTGCATGCTGAGTGAATGGCTGGGGCTTAGCTCCTGTCTGAGCTTGTCCAGCTCTAGATGGGATGGCTTTTTGACAGGGATGTTCTAGGTGTTCCACAGAATGTCGGGCGTTCTTGCCTGGGGCTCTCACTGAACTCACAATGTCAGTGGGTGAAACCCGTCCATGTGGATTTACGGTAACTATAGCACCTTTAAAATCAGTTGCCACTTTTTAGAGTCTATTGTGTCCAGAAAGCCTAGAATAAGTAAATCTCAAGATCAATTTATTTTCTTTTATAGTTTTTATTCCTCTAGGCCAAGACTGAATTTTTTACTTCCCCAAATAAAGCAGTGTGTCTTTTTATGCTATGGGCTCTTCTATCTTCTGGGCTAAAGGACAGAACAGAGTTGAGAAGGTGATGAGAAGAGGTGACGACCCTCCTCATTCACTGGCAGAGCGACCTGTGCATTGCTGTCTTTGATCTTACGGAAAGATGCACCTGTCAGAATGCTGGAGATATCCTTTGATAGGGAGACCAGGGTTTTTCTTTCTGATTATAATATATATTATAATTTATATCATTATCCTATCTAATAAAAGAGAAACATGGTAATTAGCGTACTACCGCTACCCTTCCCATTGGCTAATCAGGGCGATATGCAAATTAACTGCCAGCCAAGATGGCGGCCGGCAGCCAGGCAGCTTGAAACTAACATGAGGCTCGCTTGCTTCAGTGATGAAGGAAACCAACGTTCCCCGCCTGCCTTGCGGCCTCTGAGCCTGCAGTTTGAAACATTGTAACAAATATAGAAGCTAAACAAAACCCCAGAAACCTGCTTTCAGCGAGCCAGGATCTCAGAGCTGGAGTTATACATTGTTTCGATTATAGAACCCAAACAAACCAGATACCTGCTTTCAGCAGCAGAGGCCTCAGAACTGGAGCCAGAGCTAAAGCTGGCCCAGAATAAAAAAAGAAAAAGAAAAAAAGGAGCAGTTGGGAGCTTCAGCCCTTAGCCCCTCACCCAGACTGGCCAGGCACCCCAGTGGGGACCCCCACCCTGAAGGGTGTGTGACCAGCTGCAAACAGCCATCATCCCCTCACCCAGGCTGGCCAGGCACCCCAGTGGGGACCCCCACCCTGATCCAGGACACCCTTCAGGGCAAACCAGCCAGCCCCACCCATGCACCAGGCCTCTATTCTATATAGTAAAAGGGTAATATGCCTCCCAGCACCAGGATCAGCGTGACAGGGGGCAGCGCCCAAACCCCCTGATTGCCCTGCAGCTCTGTGTGTGACAGGGGGCGGGGCCACAACCTCCCTATCTGCCCTGCTCTGTTTGTGACAGGGGAAGGCGCCCCAACCTCCTGATCAGCCCTGCTCTGTGCCTGATAGGGGGGAGCTCCCCAACCCCCTGATCGCCCTGCAGCTCTGTGTGTGACAGGGTGCGGCGCCCCAATCCTCCCCCACGCCCCCCCCCCCTCCGGGCCCTGCTCTGTGTGTGATGGGGTAGAGCCATAACCTCCCCATCAGCCCTGCCCTGAGTGTGACAGTGGCGGCGCCCCAACCCCCTGATTGGCCCTGCTCTGTGGGTGATAGAGGGCGGCGCCCCAACCCCTTGATCTGCCCTGCTTTGTGTGTGACAGGGGGCGGTGCCCCAACTCCCCTATCGGCCCTACTCTGTGAGTTACAGGGGGGAGCTCCTCAATCCCCTGATGGGCCCTGCTCTGTGTGTGACAGGGCGGAGCTCCCCAACCCTCTGATGGGCCCTGCCCTGTGTGTGACAGGGGGGAGCTCCCCAACCCCCTGATTGACTCTGCTGTGTGTGTGACAGGGGGGAGCTCCCCAACCCCCCCTGATGGACCCTGCTCTGTGCGTGACAGGGTAAGGAGCCCCAACCCCCCTGATGGGCCCTGCTCTGTGCATGACAGGGGGCGGTGCCCCAACTCCCCAATCGGCCCTGCTCTGAGCCCAACCAGGGGCTGCACCTAGGGATTTGGCCTGCCCTCTGCCACCCAGGAGCAGGCCTAAGCCAGCAGGTTGTTATCTCCCGAGGGGTCCCAGACTGCAAGAGGGCACAGGCCAGGCTGAGGGACCCCCCCTTCCCCTCGAGTGCACAAATTTTTGTGCACCGGGCCTCTAGTATATATATATATATATAATGATATATGTTTATACTATGCGATAATGTAAATTTTTACTAAAATGAATTTTGGAAACAATGCAAATGTATGTGTAAAACCTAGAGAGGTTATAGTGGTTATAAAGACACTGTGGGATTCACAAGGGCGCTCCACAGCTCTCTTGCCTTCCAAGCCCACAGCACGATTACACTTTCCCACCATCCCCTTGACCTAGGTGGGGCCTTTAGACTGCTTTGGTCAACCAGGTGTGCATGGAGGGAAAGCACATCATCCTGGGAAGAAACTTTAAAGCTGGTGTGTGCTTTGCAAGGCTCACCTTTCCTGCCAGCATAGTGGGTGCTGCAGCACCCCCAGTCCCTGATGAAATCTTCTTATGACCCAGCATGGACGTGTAGACAGAACAAGAAAGTCTTTCCATTTGAAGCTACTGAATTTTGGGGGCGTTATTTGGATTAGCAACATAGAAAAAATAGATAAGAAAATCATGTTAAAGCTCCTAATTGAGAGGTAGTAGAAATGTGACAAAGGCAATTACTCAAGAGGTAAGGACTCAAAAATTGTTTGTTTGTCTTAACCTTAGGAACTGCTGGCCAGCCAATGTAGGAAAGGATTGAAAAGATATTAAATTTCCCAAGCCAAACCCTATAAAGCCTCTGTTGTTTTTTTCTTTTTAAATTATAATAAAATATATATGACATAGAATTTGCCATTTTAATTATTTTTATGTGTACAATTCAGTGACATTAAGTACATTCACATTGTTGTGCAACCATCATCATTATCCTTCTCCATAACTTTTTCATCACCCCAAACTGAAACTTTGTTCCCATTGGAGAATAACTCCCCATTCCCCCTTCCTTAACTCCTGGCAACCACCATTTACTTTCTGTCTCTATGAATTTTCCTACCTCATATAAGTGATATTATATAGTATTTGCCCATTTGTATGTGGGTTATTTAAAGCCCCCCCCCCTTTTATTTTTAATCCTCACCTGAGGATATGCTTATTGATTTTGGAGAGAAAAAGAGAGACTGATGTGAGAGAGAAATACTGATTGGTTTCCTCCTGAACACACCCTGACCTGGGATCAAACCCATAACCTCTTTGGTGTACAGGGTGACACTCCAGCCAATTGAGCACCTGCCCAGGGCAAGCCCTCCCCCTCCTTTTAATAAAAAGATTGCATTTTAGTTTTTGCTACCAACCCACACCTCTCTGGCGACTTCTAAGACAGTCTTTGCTCAAAGAAGAGAGAGGGACAGCAAGAATCTGTCCCAATCACTGACTCTGGAGCCCCTGGCAGTGGGTCGAAGTGGCTGCATGCTTTCCAGGCCAGAGGTCAGCAGCCTTTCCAAACTGGAATGCCAGAGTTCCAGCCCCGCACTTCCCCTGGGTCAGGGGTCAGGGATGGTTTCAACCTCCCCCCAGTGACCAAGTTCTGCCTCCTGCGGATACAGGGAAAGACAGATGCTGTTTCCTGCAAATGGAGTGGAGGGACAGCTTTGATTTGTTTCCGCTGTAGAGTGAAGGTTGAGCAGTGACAGCAGGTGGGCTTCTAGCTCTCAGAAGTCAGCTGTGACAATGGTGACAGGTCCCAATCACATAGGAATCCATCTTCTGAAACATCAAAGAAGGAGGAAGCTTCTTTATCATACTTTTTACTTGAATAAAAGGAAGTTGACAGAAGTTGTCTAGGGGAGTTATTACCCTTTCTGGTAATTGCTTTTCTCCCCCCCCCTCCCCCGAGTTATACTTGGTAGACATGAGTGGATAGTCTAAGGTAGACATCAAAGGGGAGAGGGATGGCTGTGGGAGTGGGGTCAGAGAACTCCAAGTTGGAGGATGCAGAATCATTTTCATTGATGTGGTCCCCAGAGCTTCTGTTCAGGGAGGTGGGTCAGCCTTAGGGGTCATGGGTGAGCCATCAAGATCACCTCTGGAATCTAGCTTCTGCATACTCCATTAGAGGTCCACCAGGACAGAGCGGTGAAATCCCCATCTTCTGGTGATATTGAAGTTTTTGTTTGGAAATTAGCAGATTCAGAGGTTTACATTTTAAAAAGGGTCTTAGGAAATTTCAATAATTGCCTTAGAGTTAATAAAACTGTGCTCTGGTTTATGTATTTGCTCAGTAGGTATCTCTATGTATCAGGCATTTAACTGGGTGCTAAGGATATAAGAGAAGCAGAAAAAAACATGGTTTCCTCCTCCATGGAGCTCCCAGTCCAGGGAGCAGACAGCTATCAATCAATTAATAAGTCATTTGCCTAGCCAGCATGGCTCAGTGGTTGAGTGTCGACCTATGAACCAGGAGGTCATGGTTCAATTCTCAGTTAGGCAGGGTACATGCCCAGGTTTTAGGCTCGATCCCCAGCATGGGGCATGCAGGAAGCAGCCGATCAATAATTATCTCCAATCATTGATGTTTCTATCTCTCTCTCCTTCTCCCTTTCCTCTCTAAAATCAATAAAAGTACATTTAAAAAATAAGTCAGTCAATAAGTATTTATGGAGTATGCATTATATTCCAGACATTGAAGGTACTCCAGGAAGCTAATTAGACACAAATCATGTAAACAAAATGTCAAATCATAACTCTAATGGGAGCTAGAAAAAAGATCTATTCTGTACCACGTGGGTCTGTGATCCCAGTTTAAGGCTGCCAGAGAAACTGGTTTGGAGAGCCGAGGGACAGAAGAGCTTTACCAGGTGAAAAGGAACAAAAATGCATCCCAGGTGAAGGGAATAGCATGTCTGAGGGCCTTGTGTGAGGGAATTTGGCGAGAATGATGACTGAGGTCATTTGTGGTTAGAGTGGGGAGAGAAGAATTGGTGGACAAGTTAAAGGCTGGAGGGGGAGGCGGGAGCAGTCAGGAAAGGCACGCTCATAAAAGCGAGGGGAGTCCGGCTTCTGTTTCATGTTCCAGTGGCTAAGAGCATGGATTCTGGAGCCAGACTGCCAGGCTGGATCCCTGCTCTCCCACTTTCAAGCTTTGTTATTTAACCTCTCTGTGCCTCAGTTTCCTAAAATGTTGAATATAATAGTGCCTACCTCATAAACTCGTTAGGAAAATGAAATGAGTTTATACATGTAAAGTGTTTAGAATAATGTCAGGCACTCATTTTAAGTGCCACATAAATAAGATCTATTATTATTACCCTATATGGTAAAGTACATCACTATTCATCAGATATTCCCCAATCAGTTTGTGAATAAAAAATCCACATTGAATTATATACAGGACATGTAAATATTTGCATCACAAACAGAAAAAAAAACTAAAACAAATTGTAGGTCTCTTCAATGCCCATTCAGAGTATGGAAAATGCATTTCTCAAGTAAATCATCTTGGGAAAATGTTCTTTCAGCGGTGAGGGAATTTAATTGCCTTCTCCTTTGCCCAATGTGTATCTGAGATTTTCGATACTGATGCAGCTGATACTGGGAACGAACTAAGGGCAGAACTTACTTCAACTCCTTTGATCATTTTATCATTGATGTAATTGAGCAATGTTAGAATAGTACAGCCAGAAGCGACCTTAGAGATCAACTCGTCATTTGTTCTGATTTAATTGGCTGTTGGTTTCTGCATGAAGTGATCACATTAGAAAAAAGAGCTGCCAGATCAAGTCTTTAATAGACAAGTAATTAACTTAACCAAGGTGCTTCCATGAAAATCATCAATCATCTGCAGTTTCTCCTTGGAAGGTGGTAATGCAGTTTTGCTGAACTTTAAAATTTTTTTTTTACTGAAAAATGAAAATAGTAAGCAGCCTTACTTGGTACCTATAGGTTTGGTAACATAGCGAGTCATCAGGCCCTCCATGTGGACAGTGCTGTATTATTAAACAAACTGTTATGAAAGCTCACTGTATGTGAGGCCTTGTGATGGATACTTTTATATGATGCCTCGTTTAATCCTCACGGTAATTACTAGTATGTGAAGTCTTGGGCAGGTTTTGGGTCCATTGGCCCTTGGATCCTGTCTTGCCCTTCTTCTGCTCTGCTCTGTACTGCAGGGGACTGACTTTCCTAGCCTCTCCTGCCCACTGGTTCCTGATTAGGTTTGGGCATTGGCAGGCACTGATGGAGATGTAGGGTGGGTAGAGAGAGAAGCCAGGGTATTCTCTCTCTGTGTATGTCTCTCTGTCTCTCCCCTTCCCCTGCCTCCAGCTCACGTGGGACTGGCAGGGGAACTTCCACCTGGTGACTCCACCCTAGGCTCCAATTGTTTCCTCTCTCAGTCTCCCCAGCTAGTGGATGGTAGAACTTCCTGCTCTGTTCATCTCTGGAATTACCCCATTGTCTGCTGTTTGGCTTATAGTCCCATCACCTGTATAACCAGTTCTCTCCATTAGATTCCCTCTATTAAAAATATACGAAGTCATCTCTGTTTTCTTATTTAGGCCCTAACCAATATATTAAAATACACACAATTATACCTGTTTTTTTAACATATGAGGAAACTAAGGACCATCAAGGCTATATATATATCTCACAATATTAAGCTGTCAACTTAATCAATACCATAAATAAACTAATTAAGTCAAATCAAAGTCCTCGCCCTCCTAGGTCACATATACTTTTTGTACTATTATACTATGACTAGAAGCCCAGTGCGTGAAATTCATGCACTCAGGGAGGGTCCCTCAGCCAGCCTTGTGCTCTCTCACAGTCCAAGAGCCCTCAGGGGATGTCCAACTGCCGGCTTAGGCCTGCTCCCCATGGGAAGTGGGACTAAGCTGGCAGTTGGACATCCTTAGTGCTGCTGTGGAGGTGGGAGCGGTTCCCACCACCACCACTGCATTCGCCAGCTGTGACCCCAACGATACATGATTGAGGCTGGGGAGGGACTGCGGGAGGACTCCAGGGTGTGTCTGGCCCATCTCACTCAGTCCCGATCAGCCGGACCCCAGCAGCAAGCTAACTTACTAGTTGGAGCATCTACCCCCTGGTGGTCAGTGCATGTCATAGCGAGCAGTTGAGCTGTGTTAGCATATCATTAACATATTATGCTTTGATTGGTTGAATGGCCAACTGGATGACCGGACACTTAGCATATTAGGCTTTTATTATATAGGATGCCTTTGGAACTCTCTGGGAAAGGGAAACCTGATTTCCAGGGGCGATCCCACCTGGCTCATCAGTGTGGGATGGGTTTCACCACAGTCCTGTTTTGTAGTTTTAATTGATAACTTACTGCAGGATATGTGAAGATCAACACCTTATATCTCTCTAAACACAGAATTATTAGGCCCTCAAGCTGTAGATTAGATTATGATGCTCTTTTGTGTGTCTACTAATGCATGGTTCTTGGGAAATCCTCCACAGAAGCCACCAAGTTCTGATCACTCTTCCAATTTCTGATGAATTCCTTTTGTTTCAGTTCAAACAGAAAATTGAGATCTTTATTCCTCACCTTGAATTTACTCATAATCAGATTAGGGATACTCTTAAATTATTGTGAAGTCCCAAATAAGATCAAAGTCTTTAGACTTTACCATAATTTTAGACTTAATTTTTAGATTCTTTTCATAGGAATAAATCATAGGCTAAATGTTTGTGGTCTGAATACACTGAAGGAATCATAGGCCTCAATTTACTTGTAGAGACTCTTCTTATGAAGAAGTTGGCATTTAAAAAGGACAAATAAGTGCTAAGCCAGCAGGAGAAAAACAGCCTCTGAATTCTCTCTTGTTAAATAGTAAGAATAGATAGATGGGACCAAGTAGTGGAAAGTGCTAAGTCTAGGTTAGCAAGCGTGTGTATGTGCATGCACATGTGTAGGAGGAGGGGGGCAATACCAAGCTATCAAAGTAGTGAATGGTTTAACTAAAAAATAGGTACAGAACCATGGAGGGGGGGGGTTGTGTATGGAGGGGTGTGGGTGTCCTAGGGGTGAGTGCCATGGGATGTTTTCAGATGCTTTAAGAGTGAACAGAGATTGATTTGGATTATGAGTTTCTCAGCTAGACTAAATACATATTAACAATTGATAAGTGCAAACACATTGGACAGTTGCAGCTTGCTCAGGACCATTCCATTCTGAACCTCAGAAATGGCATTGTGTGGACTGCAATACAAGTGAGTGGATCTGGGCTTGTCTTGGCTGTCCCCATGTTGCCTGTGGAAGATATATTGAAAACATGCTGTCAAGCACTTTCAAGAAAGCAGTCATCCTGTTGCATTAGAGGTTACATGTCTTGCATGTGACAACAAATCAAATACCATAGAACCTTTCTGGGATTTGTCACTGGAATTTCCCGAAAGATACCAAATGCAATGGAAAAGATATGGCTTCCTAGTCATGCCTGGTTACTGAAATGTTGGCCAAGTTCATAGAAACAGAAGCTTTAGAAGGAAAACCCTACATATGTGACCAGTGTAACTCAAAGCATAGGAGGTTTTCCTCAAAACCAGTTGTATGTACAGAAGCCCAAAAACAGCTTATGATTTGTCACCTACCTCAGATTCTCAGACTATATCTCAAATGATTCAGATGGTCAGGACGTAATAATCAGGAGAAAACTGGTGTTCATGTTGGCTTTAAAGAAATCTTAGACATGGAGCCCTATTGCTACAGGGAGTCTGTGAAATCCCTCAGACCAGAATGTTTAATCTATGACTTATCTGCTGTAGTAATGCACCAGGGGAAAGGATTTGGCTCAGGACACTACACTGCCTACTGTTATAATTCTGAAGGAGGGTCTGGGTACACTGCAATGATTCCAAGCTAAGCATGTGCACTATGGATAAAGTACCCACGCTTATATCTTGTTTTATACCCAGCGAGTTACTGAGAATGGGCATTCTAAACTCTTGCCTCCAGAATTCCTGTCTGGTATCCTACCTCCTCATGAAGAAGCTGATACCTCTAATGAAAAGCTTAGTTGATCCAAAGATGATAGTGTGGCTTCTTGCGATTTGTATGTATATTTTCTCAAAGGACTGATTTACAATTTTGAGCTTCATTTTTATTTTTTTTTTTACTTATGAATCAGTGCACACTATGTTTATCATTTTGTATCTACAAGTCTTTTTACAGAGACAAAGCATAAATACATGTATATGAATGATAGCAGGTAGCTAAACTTTTTTTCATGTATTTGGACATTTTAAGCTTTTAGTATTATCTCAGATTGGTGTTACCCTTTTATATTTTAATTGGCACAGATCATGAATTTGTACTGAAGTTCAGGTGGCATCATTTTACATATTTATCTTTTGTAGCTATTTTCCATACACATTCTTATTTGATGGAAAATTATAGACACTTTCTTCACTAATAGTCTTACCCCCGCCAAAGTCAATTCTTTCAGGCTATTTGTATATTGAAGTTACCTTTGCCCCTTGAAGGTAGTTAAATTACTATTTTCAAAGAGAAAAAATACTTATCAATCACACTCATTGATATTCCTGAAGCTTTGTGTGTTACTGTTGATAAAGGAACTGCATTTTTTTAAAAAAATTATTTTTAATAATTTTGTTCTTCATTTGGCATAGTCAAACTATACAAGTGAAAATGACAGCTTTATAAATAGTATGCTTAAAAGATTTCAGTACTGTGTACATAAAAACAATGATGGTTGTGACTTAAAATGATTCGTCTGGCAGCAAACTGGTTTGTCCTGATTCTAATAAAGCAGTTATATAAAAAACTTGAATTTACCAAACAGTGTATTATGTTATACAAGTAAATTTAATTTGGTTATGAATTCACTTTATGTCTGAACATTAAATCTTTTAAAACTTTGAAAAAAATAGGTAAAATTGTGTGGGTTGAACTTAGATATGAGGAAGAGGGACTGGGTGGAGGGTACTATTATAATGTTACTATAGATTGTATATATAGCATATAATATATATTACAATACTAGTTGTGCTAGTTGTGCTAGTTAAGAAAAAAACAACAGACTTGAACTAAGTGACTTTGAAATAGAAACTACAGGCTGATGCAGGAGATGATGAGGATGTAGAATTGATGATATTGGATCATTGATTGGGGTAGGAGATGAGGGAGGAGAGCAAATGAGAATGATTCCATTTAGAGTCTTCATGACTTTTTCTTTTATTTTTTTCACATAATATCCAACCCAAATAACTTTCGTCCTGTTGTGGAACTTTCATATTACTACAGGTAAGTGGTTGGTAGTCATTCTTCTTTGATGAGGACAGAGAAGTGAGTGTGCAAAGTGGCTTATCACAGCCCTGCATGTCCATCGGAGGCAGAAAGAGAGCAACTAAGAGATGCTGGCCATGGATGGAGACCATGGGATGTAAAGGAAATGGGGCACCTTCCATTCATTCATCACACAGTGAGTGACTACCAATCCACAGGGCTTTATAGTATGTGTAGAGCTTTAGAACATCCTTGTGAGGTAAGAATTTTGCACAGGGCCAGGCAAGGTAATTACCCACCTCAGCTTCACCTGCGGTCACAAGTAAGCCATGAAGGGAGGTTCTCAAACCTAGCATAGCCCTCCACTCCATTCAGGCTGGTCTCTGCATTGCCTTGAGGGCAGGTAATATCTTTTCTGACCTTCATGGCCTTGCATTTGCTGGTCCTCTTATCTGCAGGACCTGCTCCTTGCCACCATTGAGATCCTCCCCATCCCCAGAGCCTGAGTGCCTCCTACTGCCCCACCACTCCTAAACAATTTATTTTCCTTTCAACTGTTACAATCTGCATATTTTACATTATTTTGTACATCACAATATAGTGCATTATGTTACCCTTTAATTTCTCCATTTGTTAATCTTGTCTTTCCAAGTAGATCGCAAAATCCTTGAGGGAAGCTCTATTTCTTACTCTTTGTCATCCTCCATGACACCTAGTACAGAGTGAATACCTGATGGATGATTTAGTATGAAAATCTTGCCCCTGACTTCTCCTTAGTTACCTTACTGCTTTCTTCTTTAGCTTTTGGGCCACCACCATACATATGAACATGCGGTACAAATTCTGAACACTAAAATATCTCTTCCAGGCAAAGAGAGTGACATAGACAGTTCCAGACATGGTGGTACAGAGGGAGGAAGGGAGAAAGAAAAATGTGTTTAGAGACACAGCCTGTTCTTTGACCTGGGAGAACTTGTTTGCTGGAAGTTATCAAAAATCAAAACTGCTCTAACAATTATCAGTCCATCTTCAGACTCTGGTGTGTCTTAAAATAGCAATGCCATTGGACATGACATAAGCCAAGAAATTCTTGGCGAGACATTTGGGTAAAACAGGTTTTCTGGTTTAAGAACATTAGCTTCTGTATCAGTACCAAAGACCAGCTGGTCATGTTTCAGTAACTATTATTTATCCATTTAGGAATATTATGGCAACTTATATCTGCGTGTGATTTTTTCACCACAAATGTAGATAAATGTACATAAATTCATTCTGAATTTCACTAAAAATGAGAAAACCAAGATCCAGGGAGTTTAAGTAACTGAATATCAATAAATTGCCTCCTCTAGAAAGCCTTTCTTGCACCTTCAGGATGGGTTAAGCACCATTGTATCTCCCGTAGCAACCTGTGGCTATCTTAATCATAGCCCCTGCATATTATTCTATATGGTAAATATAAGCATATAATAACCTGTTTTATATATTTCCCCCCTCTATGAGATTACAGCCTGATTGAGAATCAGGTCTAGTTTCTAAGTCCAGTTCTTTTTTCCTGTTACATTTACACGACCATTTTAATGCATGTCATAGATCTTGGCATTTTTAAACGCAGATGCCCTTTAGTTACGGAGAATAATTACTAGCTTTATTACATGGTCAAGGTTACATGGTGTGTTCTCCTTCTCTATGGAAGGGAGTATTTAGAACATTTTTTCTCTTCTGAGACACCTGCATGTCAGTGGCTGAGAAGGCTCTGTTTCCAGAAGTTAACATCAAAAGAGGATAGCTGATAGTTATAATTGCTCCCTGGTAGAAAGGTTGCCACGGACACTAGAGAATAGTCATGGTTAATTTTTTAGAACCATGGCTAATGGGACAAATCACTCAGCCATGGAGCCTCCTCCAACTGAAAGAACATAAAGAGACGTGGAGGGGGAAGCAGGTCATGAGCTCTGCCCCGGAGTTCATGGAAAGGAGAAAGCAGGCAGATGTGACTCACTGGGTCAGCTGCGGGTGGCATTGGACTCAGCTGTCACAGTGGAGCTGACATCAGCAGCACATGCTTGACATCGGTGCAAAGATAGCATCAGCCACTCAGAAGCATGTGGTGGGAACAACCAAGGTTTGAATCCTGTCGATGAAACTCTTCTGTTGGGGGACACCAGATAGCAGCAGTGAGCCCTCTCTTGCTGTCCCGGTCTCACTTGGCTCAGCTGACTGGGAGAGCTTATCTGGGCGGGGCTATGACTTAGCTTAGATCACATAGAACACTGGAGACCAGGCTGGGGCTAACACCTGGATGGTTAGACTCCCAGGCTAGTGCTCTCTGCATGGACCACACAGAAAGGGAGACATTAGCAGATTTTTAAGAAGTTGTTAAATCAAGTTAAGAACAACCTGACTCTTGGACAGCTTTCTTCTTTAAACTGCCTTATGATCCAGTGATTCCTCTTCTGGGAATTTATCTGAAGAAACCGGAAACACTAATTGGAAAGAACGTAGGCACTCCTATGTTCACTGCAGCGGTATTTACAATAGCCAATATTTGGAAGCAACTCAAGTGCCCATCAGTAGATGAATGGATAAAAAAAGCTGTGGTACATTTACACAGTGGAATATTACTCTGCCATAAAAAGGAAGAAAAATGTACCCTTTGCAGCAGTATGGATGGACCTGGAGAACGTTATGCTAAGTAAATAAGCTAGTCAGAGAAAGACAAGTCTCATATGATTTCACTCATATGTGGAATTAAATGAACAAACTGAACTAACAAGCAAAATAGAGACAGATTTATAGATAGAGAGCAAGCAGATAGGTGGGGGAGGCAGGGAGAGAGTGAGCAAAAAAGAAAAAAAGAACTCATGGACAAAGAACTCATGGACAACAGTGTGGTGATTGTGGGGGTGGAAGGGGTTGGGTGAAGGGGGATGGGTGGAGGGGGAAGAGGGCATAGAGGGGATAAATGGTGATGGGAAAAATAAAATAAAAATGATAAAAGCACAAAAGATATTTCAAGTGTTCAGTGGCTGCAGTGATTTGACACTCAGCTTGTCATTATTGCCTGGGTGATTCTTACAGATTAAACCGGAGAAATATTGCCATCGTGTAGTCATCAGGCATGTGCTGACCTTTATTGATGCATAAGAAGTAACAACAGTGATGCATGCAAGAAAGAGACTTCAGTGGGTCCCTTCCTGTGCAGGCCACACTGTGCCTTTCAAAGAGGAAGCAGTAGTGCATCTAAAACTGTAACGGCCTTTAAAAATAATTTTTAAAAGATGATAAACAGCTTGAATTTACTAAACACGTCAATTATTGAAAATATTTTGATGAATTCTATCTCATTTGATCTTCACATCCACTTCCACATAACACAGCAGGCAGTAGGAGTCACCCATTTTGGAGAAGAAGAATCTGAAACCAGAGCGGTTTGGCAATTTGCCCAAGATCACACAGCCAGAACCAGGGCAGGAATTTTGATTCTTTATCTAGTGCTTTTGTGTAGTAAAGTTCACAACACCTTATCTGAAATTACGAAATGCAAACAAAACAGCCTAAGTCTAGTTTTTTGTTTTTTTTTCCTAATTCATTTGGTGGCAAAATGTTACCTTCCCAGAGGAATTGCGGCAAGGAAACCTGTCTCGGGGCGATGTGAAGCTCTTTCTTGTTCTCTTTAGGAAGAATATTAATATGTGTTGTTGCAGACATTTTACTGTGTTCAGTGTCAGGATGCTGCCTGGAACCAGTGTATCATATTTGTTGTATAAGCCATATCGTCTTCATAAAGTCCAAGAAAAATTCTGATTTCAAAAGCACACCTGAACAGAAGCGTTTTAGATCATTATAACCCTGAGGTAGACTGCCTTTGCCATCCAACAGTCAGGCAATGAAGCATTGACATTAACCAGATATTCTGGTTAATCGTCACTAGAGGTGCCATATATGTATTGCTAATGTTGAACAAATCCTATCTAATAAAAGAGAAACATGGTAATTGGCGTACAACTGCTACCCTTCCCATTGGCTAATCAGGGCAATATGCAAATTAACTGTCAGCCAAGATGGCGGCCGGCAGCCAGACAGCTTGAAACTAACATGAGGCTTGCTTGCTTCAGTGACGGAGGACTCCAACGTTCCCCGCCTGCCCCTGCAGGCCTCTGAGCTGCAAGCAACTATGTAACAAACATAGAAGCTAAACAAAACCCCAGAAACCTGCTGGGCTTCAGCCAGCAGGATCGCAACATTGTAAGCAAAGGCCAGAAACCTACTTTCAGCAGTGGAGGCCTAAGAGCTGGAGCCAAGCCTCAAAGCTAAAGCTGGCCCAGAATAAAAAAAAAAAAAAAAGAAAAAAAGGAGCAATTGGGAGCTTCAGTCACCCCCAGCCTGAAAATAGCCCTCAGCTTCTCACCCAGACTGGCCAGGCACCCCAATGGGGACCCCCACCCTGAAGGGTGTGTGACCAGCTGCAAACAGCCATCATCCCCTCACCCAGGCTGGCCAGGCACCCCAGTGGGGACCCCCACCCTGATCCAGGACACCCTTCAGGGCAAACCAGCCGGCACCACCCGTGCACCAGGCCTCTACCCTATATAGTAAAAGGGTAATATGCCTCCCAGCACCGGGATCAGCGGAGCCACGAGGCCTCCCGGCACCGGGATCAGCGTGACAGGGGGCAGAGCCCAAACCCCCTGATCGCCCTGCGGCTCTGTGTGTGACAGGGTGCGGCGCCCCAACCTCCCCCCTCCCCCCCCACGGGCCCTGCTCTGTGTATGATGGGGTAGAGCCATAACCTCCCCATCGGCCCTGCCCTTAGTGTGAGAGTGGCGGCGCCCCAACGCCCTGATGGGCCCTGCTCTGTGCATGACAGGGGGCTGCGCCCCAACCCCCTGATTGGCCCTGCTCTGTGCGTGACAGGGTACAGAGCCCCAACCCCCCTGATGGGCCCTGCTCTGTGAGTGACAGGGGGAAATGCCCCAAACCCCTGATTGGCCCTGCTCTGTGCATGACAGTGGGTGGCGCCGCAACCTCCCCATCGACTCTGCCTTGAGTGTGACAAGGGATGGTGCCCCAAACCCCCAATCGGCCCTACCCTGAGCGTGACTGAGGGTGGAATCACAACCTCCCAATCGCCCTGCTCTGTGTATGACAGGGGGCTGCACCCCAACTCCCCAATCAGCCCTGCTCTGAGCCCAACCAGGGGCTGCACCTAGGGATTGGGCCTGCCCTCTGCCACCCGGGAGCAGGCCTAAGCCAGCAGGTCGTTATCTCCCGAGGGGTCCCAGACTGCGAGAGGGCACAGGCCGGGCTGAGGGACCCCCCTCCCCGCTGAGTGCACAAATTTTTGTGCACCGGGCCTCTAGTTAGACTATAATGAAATACACTTAATGTCAACTCAGCAGTTGTGATGGTTAAATAAGGTAATTCAGGTAAGTCATTTGGCTGAGTGTCTGGTTCGTGTGATGCATTGCATACCTAGAGTGCTGGCTATTGCCTTTCGTAATTCATGTTGTATCTCCATGTTACAGAGGAAACAGTGACAGGTCAAAAGGTCAAGTAACTTGCCCAAGGTCACATGGATAGTAAGTGGCACTGCTAGGACTGGACACCCAGGCTGTCGCTTCCACCCAAAGCATATGCATAACCAGTGGGGTAGAGACAATTCTGGATCTTCCAGGGGTCCTTAGAAATCTTTCCAGATCATGATTATGAAAATTAATTACTGAATCACTGGACTGTAGCATGTAGAAGTGCTGTTTAATAGCCTGCTGGGCAAGCCAGGTTTTGTTGGAGGAGAGAGAGAGAGAGAGAGAGAAAGAAGAAGAAGAAGAAGAAGAAGAAGAAGAAGAAGAAGAAGAAGAAGAAGAAGAAGAAGAAGAAGAAGGAGGAGGAGGAGGAGGAGGAGGAGGAGGAGGAGGAGGAGGATGAGGAGGGAGGAGAGAAGGGGGGAGGGTGGGAGAGGGGGAGAATAACTTTATGGATTGGCCAACTTTTATTCCAGAGAGTTATTATAAGTATAGTAACTCCCTTGATGAATTGGATGAGATCTTTCTGTGAATTAGAGCAATGGAAAGGCACTCCCTCCCAGGACTTTGCCCCAAATTCTGTGGATCAGGCCAATGATTGTAATCCCACAGCTCCCTCCCTGTCACAACTTGCATCCCAGATGGTGAGAGGAGAGCTCCCCAGCTCGTGCCTGTGGTCTGTCAGGACAGGCTGGCAAAGAAAGTGAGCCCCGGGCAGCTAAGCCCCAGATTAAGAGGACCTCGAACCATTGTGTTGGCAGCTGCTCCCACTCCCCCGCGTGCTGAGCAGCATCAGCACATGTCTGGCCTTATTTGCTGTTTGGGACTCGGCACTTGAAAGGTGTCCCTCCCCCGCCGCCTTGACATTTGTCCAGAGATTAATTGGGCTAATCCCCTTCTTGGAAGAAAGGGTTGGGAAGTGTGTGTTGACGGAGGGTGAGGAGGCAGGCCTCCGGGACTGCAGAGGGGAGCATTAATGAAGGCGCTGGGGCTTGTTGCAGCCTTTGAAGGGAGAAAAGAGCAAATTTCTCTGCTGTTCCTGGACAAGGCTGACAGGTGGGCAGGGAGACTGCGCTCCTCTGTTCTGCCGGCTCTGCCAGAAGGTCCGTGCACTCCAGCAGTAACGACTCCTGACAGCTCCAGCTGTCACTCAGGGAGGCAGCTCCCAGCACACCTTGGCCTGCCATTCTCACTCTTACGCTGAGGGCTGAAGGAGAGAGCCCCAGGAAAGGCCATCCTGATGGCGGAAAACATACATGGCTTGGGGACTTGTCTGGGACACTTACAAATGTACTTTTAAATTTTGTTTTGGATCAGGCATTCAAAATAAACATTACTTATTACTTTAGATTTTGGGTCAGGGGATGGCAGAGGACCACGGACAGTTGTTCTTTTTTTTCTTTTCTTCTTCTTTTTACAAGATTTTTTTTTATTGATTTCAGAGAGTCAGCAAGAGGGAGAGATAGATAGAAATATCAATGATGAAAAGGAATCATTGATAGGCTGCCTCCTGCATGCCCAATGCTGGGGATGGAGCCTGCAACCTGGGCATGTGCCCTGACTGGGAATCAAACTGGGACCTTTTGCTTCATAGGTCAACGCTAAACCACTGAGCCACACCAGCCAGGCGACAGTTGTTTTCTTATACCATATGCAGTTGTCCCCGTTTGGGAGGAGACAGGAAGCTTACCTTATTATCTAATAATAATAGCTAGCATTCATTGGGAGCTTATTATGCGCCAAGGCATTGCTTCAAACATTTTACATCTATTAATTAGTTTATTGTTCTTAACAACAAAATGAAGGAGGTGCTAATATTGTCCCCATTTGACCGCACTGGTAGCCTCCCCAGCACCATTTGTAAATGGCTGCACCAAGGCTCAACCACCAACCCATTCCCAGCCCCACCCTCTTAACCACTGCACCAGGCTGCATTGCTGACAGAGAAAAGGGAATAAGCATTTTGCCTGGGCCAATTCTCGGTAAGATCATGACTTCAGTGAGATTGAACAGTTAATTGAGGATAATGCATCCCGGGAGAAGGAGGATAAAGAGCCATGGAAATACTTTGAGGTCCCTGGGAACCTCTGAAAGCTATGTGCCTAATTGTACTCTCCGTGGAAAATCCCCTCCAGCTAACAGGATTCTAATGGTGTGCTGTGTTTCTTTGTAAATTACTGCAGACACTGGCGTAAGGAATATGAAAGAACTGGTGGTTAATCAAATGAACTTACAGGAAGCGAGCTCTTCAAGTGGGATTTATACTGATGCCCATTATAAAAACTGTTAATAATAAGGGATTTTAAAAATGTCATTGCAAGGTGAGAGGAAATTTGCGAAGGTATGACAGTCTGCTCATCTTTTAGCAGAGGTACGGTAACTAGGTCACAGGATTTGCTTGGGGGGAAGTGAAATGACAGATAATAGTGTCAGAACAATGGCTGGAGAATTTTTGGCATGTCTTTGTGATTTTGGAGCAGAACAGGCAATCTGGGACTTAGCTTTCTCCCTTCTGTGTAAGCACGGTCCACCCAGCCGGAAGCATGCACAGCCTCTCTCCTTCCAGCCACGGCTTTTTCTGTTGTGGGGATCAATTTCCTGACCCTCAAACCAGTGCAGATTCTCAAGTGGGGAAAGGAAGAGAAGAGAAAGGAAGCATAGAGTCAGCTCACCTTGTATTTGATCTTTGAAGCCAAGGTAAGAAGGAACACTGTCTTCACATTATGGTGAGGAAACTAGAGATGGAAGCAGTTGCTAACCTAAGACCATGCAGTGAGTAAGTGGCCAAGCTGGATTCGTGCACTGGCTGTGCCGTGCAGAGTGGTACTTTCCACATGACGTCCACTCCTACTCGTCATCATGTCTTGGGCACCAGGTGGCAAAGATGGTGAAAGTAGGGAAGGGAAAACTTCGTCCCTCCACCTTGGTGCCAGCCCCCTCCCTCTTCTGCTTTCCCCCAGATTATTTAGCCACACTCAGAGTCAGTCTCCTTGCTACAGACGGGGCAGGGGGGAAGAGGGTGAAGGTAGGCAGTCTTGTTTCCTAATTCCCAATTTTGCACCTTTCTCCCAGTTTAACACAAGCCTCCTCACCTCCTAACCCTGCTCTCACCCCACACACATCCTCACTGCTTGGACCTGAGAACAGCCACCCCATTGCTGACTCATTAAGATAGAGAAGGACTTTGGTCATTTTCATTAAACTTCTCGCCTGACAGCTCTGAGAAGTAAATCTTCTTGTGTACTCAGGAAGGTTTTTTTTTTTTTTAATATTCATCAACCCTGTAATATAGTACAGGGTTACTATACCCAGAAAAAACTGGATGATAGTTTGTCAGAAGAGAACCTGTTCCAAAACAGATTTCCGTAAAGTATTGAAACAAGCTTTTTTTCTTCTTCTTCTTCTTCTTCTTCTTTTTTTTTTTTTTTTTTTACAGGTTGGGGAATCACTAGCAGAATCTCTTGCTTTATATACAGTGTCTTCAGTTTCCGATAAAATGATCAGTGGTTTTCAACTTGTACTACTAACTGCATGCAGATCAGTGTATTAATTACACAAGGTAATGTCCTCTATATTCATTTGCCTTTATTCTGACATGGCATAATTTGGTAGGTACCAGGACCGACCCCATTTTTCCTTCTTGGTACTTCTGTGGGGCTTTGGGCGCATGTACCTCACTGCACGTATGTACCGTCGTCATTCATTCACTTGCCTTTGTGTCACATCAGATGTGAACTCCTTGGTTGCACAGACCATGTTTTAACTTAGTTTAAATCTTAGCATAACAACCTTTCACTCTTACCCTGTTCAATCCATTTTTCACACCGTGGCCGGAGAGAACTTTTGAAACATAAATCAGATTGTGTCATTTTCTTGCTTAAAAACTCTTCGAAGTCTTCCCATTGCCTTAAAGTACCATGTGCGTGCCTGACTACCGCCCCTGCAGGGCCTGGCTCCTGTCTCCTCCCCGCCTTGCTCCAGGCCTGCTGGCCTTTGCTCCGTGCTCTGCCGCCTGGGGACCTGGGGGCTTACTCTTCTCTCTGTCTGGAATGCTCTCCCCTGGCTTTTGCTGAGTTGGCTCCTTCTCATGCCTCAAGTCTTAAATGCTTAAATGTCACCTTAAATGTCAGAGAGACCTTTTCCTGAACATTCCATCTGAAGTGAGTCTTCCTTGTTTCTCTCTGTCCCTGCACTCTGTTAAATTCCTTTATTGTACATATCACAATCGACAGTTCCTGTGATTATTGACTCATTTGGGGGTTCTCTGTTTCTCTTAGGGGAATGCAGGCATCCCGAGGACAGGGTCCCCATCTGTTCACAGATGGATCTTCAGCGCGAAGAGCAGTGCTTGGCACGGAGCAGGGCTCCATGTTTACGTGTTTAATAAATGAATGCATGCATGAACAAATGAGCAATTGTAGGATTCTCCTACAGTCATTACTCAGCGATTTGTATCTTTTGTACCTACCAAGGGGATGGTGTGACCCCTCGCATTTTCGAACACACCAACGACAAGGAACCAGGAGAAAGGCAGCTCTTATTATAAGAGAGTGCTGCTTGAGAGTAGAGATGATGGCTGAGGTTCCCAATGCTGTTCTGCACGCTTGCTGCTGTGCCGCCTGCCCACCTCCGCCTGCTGAATCCTGTGTCTTTCCGAGCCTGAGATGGCCAAACTGCCCTTAGACACACTATTAATAAGAATGAATGGGGAGGTTCTTACTTCTGAATTTGGGAGACTCCTACTCATAGTTCTTTAAATAAAATATCTGCTTTTCCAAGAAGCTTTAAGTAAATGGGAGCGGATAACTGGGACCTAACCCCTCAAGGCTGCTCCCTTGAGGACAGCACCACTCCCCCTGAGAACTGAACATCCTCAGAAACAGGTGATGTGTTTTGCCATATCCAAAGCCTTGTGTCTCTTTTTCAGGTCTGGTTTTAGCATCCTGAGAAGCAAGGGAGTGAGTCTTACCAATTCCACAATCATTTAGAGTGCCTTGTTTGGTTATTTATTTATTTATTTATTTTTGGCTCAGTTTGACTTCTCAAATTTATCTTAAAGTAAAGATGAACAGACCCCAACAGATCCAGGTGTCCCCAGTGCCTCTGTTGTTCCTCAATTTATGCAATGAGGCCCCAGAGGCATATTGTGGAAAATAACTCCTTCAGATATTCATGTTCTATAGGTCATTTGAAATGTTTTTTCCTGGACAAACATGCTATTTTGCTTTAAATTTTCTGTTTGTTTATATCTACTAGAATGCTTAGTAGACTATTGGTTAAGTTCTTATTGCATTCGTAGTGATAAATAATGTGGACTCAAAATAGAAAATGATAGGGATTGTGCCAGTAGTATTCAGGAAACAATTATTTCATCTCTGCATTATCAACTCTTTTGAGATTGAAAAATAATTTCCTGAATTGTGGCCTTAGGTGATAATCTCCTAAACACAGTCTCCTCTCAGTGAAAGGGCTAGAGTCCTTGTTTTGTTTCTTGCCTTTGAATCATTTATGGATTTAAAGCCACCCCGCTGAGCACTGACTCATCTCTGCCAGGTGCATTGGGCCTCAATGGGCTGGAAGTGAAATGTGGGTCCCAAGCAGGGAAAAAGATGAAAACCACATTCACAGTTTATTTGGTCACAGATGTTCACATAATAGGAGCAGAAATTTAAGAAGTAGCTTCTTTCTCTTTGTATTTGACAAGAGACAAAGAAAACAGTTGTGTGGGGGGTTGGGAAGGCAAGGGGCAATGAAACTCCGAAAAGAATTGGGAATACCCATGTTCATCAGCCCTGGCAAGAGAATAAATTCATTGACAGGAGTATTGAGTTTCACTCCCAGGAACACAGACTAGGGCGTTTGGCTCTTGATGATTCATCTGTAAGTGGCTTTTATAGGAGGAAGGAGCGAGGGTTAGATCCTGGATGAGGCCTGGAAGACCTGAGATTGATTTCTCCCCTCTGCCCGTACCCTGAATTGCTGTGAACAAATAGTTATGCTGTCAGGAGCACAACAAGTCCTTGTGCTTGTGAGATGCTAAGATGTTGGTCACAGGTTTCCTCCCTGCCTATGTCAGCACAGTCAGTTTGGATCTGTGTTTACTGCAGTGACTTGTCACCTTGTGGTATTGAGTTCTCTGTCCCCTCATGCAAAAAAAGGTGGGACAGTGTGAGAGAAAGAGACATTTGCTATGACTTTCTAAGCTCAGACTTTCCAAGCTGCTCTCTTTCCTTCTATATGCCGTGCCCCTTTAATCATGGTCAATGACCAAATGGATAACTGCTTCTGAATTATGACTTTTATGGTCTGAACAGGTAGATTTCTTTTAGGTTTGGTTAAGTGAGCCAATGATGCTTTTCCAATATATTTTGATCCAAAACTCATGCATATTACATCATAACAAATTCACGTTACCCAAGTTCTCAGGTTGAGAAATCTCTCCTCTGCCATGCCCTGGCACTCAATGCTTATCTCTGTGGAAACAGCAGGACAGGTAAGATCGTGCTAGATTTTCCCAACCAATAGGCATTATTCTATTGATATTGTCAAATACATTATTTTTACCAGTATGAAACTGAAAATAAACATATGCATGCAATTTACATCATATTTCCTACTTTCTCTAAAACAGTCACTTTATGAGTAGTAGTAATGATAATACTCATTAGTCAGGGCAGGATAACTGCTGTATGAAACAATGTCCACATTTCAGTGGCTTTACGCAAGAAAATTCATTTCTTATTTAGATAGAGGGGTGGGGAGATGTTCCCTTTAGCCGTTCAGAGACCCGGTTTTCTTCTGTCGTGTGGCTCCCTGTTTGTCTAGAGCTTTGGTGTCTTGTCCATTAAGCTGGTGATGGGAAAAAGAGTGAGTACTATGCACTGGAGATGTTTATGGGTCAGACCTGGAGGAGTCTACATTACATCCACTTAATTTTATAGCCTAGAATTAGGTCACACAACCACACCCTAGTGCTAGGAAGATTAAAAATATATTATAGGCTTGACAGCCAGGTAAAAAAGGAGAACACAGATATTGGTAAATATCACAGTCTTTGACATATCAAAAAACTGTTTTAAAAAGCTTTAAAAGAAGAAAAAACTGTTCGTTGTTTAATATAAGGTACTGCATACATTTTTTTTAAAGATGACATCAAACTGCTGTGAATCCTATAAATGTTGTAATAGCTACACATGCCATTGGAACATTAACTACAACATCAGATTGTGCAGAATAAATATTTGTTAAATGACCAAAAGATTGAGAGCACTCATCGGCATTATCTCCACCAGCATCTCAATCCAAAGTTGACTCAGGAGCACCCAAAGTTGAAGCAGTAGCCCATACAGATGTTGTAGGAGAGTGTTTGGTGCCTTCTTGATGGTGGTCTGACGTCTGCTTCTGATGAAAGTCAGTCTAGCGCATAGTTATTTTGTTGACTGGCATGTAACATTGAATAAACTTTATTATATGAATAGTCGTTGATGATAGGTTCACTTAGGATTTTCTTTTTACTTTTCTATTTCTTGAGAGATTTCTGAGTTAATAATAGATTTGTTTGGCCACTTAAGGAAGTTCATCCTAACAATCTTGGCTGCCAAGCTCTCAGGACATCAAGATGTTCTTTGTTACGCTACTTTTGACTATAGTTGAACTGTTGGGGTATCTGGATCATTGGATTATCAGGCATCTGTTGTATAACAAAATGATCCATATTACATCTTTTTGGCCTCTAGAGTTTATCACCCATTAGCTCCTTGAGCCCTGGGACTTGTTTTATTTATATTGTGCCCTTGGCTTCTGACTTATTGTTTATAACATGGTAGACCTTCAATAAATGTTCTGCAGTGGTCTCAAAATGTGGCCCCTGGACCAGGAACATCAGCATTACATGGAATCTGTTAGAAATACAGACTGACAAATGTCAGAGGGGACGGGGGAGGGGTGGGGGCGGGGGGACTGGATAAAAGGAGGTGAAGGGATTAGCCAAAGAACATATATGCATAGCCCATGGTCATAGTCAATAGTATGGTAAAGACCAAGGGAGAGGGGGTAGGAGCTAGGTGGATGTGGGCAAAGGGGGAGAAAGTAGGGGACATTTGTAATAGTGTCAATAATTTAAAAAAAAAAAATACAAATTCTTGTGCTGACCACAGACCTACTTGGGCTGGAGCCCTGCAATTTGTGTTTTAACAAGCTCTCCAGGGCTCTGATACACGCTGAAGCCAGAGAACCAGATCCTAACAATTATACATATATATTGACAATACTGGGTACTTCATTGTTGTTCACTGTTCTCAATCATATTTAGTCTATCCTTGGTTTTAGTTCAAGTTTAAATAAAACACATTGAGGACCCTTTCTAGAATTGCACATTTCAGGTATTTATCTATAATAATGGAACTTTCTTCACTTTCACCAGCTGTCCCATAAAATCCCTGTTGATACCTGGTAATGGTGATTTTGGACTTGCCTCCAGAACTATAAGAGAATAAATTTCTGTTGTTTATGTAACCAAGTTTGTGGTAATTTGTTACAGCAATCATAGGAAAGGAAAACAAGAAGTGTTTTCCAAATATTTTGTTTTTGTTCCTATTGGTAAAATATTTTGAGCCTGTCATTCAAAATATTTTATTCATAAATATTTGCACATGATATAATCATTATATTATCCTATCTAATAAAAGAGAAACATGGTAATTAGCGTATGACCACTACCCTTCCCATTGGCTAATCAGCGAGATATACAAATTAACTGCCAGCCAAGATGGCGGCCGGCAGCCAGGCAGCTTGAAACTAACACGAGGCTTGCTTGCTTCAGTGATGGAGAGCTCCAACGTTCCTGCCTGCCTTGCTGGCCTCTGAGCCTGCAGTTTAAGAAACATTGTAACAAATATAGAAGCTAAACAAAACTCCAGACACCAGCTTTCAGCGAGCTGGGATCTCAGAGCTGGGGTTATACATTATTTCGATTATAGAACCTAAACAAACCAGATACCTGCTTTCAGCAGCAGAGGCCTCAGAGCTGGAGCCAGAGCTAAAGCTGGCCCAGAATAAAAAAAAAAGAAAAAAAGGAGCAGTTGGGAGCTTCAGTCCCAGCCTGAAAACAGCCCTCAGCCCCTCACCCAGACTGGCCAGGCACCCCAGTGGGGACCCCCACCCTGAAGGGTGTGTGACCAGCTGCAAACAGCCATCATCCCCTCATCCAGGCTGGCCAGGCACCCCAGTGGGGACCCCCACCCTGATCCAGGACACCCTTCCGGGCAAACCAGCCAGCCCCTACCCATGCACCAGGCCTCTATTCTATATAGTAAAAGGGTAATATGCCTCCCAACACCGGGATCAGGGATCCACGAGGCCTCCAGGCACCGGGATCAGCGTGACGGGGCAGTGCCCAAACCCCCTGATTGCCCTGCGGCTCTGTGTGTGACGGGGGCGGGGCCACAACCTCCCTATCTGCCCTGCTCTGTTCCTGACAGGGGAAGGCACCCCAACCCCCTGATCGGCCCTGCTCTGTGCCTGATAGGGGGAGCTCCCCAACCCCTGATCACCCTGCGGCTCTGTGTGTGACACGGTGCGGCGCCCCAACCCCCCCACCCCACAGGCCCTGCTCTGTGTGTGACGGGGTAGAGCCATAACCTCCCCATCGGCCCTGCCCTGTGTGTGAGAGTGGTGGCGCCCCAACCCCCTGATCGGCTCTGCTCTGTGTGTGACAGGGAGCGGTGCCCCAACTCCCCTATCGGCCCTACTCTGTGAGTGACAGTGGGGAGCTCCTCAACCCCCTGATGGGCCCTGCTCTGTGTGTGACAGGGAGCAGCGCCCCAACCCCCGGATTGGCCCTGCTCTGTGCATGACAGGGGATGGCGCCACAACCTCCCCATTGACCCTGCCTTGAGTGTGACAGGGGGCGGTGCCCCAACCCCCCAATTGGCCCTACCCTGAGCGTGACTGAGGGTGCCATTGCAACCTCCCAATCCGCCCTGCTCTGTGCATGACAGGGGGTGGCGCCCCAACTCCCCAATCGGCCCTGCTCTGAGCCCAACCAGGGGCTGCACCTAGGGATTAGGCCTGCCCTCTGCCCCCCGGGAGCAGGCCTAAGCCAGCAGGTCGTTATCTCCCGAGGGGTCCCAGACTGCGAGAGGGCACAGGCCAGGCTGAGGGACTCCCCTCCCCCCCCCCCCCCGAGTGCACAAATTTTTGTGCACCGGGCCTCTAGTATACATTATAAGATTCTCAACATAAGATTTTAAAATGATGCACTAAGAAGGGAAAAAATAGGCCCTGGCTGGTTTTCTCAGTGATTAGAGCATTGGCCTCCAGACTGAAGGGTCTCAGATTCCATTCCAGTCAAGGGCATGTACCTCGGTTATAAGTTCAATCCCCAGCCCAGTTAGGGCACATGTGGGACGCAACCAATTGTTGTGTCTCTCTCACATCAGCATTTCTCTCTGTCTCTCCCCCTCCCACCCTCTCTAAAAATCAATGAAAAAAATATCTTAAGGGTGAGGATTAATGAAAAAAAAAAAAGAAAGAAAGAAGGCGAAAAGTAATATAGGTAATTTTATATTACTAATGGTTTAAAGATCTTTTATTCCCACAAAGAATAATCATGCTTTAGTGAAAGCAGTGTATCTGAATATGCTTTGTTAGTTTGAAAAACTTGTTAACCACTGTTAAAGATCTGTCAGAGTTCAGTTTACTTAGATATTTTATTCTAAAGGTCATCGTAGCTGAAAAATAACTTACAAGCGTATGCAGACTCAAAAGGAGTATGTGTTTTGGATGGGGGGAGTACTCTGAGTATTTTAAATAAAATTCTTAGAATTCAGGCCAAGAAAGGCATGTGCAGGAAGAGGTGAGTCCTTCTTAGAGAAAACCCAGAGATCTTTAAGAAAAGCCATTTTTCCCCTCCCATAATCTTTAGGTTATTCAAACTCTAGGCATTTCTAAATCTGTGTCTAATCTCTGCTGTGGGAGATCAGTCATAGAGGGGCAGGTGGCCCCTTGTTTATCGCAGCGCTGGTGTGGGAATATCTATTACCTATTAAGGAGAAGGAACTTGAGGCCCAGCAGAGACACTCAATCCACCAAAGGTCACATGAGTCAATGACCGTTTAGGACCTAGAACATTAACTGGAGTTTTATTCACTTGAACACCCAATTTTCCCCAGGCAGAAAGCAAGCTGGTTTCCCCTCCAAGATGGATACTTTTTCTGTGGCATCTGACACTCCATTTTTCTTAATTACCAGTTGTGGTGCTTCAGAAGGTATGAGTGTGTCTTTGTGGGACTAAAAGAGAAAAGTCAGACTGTTCAAATATGAAGCATTGTGTGAACTGGAAGGTGTGCATTGTGATCAACAAACTGTCAGAGGAAATAACAATGAAAAATTTCATTCAAAGAAAACTAATTTTTTATCGAAAGAAATCAGTTCCCAAATACAGTGCCATGGCTGTGTATAAACTAGACTGGGTCTTAATCCTACCTTCCACAAGGACATGAACCAAACCCCCTTGAATTGTATGGTACAGAAGTCCTGGTCCCCTATGAGGGCAGTGCCAAGAATATAGAAGGTATTCAATAAATATTTGCTGGATGGATAAATATGCCAGCTTTTCTCCTCAACTTCCAGAATTATTTCTCTGCCAGACTTTAGCAAACCCTCCTCTGGTCTTCCTGGTTGGGATGTGAAAACACAGGTGGGGTGGGGTGACCTATTGTGTTACAAGGTAGTTACCATTATTAATTTCCTTTTATAAGCATGAGTGTGAATGGCTAGCATATTGAGGGTTTGAAAACCAAACTGCCTCTGGTTTCACCTTTGTCCTATAGCCCTGACTTACTCTATCTATATATATAAAAGTCTAAGTGACTGGACTACGGGCCAGTAGGTATGATGCGCACTGACCACCAGGGGGCAGACGCTCAATGCAGGAGCTGCCCCCTGGTGGTCAGTGTGCTCCCGCAGCAGGAGTGCTGCTCAGCTGACAGGTGCCAGACATGGGGCTGACAGCTGGCGAGCACTGCAGAGGGCAAGCCTCTCTCGCGGACACTCCCCCTGCGAGCCCAAGTGTGGCAGTGGCAGGTGCAGCGGGGCCAGGATGAGTGGGAGCAGTGCGGTGCCCATCCCGGGCTCGGGTTCCTCCCTGGCCGCCTGCTACTTCACACACTACTTTGTGCTATGCGGGATCGACATGGACAGCGGACTGGAGCCTGCCGAGCTGGTGGGTAAGGCCGGGCTGTGGTGGTGCAGAGGTCCACTGATCCCCACAGGCCAGGCCGAGAGGCCCCACTGGTTCACAAATCCATGCACCGGGCCTCTAGTTGTCAAATAATAGTGAATTGGCCTGCACCTACAGAATAGTGGCCATCCAACTAGCCATTCAACAAGCACTTTTTGAAAACCTACTCTGGCAAGTACTCTGGCAGTACTGCAGGTGCAAAGATAAACGATACAGACTTTGCTTTCAATTAGTTCCTTATTTAGTCCATGGCAGCCCCTAGAAGACTGGGGTGGGAAGAAGAGGCAAGTCTATCAGTGCAGAGGCCACCCAAGGTATTTGCACTAACTTGAAAGAAGACTGTGCTGCTGACATATTTTGTAGGCACCCTGGCATACAGTTGAAGACAGAGATGTCGAAATTGAATTTTACTGATATGCAGACAAAAAGAGAAAGATGAGGCTTCTGTGGCTCACTGTGACCCCCATGCTGTGTTCCCCAAGCATAGGCCTGGGCTCACTCAGTTTCCCTAACCAAGGATGGGAACCCTAGAAAGATCACTGTGGCAACAACATGAGAATGGCAAGGAGAATGCAGTTGCAGTTTGAAGAAACCAAGAGTGGCCTGGAGGCTATGGAGGAGGTAGTTTAAAGGGAAAGGTTGTGTATGAAGATGTAGCTAGTAGTAAGTAATGTTTGCTGAGTGCTCACCATTTGTCAGGCACTATTCTCAGCTCTACACTCATTACTTCATCGAATCTTCACAACAACTATGTGTCATTGATATTATTATAGTGTTTTTCAGGTGAAGAACTGAGGCATGGAGTCATTAAGCTACTTGCTCAAGAACACACGCTAGTATCTAGAAGTGGTAGAGGCAGGCTTTGGACTCCTAACCACCACCCTGTGCTGCACAGTACTTGATAGACTGGATATGGGAAGGGTGGGCCAAGGTTGACACCCAGGCTTCTGGTTCAGAAGCCACTCCCCATGATGTACGTACTATAGTGGGGAACACCAGAGGAAGAGCAGGTTTGGGAGGCCAGGGAAGAGTGTGGTTTGGGACAATTTGAGACTGAGGCATATTTGGGACCTTCAGGTAGAGATGTTAGTTAATCAATGGTATATGGTTCTGGAATTCAGAAGAGAAATCTGAGCCTAAAAGAAATAGAGCTAGATGTAAACAAACAAAAAGAAAACCAAAGAAATAAGCAAACCAAAAAACCCCACACATAGCAGGAATACAAATATTCTTAATAATACTTGAAAATGTGACCTGATATTTTGAGCACCTAGCACCTAGAGTCAGTACATATTCCAATCCCCAGCATTTATGTAAAATAGGCCTTTATACACAAAGTTGGTTTCTTTGGCTGTTCTCATTAGGAGGCCAAGCTTTGAGTAATATGTCTATCTATCAGCTGTGATGATCTGCAGTTATGCACCTACAGTCTTCCACTCAGCATTTATGACACCACTGGCCAGCTTCGTT
The DNA here is from genome assembly GCF_014108235.1 of Myotis myotis. Lineage (NCBI taxonomy): Eukaryota > Metazoa > Chordata > Mammalia > Chiroptera > Vespertilionidae > Myotis > Myotis myotis. Next base: position 53,822,573 of record NW_023416313.1, on the reverse strand, counting down.
GGTATAGTCGGTGTCCATGGAACTAATTGACATATACTGACATCAGATGCTCAGCGTCGCTCCACTGGCAGCATGTACTCATCAAAGGACCTGAGTGGAAGCAATATTGAGCGAGATGCTGCTGACATTTTTATGAGTCTGTAAAACTCATGTTTCAAGAATTGCGTATTTAATAAATCTACTTGCAAAACCGATGGGACATGCTATATTGTGGGGAAGATAAATTAGCCTAATGCCTGTGCAGGTCTTTGTTCCATGTTCAACAAAAAAGGGGGCCACCCATTTACAGCTGTTGCCCACAGGAAACTGCATTTCAACCGTCAATGAAAGATGTCCTTCCAGGGCAACACGCGCACCCTCTCCAACCCCAAATCAGAACATGCCCTCATGTTCTGACCTCTGTTGAATGCCTATCAGGGAATCAGTTTCATGGTGATCCCAGGTGATGAGTGGTGAAAGGTCTTTGGCATTAGGTTAGTGATGGTTTCCTGTGGCAGGAAGTCATTTCCATAAACTCAGAAAGCTCCTTGTCTCTGTCTTTCTGTGAATGTGGAGGTAGACAGCACAGTTGCACGTGAGAACTGGGAGCCCACTGGGACCTCACAAGTTAGAAAATGGACAGGAAATTCCAAAGAGGAAGAAAATGGCGACCAATATATTAAGTACTGCAAAGTCACTGAAGAAAAGCTGGGTCTGCAGATTTCTGAACATGCAGGATGATAGGTGCCTCAGGACATGCCTCTAATTTTCTCTCTCTGATGGGAATTGTCTCTGTGTGGCCAGGATAGCGTTGCTGAGTGAGCCACCTCTGAGAGGAACCAACGTTCTTTGAAAGGGGTTTAGCATGATCCTCCTTTCTTTCTTTAAACTACTAGTCTTTAAATTGTTTAAATTGTCTCCTCCTGTCAATAGAAAAAACTTGAGTAATGACTGTTAAATATGTGTATGTTTTCTTAAATTGTGTGTGTGTCTTTATATTATGGACATTATACAATGTTTTCCTTGCCCACTTAAGTTAAGCATATTGGCATGTGCTAAGTGAGAATGGCATTATTATTTCAAGTATTAATTATTCATAATTGTTAGTGAAAAAGAAAACTTTGTTGTAATGTAATATGTCCGCATATATCTTGATGTTCTCATATATCTTGATATCCTGTACGCATTGAACACTTACTGTGTGCCTTTGAACAAAGCAAGTCCCCACGCATGAACCTCTGTCCTCCTGTGAGAGCCCAGTTGCCCTGTGATGTGACTCAAATGGGTGCCAGTTACCTGGGCTACCTGGAAGTCCGGGAGGGGGTGGTGTTGGCGAGGGAAGTGAACATATATCTGCTGGTCAGGTAGAGATACGCGCTCTGAGGAAGAACAGTGTAGACTGAGAAGGGCTGCTCTTTCTGATGGGGAAATCTTCGGAGAAGGGAACTGAGGTTGGACCTGACGGCAATGAGGCAGCCACTCCTATGAAGGGCATTCTGAGTATGCATTCTGGGTTCCATCCTTGGGTCTCTGGTTGCAGATGAGCACAGCCCAGTGGCCTGGGAATGACCTGCTGAGGGGCTTACTGACTCCCAGGGAACAGGAGGCCCAATCCTCAGCAGCTGGGAGCTGCCACATAAATAAGGCCCCAGAGCTTTGTTCAGCTCAGTCTGCTCCCTGTCAGGCCTGACAAGGCAGCACCCTTTGTGCTCGCTCATAATGGATGTCCTTTCAGAGGCGCCATCAGGTTCTGAAACGTAAACTGTGAGTTGGTAAGCCCAGCTCCTCTCTCCCCACCTCTCCCCCAACAAGCCTGGGAACTCAGATGTGTTTAAAGGCTTTGATGAACATGGATTGTCATTGTCTTGTATAAAATGGATGTCCAAGCTATGCAAGCAATTTAATCACCAGCTGGCTGGACCTTACCCTGTAGTTACCAAGCAAGTTAGAAAGCTGAACCTATGTGGGAAGGATAGTGCTTGTGAGAAGAGGCCGAGGAAGGAAGTGTGAACTTAGGTCGCAAGGACAATTGGGAGTCTTTGCAGTCTCTTTCCCCTATGTTTCTACTGAACTTTTTTTTTAAATTATAGAAATAGCACATTTCTGAATAAGTCCAACAATACAATGGTATAAAAAATTAATAATCTCTAACCCTATTCTTCTCTGATGACTCATGTAGTAGAATAGTGCAGAGAGGTCTAGAGTGTGGGTTCTCAGCCAGAGAGCTACTTGCCAACTATGTGACCTTGCACGAGTTAATTTATTTTGGCCTCAGTTTTCTTACCTGTAAAATGGGGGTGATAACAATCTTTTACCTACCTTATAAGGTTGTTGTGAATATTAAATGAGTAGGATATAGTGTACTTGAAACAATACCTGGTAAAAAGTAAGCACTATGTTTATATTAGCTACTAGAGGCCCGGTGCATGAAATTCATGCACGAGGCAGGAGTGTGGTCCCCTCAGCCAAGCCTGCACCCTCTCCAATCCAGGACATCCTTCTCACAATCCAGGACTGCTGTCTCCTAACTGCTCATTTGCCTGCTGGCCTGATTGTCCCCAACTAACACCGCCCCCCCCCCGCCAGCCTGGTTGCCCCTTACTGCCCACCCACCCCCTGCCAGCCTGGTTGCCCCCAACTGCCCACCTCTGTCAGCCTGGTCACCCCTAAATGCCCCCTCCAACCCCCTTGCCCCCCAGCCTGGTCACCCCATGCAGCCTGCTGCTCAGTCATTACTGTTACTGTGATGGCATCCCAAACAATCTGCATATTCCTCTATTATTAATATAGATTATTAGCATAGCTACCATGATATGTCACTTTTTTGTTTTCGTTAAAATGCAATCATCATATAGAACTTGACAACTCGTTATTTTTTTTCCACTTTATCTATCACAAGAATCTTTCTAGATCCAAATCCAAACATATGTAAACATTATTATTAATTTTTAACAGGTGCATACAGTTACTTAATATGGATAGCCATTTTATCCTTTTGTACTGTTACTGTGGTTTTTAAAAAAGTTTTAAAAGTGGGATCACTGGATCTAAAGTCATGAGATTTTAAAATGGTAATAGATGTCCCAAAATATCATAGCAATTTGCACTCCTACCAGAAATAAATCAGTGCTCATTTCCCCATGTGCTTACCAGCAGTGGATGTTATCAATCTTTAATTTTTTCTAGTCCAGCAGGCAAAAAATAGAATCTCATTGTCCTTTCAAATGACATTCCTCTGACTACCAGTGAGGCTCGGTACATCAAAGGGTTCTAAGCTGGGCATTAAATGGTAAGATTTCTCATTTGGAAGATCACTGCAGCTCTATTTGGAGAACTGAATAGGGTGGGCATGGTGGGGAAGGCTGATCTGGAACGAGGAAGGGTGGTTAGGAGGCTATTCCTCTTCTGCTACCTTTACCAATATTTGGACAATAACCTCCACTCCCAAATATCAACCTCTAACCCTTGGTCCTTGCATCAGGTTCCAGTATCATGTTTCTTTTTCTGGATTATGCATCTCAGTCTCCAAATGTCCAGAATAAATTCCTATCTTCTATTTCCCCTTTCTCCACCTATCCTTCCTCTTATATTCTTGACTTAGTTAATGGCCTCACTGCCGCCCTAACTAAATCTAGGATTAGGGTAGTTAGTTTTGCCTAAACTATAAAACTTGGTGCAACTTTTCAGTCCTTCTCCTTGACCTCCCACAGCCAATCCTCCCCTAAATTCTGTGATTTTATCTCTGTCTGCTCATTCAAGTCCTCCCTCCCCTGTACTGTATTCCCCCTGAAGCTGCCATGTGATCACACCATCATCATCATTTTCTTGATCATTGTATACCTTCTTGAGTTCCCCGCCTGATCATGTTTTTTCATTCTCTCTCTCTGCTTGGAATTTTCTTCCATCGTTTACTCCCAGACAGTGAACTGAAACTTCCTCCTAAGCTCAGCTTGAGTTCCTTTTTCTGTGAAGTCCCCGGTCATTCATACTCTACTCCCAGCAGAACCTTTGGCTCCTTTGCTTGTGCTCCTGTTGTATTTAATCCATGCTTAGGTTGCAACACTTACCCCATATCATCATCACTGAATACATAGCACTCTCTTTCTCCCCCAGTTGTCTACTTTATAATAGGGCTTGAAAAAAGACAAGGGAAGTGGGACAAATCTCATCCCACCAGATCTTTATGTCATTAGACTCAGAAACAATCAACCAACCAAATAAAGCTATTGAACTTCCTCTGGGATTTCTGGTGTGTGTTTCAGCGGCTATGACAGTCTACCTGTTTTATAACTAACTCTTCACCGCCTCTTCCATGTTGAGGGATGTGGTTGCAATTTCTATTTCTTCAATATAGTATCATAATTTCCATAAGTTGTTCAGTTTTTTACCATTACAATTAATAGATGTTTGAGGCATTAAATATTTCATGTATACCTTGAGAACATGGGCTTGACTTCCACATCTCTTTATCCAGTGCACTACCTGGCAAAGGGAGCAGTTAACAATTTGTAGGAGCAAGGAAGGCACACAGGTTGAAACTTTTGCTGCTAAGAATGAAGTTGTTATTTAAAATGCCTTATCTTTAATATCTTTTTAAATTTTAAATAGTAAAACAGCACTTATTTCTTACAGGAAATTGGGAGGGGGGATGAAAAGTTAGAAATAACATCATCCAGTTCTCATTTATAATTTTATTTTGCCTTTCCCCATCTTAGTTTAATAATTGCATAATAATTTATAATGGGACGAGTATCCACCCGCCCGCCTCTATGTCCCCATTCCTAGAGTCTGGGAACCCCAGACTAAACTAAAAGGAAGGGAGTCTGTTGCAATGTCTATTAGCACCAGGAAGAGACAGGGAATTCTTTAATATAATATATAAAAAATATGTTAGCAGGTTACTCTTCCCAGCACTTTAATAGCTGAGATATTTTCCAGTGTGGTGCCATGGGCTCTGAGTGAGGTTCTTGTAGGGACTGAGCTAGGAATGAATTGAATAGAGTATGGGAGCTCCGCTCGAATCCCTACCACTCAATGAATATTTTATCACTCATCATTATGTGTGTGTTTTTCCTTAACAGTAGAGTAGTAGAGTTTCTCTGGTGCGATTCTGCTTTTCTCCCTTATTCATTTTCAATGAACAAAACAATGAGCAAACTGTAGTTGCTGTCTACTTTATAATAGGGCTTGAAAAAAGACAAGGAAGGTGGACAAATCTCATCCCACCAGATCTTTATGTCATTAGACTCAGAAACAACCAACCAACCAACCAACCAACCAACCAACCAACCAACCAACCAACCAAATAAAGCTATTGAACTTCCTCTGGGATTTCTGGTGTATGCTTCAGCGGCTATGACAGTCTATCTGTTTTATAACTAACTCCTCACCCCCTCTTCCATGTTGAGGGATGTGGTTGCAATTTCTATTTCTTCAATATAGTATCATAATTTCCATAGGTTGTTCCATTTTTTATCAATGTAATAATTATAATTAATAAATTTTTGAGGCATTAAATATTTCATGTATTCAGCTTTATATCCTTAAGCCCATTCTAGATGCAACATTACTGAATCGGAGGAGAAGAATAGTTTGAGGTTTCTGATACATTTTCTACAGTTTTTTCCAAAAGAGTTTTTCAAATTTACACATTGTCCTGTAATGTATGAAAGTGGGGATTTTTTTCAAATTATTTCCCAGAGTGAATGTTGAAAATTAAAAAATAAATCTCTGCTAATTTGTTAGGTGCTAGGCTGTTATAGAATTTTACAGATTGTGTCCTTGCCTCTTCAGGATACCTTTAGACTGACTGAGGTTGTTTATCTGGGATAAAAGTTTGCTATAGATGACTTTGAATGTTATGATAGCCCCTTAATTCTTGGCATCCCTGAGCACTGTTCCATTTACAAGGTGTACAATTGTGTTTTAGAAACGGCTGGTTAGAAATAATAGGGGCTGTGCCATCTTTGTGTAGGAGAAATGGTTCCTTGTAAGAGCAATGACAGCTGGGCGCCCCAGGGAGAAAGGAAAAGAAAGAAGGTATTTGATTAGGGGTAAGTTGGGTGATCTGGGAAGGATGAGCTCACTAAAATTTGCTAACCATAAATCAAAGTTTTAAGACCAAAGGCCTATTAGACAGTGTAACTAGGGCATGCTTTCTTTCACAGTTCAAAAAGAAAAAAAAATCACACACATATTCCTCTAGGTACAGGCAAGGCATGGGAAAGAAGGGAGAGACAACAAAATCCTTGTGAGTCTTGACTACCTTTAAATCAGGCTGCTGAGCACTCGTTGGGATTCTTTGAGAGTCCCTGTCTTTGACGATATTTGGTTGCCTCTCTATAGCTGTCTGCCTTTCCTGAGCTTATAAAATGCAAGGTTTGGATTTCACGTCACCACTTGGAAATCATAATTTCAACGTCCCCCAGACTAGGAAGTGGCTATTTGTGGCAAATGCTTCTCACACTATTTCTAGCCCTTCTCAGATATTTTCTCCCTAATCACCATGTATTTTTGTTGCGGTTCCTTAGTTGGAAAGATGGTCTGATGAGATGAGATGCTGCTGCCCTCCCTTATTCATTTTTAATGCCCAACAAAAGCAGTCGACAGATGTGGATTGTTGGGTACTTCGAGCTGGGCTGTGAAAAGGACCAAGAAGCCTGGCCAGGTCTCACCCTGTCAGGTCGCCTGTTTAGGAAAAAAAAATCCAAGGTGATTAGTACCTTAATGACATTCTTCTTTCAAGTAGATTACAGTCAAGTTTGGTAGAGACCCATGGGCACCAATCATGGAAATGTTTGGGTGAGTAATGATGAGGTGCCAAATGTTGGGGTACAGTATGAGTGCAGACCAAGATGAATCATACCAGAACTTTTCTAGAGCCTAACAATTTAGAAAGAACTTGTAACTAAGTTATTCTTATTTGAGCTTTACCAAAACAAAGCCACACAAAGTCCCCATTTTACGGCTAAAGTAACTGAGGCTCAGAGATATTAAATAAATATCTTGTTAAGCAGAACTCCATGAGTCAGGCCACAGATAGGAATAAACATCACAGTCTATGACTCAGTGAGGAAATTTGCCTGTCTCGGCTAGAGGATTTTATAAAGTGATTTGCTGGGAATATGATTTCAGAGATAGGGTGGAGCCTTTGGAATGATATTAAATATCTTTGATTTTTTTTTTGTCTGTGAAAAAAATCCAAGGTGATTAGTACCTTAATGACATTCTTCTTTCAAGTAGATTACAGTCAAGTTTGGTAGAGACCCATGGGCACCAATCAGGATTATGATGTACTAAAAGTGATGCCTGGCATAGGTGCACAGGTTGCATTTGGATGGGGAGAAGTTGTTTTATAGAGGTTGGCTAAATAATGTTGTAATAGTCAGTGTATGATATACTAGCCTTCATTTTTGATGGGCAGGTCGTGTAGGATGGAGAGAAGACCATGAAGGACATATCCAAAGAAAACCATGGAGGTCTTAGTAATAACATGGGCATGGCGGGTGACAAAGAAGGGTGAAATATAATTCAGTTTTGAGGCTGGGGACAAGAAGAATGGCAGTTCCATTGGCCCAGACCTGGCTCCTGGAATTCTCAGGCAGCCAAACAATTCCCTGAAAGCATCCCCAGTGCTAGCGGACCACAGGGTTGGAGGGGAGTTACTTAGCAAGAATGTCCTAGCTTGTTCATAATCACCAAGTTAATTCAATGAGGAAGCCGTCCAATAAGAGATGGAGGAGTAAGTTTTAGCAAAATGTTCCTAGTGCTGATGAGTGGGTTTCTCTGCTACAAAAATGGCAACACTAAACCACTTTATCCAGTTTTCTGCCTTGTGTGGGGATGGTGTTCCTTCAAGCAGCAGCAGGGAGTGGGTAGAGCCTAGAGTTCTTCAATAACATGATTTCCATTTGTGATGATTTGTAACGTTTTCACCTCCTTGCAGAAAAATAGATATAATTATTATAACAATTGGTTTTCCTCTGGCTCCTCTGACTAGCACAGCTTCTGAGTGTACCTCTAAAACATTACTGCTATTTCAGCAATGTGGGCATTTGAGCAAGTCAGTGATAACAGAGGTTTTTGAATACAAAGGTGTCCTAAGCAGATTTCAGTATGATTAGTAGCTCATGGAATAATTATACAGGGTGGGGCAAACGAGGGTTTACAATTATGAATGCACAAAGCAGAGTTTATTCTCATTATTATTTATTAAGAATTATGTTTTCCATATGAATAACTGTCAACGTACGTTTGCCCCACTTAGTATTCTCATGTTCCAGAGATTTCCTTATTCCAATAATAAGGAATATTCTATAAGAGAAATATTACATACCCAGATTTCACAACTTTTGGCCAAAGGTGGCGAGGAGGCTAGGTTAGGCATCTTTCATGCACATGAAAGAAGAATCAGAATTATTAAATGGCCTCTTAATTTACCCAAGTCTCTGCATGAGTGAGGCAACAAAGCAAAATGTTAATAGTTTTTCAAATAGATTTTTTTCCAAATCTTTTTGGAATATGAGACCTTGAGCCCATAGCAGTACTCAGGGGCTTCCAGATGCAGATTCTTTGATCTGAAACGAAAAAAAAAAAGGTGTGTGAGCAATGACCTTCCAGTGTCTGAGGCAGAAGAGCAGCAGACAGCTCTCCCTTTCTCCTTGTCCTCATATACTCCTCCTGCCCATCCATGAATGTTTCCTGCCTTCTCCTTACTTTGCCAGGTTACCTATACGAACTTTCTACCCTGGAAGTAATCATCCCTTGCATCCTAAAAATATATTCCATGTTTTTTTCACAGCAAGTTGACAAGCATTTCCTGAAAACCTCTTATATACCCTGTGCTAGTTCTTGTGCAAAAATTTCCCTCCATGTTGACCGAGTCTTACCCTTTGTCTCTATGGTAACCTTGATAGAAAGCTAAGTAACACTCTCAGGAGGATGCCACTGGGTTTGGGATTTGGACGAGGCTGGGATGAGTGTTCCTTAGTGAATTAGTGTCATGTCTTACTGAGACTTCTCAATGGAAATTTCTCTCAGCAAATAAGCCTTCCCCGAGATACACACCAGATGCAGTGAAAGAGACCCAAACTGACAGTTTCTAGGCTGGAATTTTCCTAACCTGCTCTGAGACTGTGTCCTGATTGTGGACTTGGGGTAAATCCTTTGGTTTCTCTATACCTGTTTCCTCAACAGTAAAATAAGTGGTTGGGATAGAGTTTGCTTGTAATTTATGCCCTTTCTCCCAACTCTAATATTCTACTTTCACATTTTATTTAACTTTGGTTAGGAAAAGTCCTATCCCCTCAGAGTGCTCAGCAAACTGATATAAACTATGTTAAATTGACAATATTAATGAAAGATGCTTTGCTTGCCATTCGAAAACACAATGGTTTCCATCACTGGAAAATGCATTGACTTGAGTGGATTATTTGTGTAATGTTAATGTCAAGCGTCTTTTAGCTTGGGTGCTTTATACATGGAAAATAAGATAAACCCTCAGAATTTTATCAGACCATTTACTACATCTGCTATCTGGAGCCAATATTTTGTTTGTTGTATGGGAAAAAGGACTTTTTTTTTTTCAGTAGGTTAATGTGAGCACAACATATTTCCATGGTGGCAAGGGAGAGAGAGGTTGGAATCTGGTGTTGGAAGAATATAGAGGAGAGAGAACTAGGTAGAAACAAAATGGATCCTAATAAAGTCTGTGTTTCCTTTAGAAAGAACAAAAGGCACAGCTGCTCCTGTGGATCTAAAATAAATGAATAGAGGTTTGTTGTTTAATTATTCAGTTACATACTCCCTGTTAAGTGATGAGAGTGAAGGGAACTGAATCATCTTTTTAAATGAAAATGTCACAGGGCTTTCTTTGGGGCCTTAGCTACTTCTCTGACTTGCTCTGGGAAGTTGGCTTTCTGGGTTGGCATCAGCCCAATAGTGAGGGTTGTGTTGTCCTTGACTGTGGTAGGACCAGAGGGGCGGGGCGGGAGTGGGGTGCAGGGAAGGAGGGAGGCTTGGGACAGCTGCGCTTATTCTCCCGGACTCGTTCGGGGGAAACATATGCCTGTGCGAGGGCAAACCCTGCCTGCCCCTGTGACTTTTGTACCTTCTAATTCTAGGCAAATCATCATGCCTTTGGGTGCTTTTGAGACCTGTTCTTTTGAACCACAGTTGGGACTCTTCCACAAGATTCCCTACCTAGAGTTGAAAGCTCGCTCTGATCTATTCCCAATTCACTGCAAGCTTTTGTTCCATTGCCAAGGCTCTGTAGCCCTCCGTTACAGGACCCAGGTGCGCTTTTGCTAGCAGCTAAATCTGGTCCCTTGATAGCTACCAAAGGCTATGGCTTTCTGCAGCGACCTCCCTGGCCTTGGCTGTTGTTCCAGGGTCAGACTACTAATGCTGCCCCTGATGTTTGTCACAAATGCCTCAGAATGAAGATATTCTCAGCTGAGGTTCTTTTTTCTACTCCTCCTCATGTGAATTTGAAGTTGGAAGTGGATGGCCTGTAGGGGGAGGGGTACAAGGAGGTTGCCTGAGGTCATGGTGGCTCTCTGGGTCTCACCTTCCTTATCGGATAAAAGAGAAGGTTGTCTGAGGTCATTGCCAGCTCTAACACACCAAGGTATCGCAGTATCCACGTCTTTATCACTGTTTTCCTACCAGGTTCCTGCTCAAGTCCCATCTACTCTGTGAAGCCTCTTTGTCCAGAGTCTCCTGCCTCCATCAAAACTAATTTCTCTCTTTGCAATATCATCTCCCCATGTTCTATTATAACCCTCACCACAGCCCACTTTGTGTTTCAGGCTTTGGATCTGGGTCTGTCTCCCTGACTAGACTGTTAACTCCTTGGTATCAGACCTGCTCACGTCTTATCTTTCCATCTCTCCTAGTGCTCTCTGCATTGCAGGCAGGCACTGGAGAAATGTCTGAGTCACCAGGACCTCTCATTTGCACTCACAAGGACACGATCTGTAAGCAAGTTCTTAGGAATGCCACCTGTAAAATCTCAATTCCTATTAACCTCTTAGAAGCTTAGCAGTCGAGGAATAGGTCCCTCCTTGTGTTCCTAGACCAAAGTTTATTAAAAGGACAGCTACCTTCAAAAATTCTAGTTCCCAGTGCATTTTTAAAGCTCCATATTAAACAAGGTTATTTCCATTTCTGCCAGATTAATGACCCCACAGAGAAGCAGCCTGTACACATATTCCAGAGATAGCAAGTTTTGGAGTCCATGGAAAACTGAGAGCAATCAGAACTTTTTTTACTCTGTTGAGACAGAAAATCGAAACAATATCATTTCAATGTATTCTTTAAAGATTCGAGCTCATAGGATGTTCAATGTATTGCAGGATGTACAAAGCTGAGGAGAACACAGCTTCTTCAGTTATAAGCATGCAGCTTTATAAAAGGTTTTAAGAAATCGCTTGCATGACTAGTGTGAGGCTGAGTTTAATAAGTGCAATCAGCAAGTGAGAAAGTGCCAGTTCTGGGATTCAGAGGAGAGAAAGCTCACAACCAACTGGACTGATTCAAAAAGCTTCTTGGACAATGTAGAATTTGAGAATGGCATTGGAGGATAAAATATAATTTTAGTAGATAGGGAAACTGTATAAGCAAAGGTGAGGAAGTGGAAACACCTGGAACATACCAATAATTGTCCAGATTACTTGAAATGGAGATTACATATCTCAGAGTAATGGGAGGGCAGACAGGGGAGGTAGGGGGGTTCATGCTGTGGAGGATATAGATGCCTCCATATATTGAATGGTTTGTTCTGAAGTTGGTAGGCGATAGGGTGCTAGAAAAGTATATTTTATCAGAGGAGAGGATATTTTAAATCAGAGGTTGGCAAGCTTTTGCCAGTAGGCCAAAGCTAGCCTGCTGTACTATTTTACTAGAACATAGCCATGCCCCTTATTTCTGTCTTGTCTATGGCTGCCTTTGGGATACATGGGGGTGTTGAGTAGTTATTACAGAGACACATGGCCATATGGCCCATGAAATCTTTGCTATTTACTATTTGACCTTTTATAGAAAAAGTTTGCTGACCTTTGATATAAACATCATTCATTTATTCAGACACTCGTTCATTTACTCATTTATCAATTCAACAAACACTCAGCATGTAATGAGAGCTCGGGATATGCTCTGGCGTCTCTGCTACCCTCCCACTCCCCCCTCCCCTGCCATTATTTAATTTAAAGTTGAATCCTTACTCAAATTGCCCTTTAGACTTGTCCAGAGAATTTAAGTTCTTGTGTAATTTATTATTAAACACTCAGTTTTTTCAAATGCCATGAAAATGTTCCTTCTTCAGGCATTATTGGCTAATCATTTCAGGGCTAAAGTTCAAGCAATGTTTATATCAATGATTCAGGTTGAAAGTGATCCTATTAGAGCATAAATTAAATAATGCAGCAGAGAAGGCTGTGATAATGTAAGTTAAAGACAGGGAGGCCAACTGTATTAAAGAAGTAAAAATTAGTGTGGCCTCTGTGTCGATAACTGCCTGTCTTAGCTGTTCCTCTAAGGAACACACAGCAGAGGGAAGTGTGTGGGCCAGTCTTCCCACAGCTTCACCAGTCCCACCACCTCTCCAACTACTGTTACCACACACCCCCTCCACCAGTTTTGTTGCTTCTTGTGCTATGGAAACAAACACCCTCAAATCTCAGTGTCTTAAGGCTGTGGGTTTTTCTTTCTTTCTCATACTACAGATGTCCACTGTGTGGGAACTGGGGGCTCTGCTTCATGCCATTATCACTTCAGCACTTCACCTGCTATGCAGACCCCATCTGGAACACTGCCAATAGCTGTGCTAGGAGGAAAGAAAGCTCTGGCAAATTGTTCACTGGCTCTTCGAACTTCTGCTTGGAAATAACACACGTTATTTCTGCTCACATTTCATTGGCCAAAATAAATTCCATAGCCATGCCTAATTACAAAGATCATACTTCACACTGTCCTACCATGTCAGAGAGTTGGAAATGCTGGGTGGAAAGCACTAAGAATTAAGACATAAGCCTCTAGAATCTATCCTAATTTTCCGGTTCTGCAGAGGGAGTTTGAATCAGTCCACCTTAAATTGAACTTTAGAAAAGAATGACTGATAAATATTGACATGACTGGTCATGTTGACAGCCAAGGAATCAGAGACCATGTGCTTGGACATGAACTTGGAGGAGGTGGGCCCTGTTTATTCAGTAGGAATTGCCCTTTGGCAGACGGAGCCTATGGAGCTTTTTAAGCTTTCTTCCCCAAATCATTAAAAACCATTCCCACTGATCCAGCATAGCAGAAGCACTGAAGCTTTTGTTTTCTTCCAGAAAGGAAAAAAAAAATAATAAAACCATTACTTTGGCCCTTCGTTGCTCTGTCTTCTACCCTCAAAATGACTTGTTGGACATGACATGATTTGAATGTATTGATAAGTTAGTGTATTCTTTTAAAATTCCATAATATCTACACAGACATTCCCTAGTATGTTTATATAGTGGTAGTGAATAGCTTGCTAAGCATTTAAAAGTAGGTCATCAAATATAACCAAGTATGATTTCAGAAAACTCTCAGGACCTCTAATCACTAAGTCAGTGCACTTGACTAGTTTACATTTTCCTCGGGGAATGCATCGCTATTGTTTCCTGAAAGATTTTGGTGGTGCAGAGGTACTGAAACAGACATTTTAATCTTTTAGGGGAATTTTAGCTACTAAAAAGTCACATCTATTGTCATCAAGATTTATACTGCTTTTATTTTTAAAGCACCTCCAAATGATTTGTCTTTATGGAGAAAGGAAGGTTAATTATTGAAAATGTTCATACAGAAGTAGAATTATATTGCAGAGTGTGGTTGACATCTGGGAATAGTGTGGTCTGTCTGGACATTTATTTTCTTTAATTAAGAGAGGGGTTATGAGGAATATTTCTTATAATATTAATTAAATATAAGATATAGAAGATACAGATAACTAAAGTTCCATATGTTTGGGGGAAATAAATGCCAGAAAAATCTGTATATTGTTCAGGTATAGTTTGAAATTCTTTTATTTTCATCAAGGAATCAAAAAAACTTTTTGTGGGTCTCTTTATGTTTTACTTAGCCTGTTAAAAAGGAGAAATGAAAAACATAGTTAGAATGTCTTCTTACAGAGATTCTCTCTTCTAAAATATGTAATCCACAATGACATAATTATTTGCTCTTCCTGAGTTGAGATCCATGAAAGACCCAGCCTCAGGGCTCAGAAAGCAAAATCACAGAGCTCAGTTTGGTTGGTAATCTCATAATACATGAAAGGTCATAGTCTGAGTTGTATGTATCAATGGATTTCTGATGACTGGCTTTGTATATAGGTATAAACCCTGTGGATAAGCAGGAATAAGCATGGCCTCAAAAAACGCACAACAACAAAAACACACACAGTAGAATCAACTGACCCTTTGAGGGACTGGAATGTAACTACCCAGAATGCCAACAAACTCTCAGAAGTCCTCGTCTAGCATCCTGGCTCCCTGCAGACTGGCTGTTCTCAGACTCTGCGTCTTCAGGGCCAGGTGACATGTGGCCCTCTAGTTTCCCCCAGAGAAAAGCAATTCCATTTATCTCAGGTGAGGAGGTTGCATTTCTTCTTTTCAGAGCAATGTGTGTGGCCTTTTCATCTCAGGATCCCTGAAGGGCTTTTCAAAGAATAAAGAAACACAGATCCTGGAAAGCACATTATCCCATTTTACAGATAGAGAAGCTGAGCCAGAAAGACTTAACAAATAAGAAAGGCCATTTTCTCAAGTATAGCAGAAGTCGGAAGGCATGTCATGACTGATTTTAATGAAGTGATCTGATTAAATCACAATTCATAGGCACTTTTTTTTCTTCTTCTTCTAAAATCAGCCCTGCAATTAAAACATAATTATGCTTTGCTCTTTCGTGATACCTTTCACCCAGGGAACCGAAAGTACTTTACAAACATTAATTAAGCAGCACAGCACCCCTGTGAGGAAGGTAGGAATTATCCTGCTCTTCCATGTGGTGACATGGAAACTGAAGCATTTGCTGCTTTACCTATGATTAGTATGGGATTTGTTGTCCAAGGTTCCATATGGTTGAAGTCTCTCTTCGGTCCTATTTTTTAGTTAGACTCCTTTGAAATGCGCTCATAATCTTTTGTGAAAAGTATTTTCAATTGCTTATTGTTATTAGCATTTTATGTTATTTTAAAATTTGTGCTTTTGTGAATCCTTTTCATTACATATGTTTTAAACTTGAAGACAGAGCTTAAATTATAGAAAACTTTTTGGTGTGTGTAGAGTACTGTAAATACTCAAGTCTCACCTGAACCTGAAAATAATTTTAAGTGCTTTTATCTTTCAGTAAACTTTTATTGAACTATACTGAAGTCATACATAGATACAGAAAAATGCAAAAATCATAAACATTAGGCTTGATGAATTTTCACAAAGTGAATGCGCCTGAGAACAGCTCAAAGCATTAGCAGCATACACGCCCCCCTTGCCCTGTATTCCCACTTCCTGTCACTGCCCTTCCTAAGTTAACCCATAGCCTCCGTTTTAACAGCATAGATTAGTTGTGCCTGTTTTTTTTGTACTTTAGATACATGGATTCATACTGTAGTTATTCATTTGTGTCTGTCTCCGTTCACTAAGCATATGTCTCTGACATTCATCCATGCTGTTGCTTGCAGTTAATTCAATCTCATTGCTGTAGAATCTTTAATTGTTTAAAACACCACAATGTCTGTATCTATTCTACTGTTGATGAACAGTTGGGTTGTCTCCAGTTTGGGGCAGTTGAAGTATTACTTTAAAGATACATTGCTGTACAAACTCTTCATCAATTAGGTTGAAATAAATCAAAGGTAACTTATTACATGCTTTACCAAGAAGGTATTGAGATGTATGAATGATGCCTACTAAAGAGATGCTAGATGTTATTTGTATAAAGAGGACTGATTAAGAACCTGTTTCCCAATTGCGGGGGTGGGAATAACTTAAATTTTTCTCTAAACTTGAACATGTCACCTGCCTTTACTGGTAGGTTGAGTTCACACAAGAGGTGTTTTAGAGAAGTACAAGGAGCCCAGGTTGGCCTGGATGTGAATTGTAGCTCTACCACTTGCTGTGTGACCTTGGCCAGCTTAGCCTCACTCAAGTTCACCTTTCTCAGCCATCAAATTGTGTCACAGGTTGTTGAAATATGTGACATTAAATACATAGTACTAAGTAGGAATTCAATGAATGGTATATATTATTAGATATTTTTGGACCCAATATGACTAAGTCCTACCAGATGGATTATAATTTTGGATTATTACTGATACTTCCTTGAGTTCTGGCCAGTGTGGCTCAGTTGGTTGGAGAGTCCTCTTGTATACCAAAAGGTCACAGGTTCGACTCCCAGTTAGAACACATGGCCAGGTTGTGGGCTCGATCCCAGGAGGGGTGCATGCAGGAGGCAGCCGATCGATGTTTCTCTCTCACATCACTGTTCCTCTCTCTCTCTCCCTCTCTCTCTAAAATCAATTTTTAAGAAGGTATTTTCTTTTTTTTAAAAAAAGAGTACTTATTTGAACAATCCTATCTAATAAAAGAGAAACATGGTAATTGGCGTATGACCGTTACCCTTCCGATTGGCTAATCAGGGCAATATGCAAATTAACTGTCAGCCAAGATGGTGGCCGGCAGCCAGGCAGCTTGAAACTAACATGAGGCTTGCTTGCTTCAGTGACAGAGGACTCCAACATTCCCCGCCTGCCGCTGCAGGCCTCTGAGCTGGCAGTTTGAAACATAGTTACAAAAATAGAAGCTAAACAAAACCCCAGAAACCAGCTTTCAGCTAGCCTGGGATCTCAGACCTGGAGTTGATACAGAGTTTCGATTGTAGAACCTAAACAAACCAGATACCTGCTTTCAGGAGCAGAGGCCTGAGAGCTGGAGCCACAGAGCTAAAGCTGGCTCAGAATAAAAAAAAAAAAAAAAAAAAAGGAGCAGTTGGGAGCTTCAGTCCCAGCCTGAAAACAGCCCTCAGCCCCTCACCCAGACTGGCCAGGCACCCCAGTGGGGACCCCCACCCTGAAGGGTGTGTGACCAGCTGCAAACAGCCATCATCTCCTCACCCAGGCTGGCCAGGCACCCCAGTGGGGACCCCCACCCTGATCCGGGACACCCTTCAGGGCAAACCAGCCAGCCCCTACCCATGCACCAGGCCTCTATTCTATATAGTAAAAGGGTAATATGCCTCCCGGCACCGGGATCAGCGTGACAGGGGGCAGCGCCCAAACCCCCTGATCGCCCTGTGGCTCTGTGTGTGACAGTGGGCGGGGCCACAACCTCCCTATCGGCCCTGCTCTGTGCCTGATGGGGGGAGCTCCCCAACCTCCTGATTGCCCTACGGCTCTGTGTGTGACAAGGTGCAGTGCCCCAACCCTCCCACCTCACGGGCCCTGCTCTGTGTGTGACAGAGTAGAGCCATAACCTCCCCATCAGCCCTTCCCTGAGTGTGACAGTGGCGGCACCCCAACCCCCTGATCAGCCCTGCTCTGTGGGTGATAGAGGCTGGTGCCCCAACCCCCTGATCCGCCCTGCTCTGTGCATGACAGGGGGGAGCTCCCCAACCCCCTGATGGGCCCTGCTCTGTGTGTGACAAGGGGGAGCTCCCCAACCCCCTGATCGGCCCTGCTCTGTGCATGACAGGGGGGAGCTACCCAACCCCCTGATTGACCCTGCTCTGTGCGTGACAGGGGGTGGCGCCACAACCTCCCCATCACCCCTGCCTTGAGTGTGACAGGGGACGGTGCCCCAACCCCCCAATCGGCCCTACCCTGAGCGTGACTGAGGGTGGCATCGCAACCTCCCAATTCGCCCTGCTCTGTGCATTACAGGGGGTGGCGCCCCAACTCCCCAATCGGCCCTGCTCTGAGCCCAACCAGGGCCTGCATCTAGGGATTGGGCCTGCCCTCTGCCACCCAGGAGCAGGCCTAAGCCAGCAGGTCGTTATCTCCCAAGGGGTCCCAGACTGCAAGAGGGCACAGGCTGGGCTGAGGTACCCTCCTCTCCCTCCCGAGTGCACAAATTTTTGTGCACCGGGCCTCTAGTCCAATAAATAACTGTATAGTTAGTATAGAAATATCTATATATTGGATAACATGAAAAATTTCTATATGATTTCTTGAGATACATTAATGATGACCACAAAGTGGCCGATTGATTCAATCCTAACCTCCCTGGAAGAATTTATCACAGCTATAATAAAGAAGCATATCAAATGTCATTACAGACATACTCTATAAACAGTTTGATTTAATGTATGGTTTAGATTGGAAAATTATTGGCTTTAAGCTCAGAATTCTGTGGAGGTGCAATGGGACTTTGCATTTGTGGGATCCTAGATCAAGGGGCCTCATGTTAAATGACATTTTAGAAATAACACTTGAAGTGACCTGCATGGGAGGGGTGACTTTTTCCCCCCGCTGACTCTCATCTGGCTAGCTGTCGATTAAATACATTTCACAAATTCTTGAGTTTCCACTGAAGAGTCATTTATCAGGATCACTACCTTGTCCTAGTCTACCTTTTCCCATCTGAGGAAGTGGGAAATAGCTCTGTCCCACCGCCACTATTATAGTTCAATGTGCCAATACCTCCCACCCAGATCACTTCAGGAGGCTTATACCTGATCTCCCGGCATCCATTCTTGCCATTTTACAATTCTAACCCTATGTTGCAGCTAGAAGTGATCAGTTTCAAACTGCTTCATACCCTTTCATAGTTTCACATTGAATTTAGGGTAAAGTCCATAACCTAAAAAATGGCCCTTTCTCCTTTTCTACCCTCCCCCAGAGACTTCCTGCTGCAGCACATGGGCCTTCTTTCCGGTCCTCTCACACCATGCATCCTTCCTTCACATGCTTTTTTCTCTGTATCCTATCATTTCCTAGCAAACTCCTGCTAATTCTTCAGGTCTCAGATTTAATATGTTTCTTCAGGAAAATATCCCATGATGCCATGCATTTAATTATTAAGTCTCTCCATTGTATACGTTCATAACACCTCTGCTTGTATTTATAATACCGTACATACTTAGAATTTTGCATTTAGTGCTTACTTCCCTTGCTAGTCTGTAAGCTTTATGAAAGTAGACATTCTGCTTACTTTGTTTACCTACGTGTCTCTATTACTAAGTGCTCAATAAACATTATTGACTGATTGAGTCATATATTTCTATAGGGTAGGATTAGGTTGTTAATATCTCCAGAGGAAACTGGGCAAATTTTTATCTCTTCAGAAATGTTGAAATGATATTTTAAACCAGGGAAGGAAATTGTCAGTGTTGTTTGCAAAACTAAAGAGAGCAAACCTTTTCAAAGGGGATTATAAAGGTTTTATGCTGATACTTATTTTGATCATTTTTCTTGATTTATTTTATCATAATATAAGTTAAATAACAACAAAATACAATACAATGTATATGGCCTTTGATACTTCACTAATAACATATAGCAGCAAAATATACCTGGAGGGAGCTCCTTTTCCAGCCTGGCTTTTCTGACTTCTTAACTACTTTTCTTCTTCTTATACTGAGCGTCCGGAACAAGGCCATTCTGTAGCTCAGAGGTGATGTCTCTTTCTCTTCTCTGCTGCATCATCCAAGGGCAGTGCTACTTCCTCCGACTGAAGCACAGGAACCATTTCATTTAGAATCCCCTGGGGTTTTAACTACAAGCACAGCTTCCTGCTCCCAGCAAAAACCTGCGAATTAAATCTCTGCTGGAGGAGGCTTCGGGAACTATGTCTTTAATAAGAATGCAATGTTTCAAAACTATCGGCCTAGTATCTGCTCATTACAGGTTAGGAACTGGCAACAGGCACATGTATATGATGATAACTTTGGGGAACACAGAATTACAATTAAAGCTGAGGAGCTTTAACTTTGAAATGAGCCTGAATCTCTAGCATGATAGGAGTCATAGAAACACAAAGATAAAAGGGCCTTAAAAGACCATTTGGTTAAACTTTGTGCTTCAGGCATATTTATGCCCAAACCACATGAGACTGCTGCGAATGGTCTCTTTCCTTACTAGAGATATGTAAGGACAGAGAACCATTAATATGTTTGGGGTTTACCACTGAGATAATCAGACAATATTAGGTGATTTTTCAGCATTAAAACTCTTTGGCTTTGTCTAGGAGCTGTTCTTTCTTTAGGGCTTTGTAAACATGGAGAACAACTAACGTTGTCACCATCTTGAAACACTTACATATGGACATGTTATCGTCAGTCAGGACTCGTGCCCAACAGAACCCCCAGCACAGACGTACTGGGTTGGAAGCAACCTTAGACACTGCTTAAGCTGAACCTCTTCATTTTACAGACACATAAACAAATGCAGGGATTCGATGTCATAAATCTGAACGGCAGATTTATGAGTATATTTCAACACCTCAAATTGATTTTTATCCTCGGTTATGTTTTCCCATGGTGCAGTTGGGAAGCATCGGTCAATCTAAATTCAGATCTGGTTCAGATTTTCCATCATTTACTACCTATATGATTTCAGCACCTTATTTGACACATCTGAGCTTCATTTTGACCATGTGGTATATGAAGATAAAATCTCAATTTAATTGAGAATTAAATGACATATAGCAATGTCCCTGATACACAGTAGGTGCTCAGTTAAAAAATTATTGGAAGGCAGTTTGGCAATTTCAGTCATTGTAGTGAAACCGAGCGCCACATGCGGTGTGTAGAAACCTGTAAGGCAGTTCACTATTACAGGGCTTTAGTTACAGTGGGTCAGAGCTTATTTTATTTTTTCAATATATATTTTTTATTGATTTCAGAGAGGAAGGGACAGGGAGAGAGAGATAGAAACATCAATGAGAGAGAATCATTGATCGGCTGCCCCCTGGAAATCCCCCACTGGGGATCAAGCCCACGAGTTGGGCCCATGCCCTGAACTGATGGGGAATCAAACCATGACCTCCTATTCAGAAGTCAACACTCAACCACCGAGCCACACCAGCAGAGCAAAGAGCTTATTTTCTTAAACAAGGACCCAGCGTAAAATCTGGAAACAACCCAAATATCCTAGAACAGTGATGCTGACAGTCTTTTAGAAGAATTTGACTGCACTACTTTAGTCATAAAAAGAAAAATAATTATCCTATATAATAAAGAGGTGATATGCAAATTAACCCTCATGCCCTCACAAGATGGCTGCCTACAACCAGGTCTGCAGGGGGATTAGTGAGGGACGACCAAACGACTTAACAGCAGTCTGCGTGGGGCAACCAAGCTGGCAGGGAGGTTAGTGATGGACGACCAAATTGATGAACAAGTAGGTTGCGGGGGTGACCAGGCTGGCAGGGAGGTTAGTCATGGACAACCAGATTGATGAACAAGTAGGTTGCGGGGGTGATCAGGCCGGCAGGGGAGTTAGTGAGGGACAACCAAATGACTGAACAGCAGGCTGCGTGGGGCTACCAGGCTGGCAGGGGGGTTAGTGAGGGACAACCAAGTGACTGAACAGCAGGCTATGTGGGGTGACTAGGCCAGCAGGGAGGCCATGAGGGGTGACCAGGCAGGCAGGGGGGGAAGTTGGGGGTGATCAGGCCAGCAAGGGGGATAGTTGGGGGCAACCAGGCTGGCAGAGGGGGGCAATTGGGGGATGACCAGGTCAGCAGGGGGCAGTAAGAGGTGACCAGCCTGGCAGGAGGGGCAGTTGGGGGCAATTAGGATGGTGGGGGGGCAGTTAGGGGTGATCAGGCTGGCACACAGAGGCAGTGAGGGGACAATCAGGCTGGCGGGGGGGGGGCAGTTAGGGGTGACCAGGCAGGCAGGCAGGTGAGCAATTAGGAGCCAGTGGTCCAGGATTGTGAGAGAGATGTCCCCCAAGGGGTCCCAGATTGGAGAGAGTGCAGGCTGGGCTGAGGGGACCCCTCCCCCCATGCATGAATTTCGTGCACTGGGCCTCTAGTGATAAATAATAAGAGTTGATTGTTTATTTGATGTGTATTATGTAAGCTTATTCACTTAATCTTTGCCATAACCCTTTGATGCAGATACAATATTATTCATATTTTAGTGAAATTAAGTTTAAGTAATGTGTGCATCTTGTGGGGACCAGTGGAGTGGCAGGGTTTTCACATGGTTAATCCATGAGTGAATCAGGATTTGAACAGAAGTAGCTGTGATTCCAGAGCCAAGTGTTCAATTCTGTAACTCTTACCTGTGAAGATGCAAACAAACAGAAACCACAATCTTGTGAGGGCCATCCCAGAGTTGATGAGCTGCAGAAATGTAAGACAGGCAGGTTGAGAACAACTGTCATAACCATTATACTTCCTGTCTTTCTATATGCCTTTTATGTAGTCTGCTTACTAAGAAGAAAACATGCTACTTTAGATGTGATACCTTAATCACTTACTGTGTGGCCCCATCTTCACCTCTCAAACTCTTTCTACAGCATCTTTGAATTGACTCAGGGAGTGAGGTCCACATTTGAAAGATCTTGATGAAAAAAAACCTAACTAGGCACAGATGCACGTGTTTGTTTTACTTACTAATGGTTGGGTGTAGGTTTCCTTCTTCTCCCGCCTCAAGGAAGCTGAGGTTCTGAGGCAGCCACAGACTACAACATAAATACAGGGAGGAAGGGAGGGAAAATCTTGGAAAACTCAAAGCTTGATATTTCCCAGACATGCCCCAATCTGCTTTTGACCTCGCTCCAAAAGGAGTGGTTTCCATAACAGAATGTGTGTAACTTAATGTGACCCTGTTGGAGCAGTTTCCCATTAGACAGCAACCTTCCCCTTCTTACAGCCTGAGACTCCAATCTTTGGTTCTAGTTGCTCACTGCTAAGACAGGGCCTGGTGCTGGGGCCCTGCTGTCTGTACACTTCATGGCAGCCCAGGTCGCAATGTTGCCTCCTTCTCCATTGCTTTACCAGATTGGGTGGGAATAATTTGTGCCCCAGGTTATAAGTATAGTTTACAAGTGTTCATTAATCATATCCTCCTACTCCTTAACCAGGCCTGCCTGGTAAGTAATCTGAGAGCTACAACAGTTTCTCTTTACATTTGGTGGCCGAAAAGAGAAAGATCTGGGAGGTGACAGAATCTGCCCCAAGCAGCATGGAGAAGGAAGCAGAGCCAGGCCAAACTCGACTCTTAGCATCTCCAATCTATTAGGCAAGATTACCTCCCTGTCTGACATGTGGGCCGTCTCATTCTCCTTAAATCCTCTGACGTGAATTTTCCTTCTGAGACTAACAGCAAGGTTAGAAGAAGGGTCAGCCGTCTGGGTGACTTGGCGATGACTTCTATTAGGACAGCTTCTTTCTCCATAATGATGAAATTTAATCTCACAGTTTAAATGCTTGTCCCAAAATATTTCAAAATGTGAAAAGCATGTGAGCCAAATGACAAAAATGTTTTTTAAAAAAACAAAAACATGGGCTTCTTGTCATCCACCACATTGGCTGTTTCAAAGTCTGCTCAGCTGGTAAATTATTCTTTCTGATCTTCATTTCTGATGATATCCAGATGGCCTAAAAGTCAATCTTTTCTGTGAGAGAGAGATTCTCTGTGAAGTTGAAAGTGAGTAGCCATTATGTTCAGATGCTGGGAGTAGGAATTAAATGAAATGACATAGAATTGTCTGTACTCAATTAACAGTAGTTGATATTTAAATAATTATAGTGGCTATATATTCAACTTGGGGTTGGGCTTAACTTTTAAATGTTTGTAACTCTTAAAGTAAAACTATATATTTCTCCCTAAATTATAAGACCTTATACAAGCCTAAATTGCTAATGTTAACTTTTCTCCCTGTCTATTTCCTCCATATCTTCTAGAATTAAAATTCTGATGGGTTCAAAGTTGTTCTGTAGTCAGCCAGGTAGATTCTGAGAGCTTGAAACAGGTTTTAGTGTAGATTATGGTGTTTAAGATTTATTCTGTTTCTTTTAAAATGTAACCTTGAAATGACTAATTAATAATAACCTATTGTTAATATAATTTTAAGTCACCATCATTTATTAAACTTTGAAAAGAAAATGATAATATTCTTTTACAAGATGAACAGAGCAACATTAGCTTCTACTTATTGAGTCTCTACCTATTGTATGCACTATGGTAGCTGCTTTCATTTGTTATCTCATTAGGTTCTTTTTATTTTGTTCATTTACTGCCACCATCGATAAGGTGGCCATAATGCAAGTCCTTTAGGGCCCAGGCTCCTGTGGTAGCCACTTCCTCCAGTCCCTCCCAGCAGATACATGCATGCATCCATGAGTGCTGCTACCCACATCATAAACAGCCACACGTATACCGAAAGCAGTGGTTCCCAATGTGGGGCACATGCCCCCGGGGGGGGGGGCAATTTGATTTTTAAGGGGGGCAATTTGAGAATGAGTTATTAACAGTGAATTTTTTTGCATTTCTTATAGTTCTAAGAGACTCGTATACAGTATATAGATATATATTGTGACATATTTATGCATTTCGGTTCTCTATTATATGTTTTGAAACTTTATTTGCTATTTTTTCATATCACTTCATATTATTATTATTTTTTTAATAATTTCTTAGTGATTTTTTTTCCTCAGTACTTCAATTGTCCTTTAGTTCTTTTATTTTTCTCTTTCATGGATGCCATATTCTTTGGAAGCTTGCTTAGACCAAGTTAACGGCCTTTTAGGCTTCCTCCATGTGAGTAGGAGTTCACTTTTTTTTTCTTTATTGATTAAGGTGTTATATATGTGTCCTTATCCCCCCATTGCCCTCCCCACCCCACTCCACTAATGCCCTCAACTCCTAGTAGGAGTTCACTTTTTGAATAATAAGAATTATATGTCACAGGCAGGGGGCGGGGTGGCATCAGGATTTTAGAGATGCTTAGGTGGGGCATGGCCAAAAAACGGCTGGGAGCCACTGACCTAAAGGAAAGGGAAGAGAGGAACCCAAATGTATTCTCCTATGTGCCAGATATTGCAGTAGGTTCTTTCATCTCAAAGATCGGACAGCATATAGAAAATCAGATTATTGTGAATACCCATTGAATTACCAGCCAAACTTCAGTGACCAGACCTCCACACATTAAATAGCTCTATAACTGTTGTTTTTAATAGGTGACCTTATTAAATTATTAAATTAAATAAGATCCTAAAGTCTAAATCATAAAAGAGTAACTAAATTATATCAGAGTTCTCATGTTTCTAATATCATCTTAAAAGTCGGTTTCCAGTGACTCCAAATGCAAAAAAAAAGAAAAAGATATTCTAGCCTAAATATTATATGCTTAACCCCATATGTTAGTGGCTTAAAGGGACCTTCTTGCCCAAGAGTAGTTTTCTGGAGTTGTAGATTGTGATATGAGTACTGTAATTTAAATCATTATTCCCTTAGCAATCTTTTACAGACGGGAAACCCGCCTTTTACAAGATTCCTTTTGTTTATAGCACCCAAAAGTTCCCCCAGAGTTCACCCTTCACAATGATTGCAAAGAATCCTTGAATGGAATTCTAGTCCTGTTACTGCTCTCATTGGCTGGGAGACTTGGGGCTGTCACTGAATCCTCAGGTTTGTCCTCTATAAAAAGTAGTGAGTTTGACTGGACTCCAAGATCTCTTCCATTCCACATGAACATTCTGGAGCCAAAAATAATATTGTAAAATAGAAGGCGTCAACAGGTAAATGGATTCAGTTGGGTCTCATTACGTGATTCCAATGTTTCCACGCATCCGGGAGTCTGTCCACCCCCCACCCCCACCCACTTCTCTACCTACAGGCTTGGCTTGTGTCCCAGAGCAGCTCAGCTACTGGGCAAGAGGCAGGACAGCTGGTGGTGAGGTATTGGCTGGTAATCACTGAACAACAAATCTTGGTCTCCTGACTACACTATGGCTTCAGAAAAGGATTTGAGTCTCTGTAGTCAATTCATAGGTTGCATATTTAACATTTTCTTTTGTTTTTGATGTTTTCATCATAAATTCAGGACAATGCAGACTACTCTAACTTTTTGAAAATTATAAACCCATTGATAGTATGGGGTAACTCTCAACGGAATCAAATTTTTGATTGGCAATCTGTGCAAGAGAAAGAACTAGACTTTGAAGTTAGAAGGACCTGTGCTTCTACAGTGCCCCATGACTAGCTGAGTGATACTGGGCATGACAGTTAAATCCTCTGAAACTCACATATCTAATCTCTTAAATGGGGGTAATGATATTTACGTTGTAGAGTTATAATGTTTCTCAAATGCCAGTTTGTGAATCAGTTTGATCTTTGACGTATTTTCACCACTCCATGATGGTGAAAAATAATTATAGTATAAGTAGTTTTCCACAAATTTAAATTTATATGGTGTTTCTTTTTATGAAATGATATTGATGGTAGATGGTTATTATTGTTTTAAACTTAGCAAAAAAACAACAACACACACACACAAAAAAACACCTGATAAATCTATGCTATCTGCCCTTAGATATATGTTTAATTTGTCTGATCTACAAATCCAAAATTATTATTTTAGGACTCACTGAATTAAGACATTTTAATCATTCTGAATATTAGGGTCAACTGAATCAAATTATCATCACTTTCAAATCATTTTAATTGGGGCAAGGATTCTGGGCATTCCCTAGCCACTTCATGCTATACCAGTTACTATCTCCTAAATTCCCATAATACCTATCATTAAGATGACTCAATTCACATACTGTGTGTGTGTGTGTGTGTGTGTGTGTGTGTGTGTGTGTGTGTGTCCTCTTAGTACCAGTACTCAATATGGTATCAATGTGTCTTGTCTTGTTCTCAAAAGAATCCCTTTGGGTCTCAGGTTTGTCCTCTATAAAAAGTAGTGAGTGTGACTGGACTCCAAGATCCCTTTCATTCCACATGAACATTCTGGAGCCAAAAATAATAATGTTAATAATGTAAGGAGGTCAAATATTGTGGTGGATTCTGGACTCTCCAATCAAACTGTCTAGGTTCAAGTTCTAGGTTCACTGGGTAGCTGTATAACCTCAGTGGCATCATCTATCAAATTTCAAAATTGCCTACCTAATAGGGTAGTTCCAAACATTTACTGAGATAATCCATATAAGCATTTAGTATGATGCCTGATACAATAGTAAATGCTCAAAAAATAATAACCAAACCAACCAACAGATAAAGAACAAGCAAACAAAAAACTCTTGGGAGCAGACAAACGTGAGATCTGACACACCTGCTCCATCACCAGCCCTTCCTTTTTTATTTCATCATATGGCTTTAGGCAAGTTATTAGCACCTCTGCACCTTATTTTCCTCACGTGTTGTCAGAATAAAATAAGTTATTATATGTATTTAATATTGTGCTTGACTCATTGTAGTTGCACAATAAATGTTTTATCTACTCCTTCCCCTTTTACAAGTCTGTATTGCATGAAGCCCTTTCTCTATACGTTGCACATAATTACTTTTAACTAAAAGCACAGCTGTGCTTGTAGTTAAAACCGCAGGGAATTCTAAATTCCTAAAATTCCTAAAATTGTAATTAGTAGGTATGTATCGCAGCCATATACCTAACTCTTGTCTCACTGCCTCTCTCCTGCTCTGTCAGTTACTCTGTGCAGAAGAGCTGAGACCAGGGTACTCTTGACACAGACCAGGAGTCTTACTAGTTGGGACTCAGGTTACCTAGACCTTTGGCCATCCCTCTGCTTTGGCTAAGACTGCCTCCTGAGAGACTTCTCTGAAGACAGCTTATCAGGAAGGAGACTGGATTGGGACATTTTGTGATATCTTATCACAGTTAGGAGAGCTATGGGCCCAACACATTGTGTTAAAGACAGGCTATATCTTAAGAAGTTTGTGGTTGGGTGTCTGTCTGTTTCCTGAGAGCTCTAACCTCAGCGTCTTCCTTTGTGAGATTCTCACATTGTCAGCTCATAGGGCAAAGGTGGGCTGTCTGCCTCATTAGACTTGACCACAAAGCGTGGTGTGCACGGGGGAAAACTTGTGAGATATTTTTGCCTTACATGATAATGTCTCTTAAGTTAAATAAATTCCATTGCTCTTAAATAAAACAAAACTGGAAACACCCTTTTAAGAGCCATTTTGGGGAGAGATAATGTTTGTTTTTATTGCTGGAATGAGGGAATGGAGAAATAGTTTTTAAATATACATTTTTTATCAACCTACCTTGACATTAATGTTCTAATGTATGAGGATGCGATGCTCCTTGCACTAAAAACTGGTCCCCAGTCTTGTCTTTTCTTTAATCGCTTGTAACCTGGAACATGTTTCTTTTCCTTTTCTTTCTGTTTTTGTTTATTTTTCAATGAATGCAGCATTTTAGGAGAGACTCCTTTTAACAGATAGAATTTAGAAGGATTGGTTAAAATGCTGACCATGTATGATCGTATGATTTGAAAATGTACTGTAAAAATTATGGGGTTAGAAAGCAGAGCGTGTGTTCTGCATTGGTGGGCTTCCGATCCAGTGGCCAGCCAAGGGCACCTTGCCAAGGACAGGAAAGGAAAGAGCACGTGACTGGCATGTTCACTTTGGGTGTGTTTATTGCAATGTGTTGCTTCTCAGATATTTCTGCACTCAGAATAGAATATTCTTTTATTTACTGCAATTCAGGCATCTACACCAGCTCCAACAACAGTACAGTTTGCAATTGTTGGGGAAGAGGCTTTGCAAAATCTCATTAAATATTTACACTCATGCTTTGCTCTGTCACAAGAATGAATTTAGACTGGCTCTGGTGCCCTTTCCTTCACACCCTTTTAACATAACCTTTTCGTCACTGTGTGACACTATGTCTTGAGTAAAATGGAGTTAGAGTCTCTAAGAACATTACCCCCTATTAGGGAGATAAAAAGGGCAAGAACACAAGCATCTGTTAACATTAGCCAGATTAGTTCAGCTTTTTCAACTTCAGTCATTCAAAGACTGCTCATGAATTTTTTCTTATTTATCACTTCTCTTATTACTTCATTTGTTTTTTTTCTTTAAATTGATATGATTTTAAAATCATAGCTTTGCCCTAAGAAATAATATCTAAGAAATTAAAGATTTTATGTTCTAGTTTCGTAACACATATAAAAAGAAACTCATGACAATTAATATTAAATTTGAAAACATGTGTTTTACTTATCACCTGTGCAACACCGGTGATAAGCATACTAAACTTTGGGAAACATTGAACTGGATTTCCCCACTGTTGAAACTGAAATCAGGAATCAAGACCACATTCCTAATAAGGGATTGGAAATGTAGTTCATTTGCAAAGCCAAGGTTGTTAGAAATACCTGTTGGTGTGCCCAGGTATTCAAGGCCTTCCCTCTCATCTGCTCTCCGCCTACTCTACTTTAATCCTGTGTGCCTGAGCATTTGGACTCTCCCTCCTCTTCTGGTTCTCCACCTCCATTCTTAATTACCACCTTTGCTTCGCCACTGACTGTGATGTGTGGGTTGTCAACCTCGGCCTGAAGACTTGATGCCCTCATGTACAGGCCTCTTTACATGGGCTTCCTTGCACTAAGTACTGGTCCCCAGTCTTGTCTTTTCTTCAATTCTTTTCCTTTTTGCCTGTGGGCTTTTCCCCAATTTCTATGATCATGGAACTAATAACAGCAAAATCATACAAATTAGTACAAAACAGCAAATTAGAGCTGAAAGTGCTCTGCGAAAAACCTGATCTGGAAGGACTTTGTGTGACTAAGAAAGGGCCTGTTACCAGTTAAAAAATAAAATCTGTGAGAAGAGAATTTGTGAGAAGCTGAAAATAAAAATGGTGTGTCTGCCTATATCTCTTAAAAGCATTTATTGCTTCAGTGTGAAAAATGCAGACCACCTTCAGTGGTCCTCTCATTATTTCCTGAGCCAAAATGGTGTTCATTGCTGCAAGAATAATTTCCAAATATTTTAAAACATGATTTCACCATTCTTCATGTGCATCCCCAGAGACCATGGGCAGTTTTAGGGCTGGAGAATAGAAGTTCAAAGACACAGGAAATTTACTAGTGTAACTCAATCTTCTACCTCCTGGTATAGGACTCTCTTCACTGATCTTTGTTTCTTTATTTTTTTTTGAGCTGAAAAGATGTATAATTTGACATTAAATAAAAATACCTGTGACTTTTCCTTTAACAAGATATTATGGAATGAGGTGTGGATTTTTTTAAGGAGTAAAATCTATAAATAGCACTGTTAAGTAATATTACAACTGGTTGGCTTATTAAATTCACAAGGATGCCTTTGATGAAAATATCAACTGAATGCTATCCTTCTGATAAATCAGATCAAATTCTGGGGCCACAAAGTCCCATCATGATGTATAGTTTTTACCTGGAGTCTTAGTTATACTGATGCAATTTTGTAAGTCACCTTTTAAGCAAAGAAAGGCGATGCCATCTGCTGAAACACTAAAAAGGAGGAACATACAGAGACCCAAACACTTTTGAAATCCTCTCCCTCTAAAATATCTGAATCTTAACGAGATTTTGAAAGTATGAAATTTCTGAGTCATACTAACCCACATAAGCAAATTTCACACCAAAGTGGCACATCTGAAGGAAGCCTGCCGCCAGGGTGGAGGTAGAAGACATGCCGGTGTACAGGATTTACTCATGTGTGGGCAGCTATTGCATCTGCAGTCCTCGGAGAGAGAGCAGAATGTGCTGTGCCTGTGAGACTACTTTTCTCTGTCCCAGCCCCATAGTTGCTTATGTCTAATAGTTGCCAGCCCTTTATGATATTATCTACAAATTATTGCTCTTACTCTGCTGGACACATTCATCAGCCTTTGAATTTATTCAAACCTAAAACAGCTAAAAGGCATGGCTCAGGAGAAGCAGAATGGGAAGCTCTCATCTGGTGTTTCTAATGATAGTCTGAGAATTGTTAACGATACTGAAAATAGCTACTAATAGAGCAGCATCAAGGCTGGCACTGTAGATTGTGAATATCAGAATCACAGAG
The DNA here is from genome assembly GCF_014108235.1 of Myotis myotis. Lineage (NCBI taxonomy): Eukaryota > Metazoa > Chordata > Mammalia > Chiroptera > Vespertilionidae > Myotis > Myotis myotis. The sequence goes on along the minus strand of NW_023416313.1, from coordinate 53,791,601 downwards.
ACAACTTGGGCTTGACTGAGGAGGCCCACCTCAAAATGTACAGAATACTTCCAAGGAAAGCTAAGACAAATTTCCCTCTTTACCAGTCTGCTTTTCTCTCTCTCCAAATTTCTTCCAAATTTCCCACACATCCTCCTTTCCTATACAATTTTTAAGGCAAGGTTGAGGTTCTTTAAGATGAAAATGATTTGTTTGTTCATAATTCAAGTCATAACTCTGCCTAAATAAATAAACTGATAAATAATTGCAGAGTTACTTAATCCTGGACCTCTGTCTTCAGCATATTTGGTTTCTTCACTTGACTTGAATACCCTAAACACTGGTAGTTCCCGGATGGGAAGAAAAGGAGGAATGTGTATTTGCTGAGCAGTAACTCATCAGTAGTTCTGTTTGCTGGATATCTGTAGGTGCCTTTCACAAAGAGTCTACCCCATCGACTGGATCCTTAGACTCATGAGTGGGAATTCAAGGTGTATAAGTCCACAGACCCAAACCACTGTGCTTTAAGTAAGGTAGTAAGTACATCACAGCGAAAAGAGCACTAGAAACCCGATTTTGAATTCTGCTTTTGCCAATAATTAGTTTAGTGGCTTTAAGGAAGTTCTTACCCTCATTTTCAATAAAATAAAAATGTTGGATCGGATCTGGGTTTGTCTCAAGTGCCCTTTCAGATTCAGTGGAAGTGGTATGTGGAGAGTGTTGAGAATGATTATAAGACTTTATCCAGGCACAGGGGGAATGAATATGCTCATTGATTGATTCAGATTCAGGTTTATCCCGATAGATTAGCTAGGTCTGTCCTGTACAGGTAATGATGGGAGTGCCCCCTATGCCTCCTAATTAGGAGTGTACTCTATGGTGTGTTTCATCTCTACCTGAGAAGTTTAACACGTCAGAAGCAGCAGATTATTTTATAATTTTCAGAATCTGAAGTAGAAAATTCTCTAAAGCGAGGCAAGTTTTTCAAGATTTTATTCTTTCCAACACCTTGGCCCAGCCTCCCATATTTTCCTTCCAATTCCTAATAACCAGTTGGAACAAATGGCCAGATGATGCACCCTGTCTGGGGAATGAAAGAAAGCTCCCGGAAATGCCTTCCTCACTCATGTGCATCAAGCAGAATTTGGAAGGGTTAATTTGCTTACCAGTTGATCAACTCATAATATGTTAGTAAGAAGTACTTAAAGTGAGTTGTAAACTGGAGATTTTACATCATTTTCTTTTGATGGGATCAACTCCATGAAGTTTTTAAATCATCCAGAAATCATAAAAATTTTCAAGCCTACATAATCTTAAGGAGAAAGTTTGCCATGTAATTAATTGTAATTAATTATAATTGTTGCTGTCTATATTTTGAAATTTAGATAAGTGTCCTGAATAGCTTCAAAAACACGTCTATAATTTCTTTGTTTGATGAAGATTTTTCTAGTTCCTAAAAACCTGAAAATTTGAAGGAGATTTGGATCACTGTTTATTTATACATCAGAGTAACTCACTTGAATTGAAGCTGAGTCTTTGGATCACCATTCATTACCATCCTGCAGTGTGCTTTATATTTGCCTACAAATCAGAGTTTGGGGGTTCTGGCCCTTTTCTTTGTTTGTTTGTTTGTCTTATTGGATCTATTCCTAAATTTAAGAAAATTCTTGAAGCACAATATGTCTGTTTCCCTCCCTAAACCATTGGGTATTTGCTTTTGCCTCTTGACTATACCACAAGGATATTTGAGGAATCTCAAAAATGGTCCAGGAGGTCCATTGAGGCCCTCTGGTGAAAGTCGCTTGTGCTATTGCCATTGTCATCGTTGGCTAGGCTGTTACTTACTCTGTGCCTTCATGATGAATAGATCTGTGTGTTCTCTTGAGCACAGAGGTACCTTTTACATGCCATGTACAGCACTCAGAAACTGCAGAGGCTCAGAAGAAATAATTTTGACTATGAAATACTAATACAGTTTTTACCTTATCCACAAAACAAGTTCATCTACTTTGCGATTTCCCGAATGTCTGGGAGAACTTGTGCAACAAAGTCTGCTGCCAGGCTCTCAGGTGTGTTGGCAGATCCCTAGCAGGTTTGATGCCCTTCAGGCTGCTGTAGTCTCTTACAGTCACTTGTTCTGTTAAAGGCGAAAGGAACAGAAGTAATGTGTCAAGGATTCATTAGCCTTGAAAATCTATTAACTCCAAGAGGACAGATATTCTTTAGAGAATATGATTTTATTTCAACTGATCCTTTCAGAGACTATAATTGTAGTGAATTTTCTTGATATGATTAAAAATGGTTGACTGTTTCTCTGCCAATATCCATTTTTTTCTCTTTCCCAATCAATCACCACATCCTTTATTCCATATAAGCAGTGGTGTATGAGTCATGGGTTAACAACTGGATCTGTGAAGAAAAAATAAGAGGCCTAATTTGTAGCATCTGCCAATTTTGTGGTATTAATACTCTCATCATGGCCATTTTCAAGTTACCAACATGATATCCCTGAACAGAAAGTTGGGAAGAAATGCACAGTAACTCACCATTATATAATACCAGAGGCCTGATGCATGAGATTCATGCATTGGGGGTGGGGAGTCCCTCAGCCCGACCTGTGCCCTCTTGCAGTCTGGGACTCCTTGGGGGATGTCTGACTGCCAGGTTAGGCCCGATCCCCTGGTGGACATCCCTTTCACAGTCCAGGACTCTTGTAGTACTGGACCCCTTGCTCCTTACCACCCGCCTGCAGCTGAGATGGGAAAGGCTCCTACCACCACTGCTGTGCTAGCCAGCCATGAGCCTGGCTTCTGGCTGAGCAGTGCTACCCCTGTGGGAGCACACTGACCACCAGGGGGCAGCTCCTGCTTTGAGCATCTGCACCCTGGTGGTCAGTGGACTTCATAGCAACTGGTCGTTCTGTGGTTCAGTCAATTTGCATATTAGCCTTTTATTATATAGGATTACCACCCCCCCCCCCAACCAATAGATTCTAATGACCTTTAGAGCACAAATAATAGTAAAAAGTAGTAAAATAATTAGGAAGTGGTATACTTTTCATACCACTTATTATTATATCACCCTTATTTCAAACATAATTTATTTGTTTGTGCATATAATATAATTTTTAGTAACAGCTGTGTTTAACAACTGGCTCACAAAGTTCCTGAAAATTTAATAGTCGGTTCTTGTGAGCTGGTATGGCTTGGTTCCAGCTCACCCTTACAAATGCGATATGTAGAGACAAAAGTTTATTAATTCCCTGGGAATGATTAAAAAACTGGGCAGGGAAATGTAAGTGATTCTAAACTCCCTTCCTGAGCAGAACAAATGAAAGAGCAGGGATATGTCCATTTAACATTCTTTATTTGGTGCCAGTACAAAGCCCTGGCATTTGTGCACTTAATGCAAGATCATATCAACAGCAAAAAGTGGGGAGACCAGGCTTGCCAGATAGGCCACTTCTAAGAACATCAAAAAAACTCTTTAAACGTTTTAAAGGAATATAAACACAACTGAACATGAAACCAGCAGAACTTGGAGAGATATATTTTTACAAAGTTAGTTTAATCTAGACAATATAAACACATACAGATAGTATTAAATCTGTCTGGGAAGGCAGTACTATAGACATCATTGTTCATTGTGTATGAAATGAAGGAAGTAAAGAAGACAGGCCAAAAGGAAACAGAGTCTTAGAGTTTGATGTATGTAAGTAGATTACAAAAATATAATTTACAGTTACTTTGGCTACAACTGAATGTATCTGAGACTACCACAAGTCAGTCTTCAAAGCTTGGCTGCTTGGGTAGAATAGCTCAAGATGCCAGGAGGGAATATGAATTCTACTATGTCTAGCAGTAGTAAGAGAAGAAAACAAAGGTATCCTAGTCTACAGATCTTTCTCCTCCTCCAGAAATTGCCTTCAAGCAACTCACTCCCCACATCCTGTTGATTCTACCTTATCTCCTATTGCCAGGCATTTACCTGGAAGTTTCTTTATCTGTTTCTTGCCTAGTTTCACTTAAGGTCTCCTCCCAAATTCTGCTGTTCTTGAAATGGCAGGAAACCTTTCTTAACCCCTAACTCCTCACTGGAAGACAAACTGAGTTAAAATTACTTGCTTATTGGTATGTCTCTCCCCATAGACGTGAAACTGCTTAAGGATGAAAATGTGTCTTATTCTATTATTTATTATGTGCCTCGAGTAAATCCTAATTATGCATTAGGTGCTAAAAATGCTTTTTTTGAATGAGTAAAATAAATTACTCAGTGCCCACAGAGGAGACAGAACCCAGTGGACCCTGTAAGGCTTTTCTTTGCTTAATACACATAGTATTCTCTATATTACTTGATGATAACATCTTCTTTACACACTCTCTCTCTGAATAATTGAGCAGAACAAAGTCCATGAAGAGTGTTCCTTCAATGGACATGCCTCCTGTTGACCTTCTTCATGCCAATCTCTGTTATTCTCCCATCAGCTATGTTAATAACCGTCTGGAGCTCTTTGCTTACCATACTGAGTACAATAGATGGTCTGTCATAACCTGAATTGAAATGAAGGAGGACAGTAGATTCCAGTGCTAGGGACTCTCTCTACCTTTGAGCACCTGTGTTAATTCTCTCCTCTCTTTCCTTCTACCCAAGTAATTAAATGTATGCTCCTTTGTCTTGTTCTTCAGCATTGCTCTCTACATATTCGTGGAGGCAAAATAAAATGGAGCAAGGAAAAATTACAGGTTTGACAAGTGTCTGGTGATAGCCTAAATTATTATCTTTGCAGTGAGCTAAAGGTTGACGTAGGCCTTTTTTTAATACACCTCCAAAGACATAAAATTCAGGTTCTAAATTAGAGCAGGATTATATTCTGTAGCTTAGTCTTTTATTCTCAGGTGTGTGGGAGATGTCTGAAAGTAAAATGGCTTTAGCACCTATAGACTGGGGCTATTTCAGTTGGGATTTCTGTCACATTCATGATTTTTAATGGCTTTGCACTTTGACCTTCACTCCTTTCAGTCTATTGGAGTGAACATGGATTTTATTTACTGCCCTCAAAGCCATTTAGACACAACTGATGACAATCTGTCAATAGTGAGAACTTTCACTTCCTTTGTGATCTGAGCATGTGGAACCTCCTGTTGGCAGTGGAGGAGATTATCAGTCCTTACCTGTACTTTTTCTGCTTGATCTTATTTCCTCTTCCTCTCTCAATACTCCTTCAAAGGCTTCCAGAACAATGTGAACCAGCCTTCAGCACTGTGGTTATCTGTTATCTCCTTAGCCATTGGAAATGGCCACTTTGGAGCTCTGGATATTTGTTAATGGTCCCTTCTCTCTTTGTTGAATTAAGTAGCAACTTTTGTAACTTGGAATAATTTAAAACCTTGAGGTTCCAAAAGATGTTTATATTCAATTTTTTTAAGGATCTAAAATAGTAACTCTATTTCCTAATTAGCTTAATGTAGAACCGTTCCTGTCAATTCTTTAGGACTCCACCAAAAAGTTTAGAAGCATTTACACATATAAACAAATATTTTATCCAATTATATCCCAAGAGTATTACTTCAAAAATATTGTATCTGCATGAAAGTCATTAAGAAAATGTAAGGTGATTATTTTCAGTGCAGTGTTTAAAATATTGTTTCTCAAAGCAAGGGCCAGTCTTCTTGCATCTTACTTGGAGAGGTTGCTTGAATGCAGATCCCTAGGCCTCACATTAGATATTTCAACTCAGAATATGTGAGGGTGGGACCCAGGAATCTGCATATTTAGCAGGTTCCCAGATGATATTGATATACTTTATAGATTAATGACCATTGCTCTAAAACATTAAAAAAAATACAGGAAATACCCTGTTATTTCTCTGTAAGCACAATGAAAACAGCACCTTTCTCATTACTTCTATGAGTTGATAAGTGTATATTATTAGGCAGCCATGAAGGTGGGTGTGTATGACAGAACCTGAGCCATGGTGGGTAGGAGTTTGTTGTAAGCTCTAAAAATTGATAGCCTCATGTATTAATAGCAGAGTGGCCTACAATTGAACATTATACATTGTGCGTGAATTGGACTATGTAGAACAGTCAGACTTCATAATACAGGTGGGATGGAACACGTAAGTTTCCTGGCCCCCAAATAATGAGTACATTTCTCCTGATGATATTTATAGATCAGATGAGATAGGAACAAAGATATCTTAGACCTATTCATTCATTTATTCATTCACCCACTTGACAGATAATTATTGGGCACTTACTTTGTTCTAGGCACTATGCTAGATTCTGAGAATATAGATGTGAGACAAACTGATGTACTCATGGGGCTTATAGCAAAGTGGAAGAAAGATATTTAATGAATAATCCTAGAATCACAGAAATAATCACAGAAATTTGGTTAAAGTCTCTAAGGAAAAACTATATGGTACTAACAGAGTATGACAAAAAGATCTAATACAAACCAGAATATAGCATTTATATTTATAATGCAACTGTTAACTCAGCAGAACAACCTGAGCACTTCTCCATCTCTTTGTTATGTATCATCAAAATAATAGGTAACATTATTGAGTTCCACTTATCTGTGTTGGCACCATGGTAGAGTTATACAAATGTTTTCTCACTTAATCTTCTCAGTAACCCTATGAGTTATGTCTCTTTTCATGCACAGGGAAGCAGAAGCTCCCGGAGCTATTAAATTACTCAACTGGGATTCAGATTCTGGTCTATCTGATCCTAATGCCTATATTCTAGTCACCACAATCCCTCAGACAGATACCATAGATTCACAGAGGGTTCAAACTAGATGGCATATCAGAACTCATTTGCCCACTACCTAACACCCCATTTACAGGTGCAAACACAGAGGTTAAGTACCTGTCAAAAATCCTGTGAAAACTTGCTGAGAGCACAGTGGAACCCAGATCCTGAGCCCCAATGTAAGGCTCTTCTCACTCTAGTATGTTGCTTCTATGTCTCATAACTATGTGTACCCTCCTTGGAAGTTAGAATGTAAATGATTCTCTATGCTAAAATGTAAAAAAACTGGTTGGTTTAAGCTTCAGAAATAATTCCTAGTTATCAAAAATTGCACTACATTGTTCTCATTTACCATTGTACCATTAGCCTCCTTTTAAATGTTCAAAATCCACCTTATGATCACTGGTAGTAATGTGCTGCTCTTTAGGCACAAATACTATTGGCACACTCTCTGTAAGGAGCAGACTCCCCAGTTGTATTTTCAGTAGCGGAAATGGATCTATTTTTTTCTACCTTTTATCCTGGGTTACATAATACCAGGGCTATGACCTGGTGCCTGGGATCCACACACCTGCAGGAAAAACATGGGGCATCCTCTGAGAGCATAATTAAGCCAATGGCACATATTTTTAACCATTTTCTTTAATATTACAGCAAGTATGAATATATTATGGAATAGAATGAAAAATTAGAATGAATTTGTTAGATGATAGAACACTTTTTCAGGTAATCGAAAAAATGATGTGAATGCAGCCAAATGCTTCAGACTAACATCCCCAAAACATATTGTGTCGCCTTCTACCCAACATGCACTCATACCTATTCACATATATATACTCACTCTGCCGTTAGGAGAATTTGCTGAAAAAAAATTTAAAAAAATGTGCCTTACATTCATTACACTCTCAGGTCTTTGTCTCTTCCTGAAGGTGTAATGTAGAGGAAAAATCTTGTGCTCTGTAATGAGTAAGACTCAGGTTTGAATGTTGAAAGCATAATTTCCCAGCTGTGTTACTTTTATTCTCTGAGGCCCAGGTTATTTAGCTGTATATCAGAGATGGATTGCATACACCATAGCCTGCTTTGACGATTAAATGAGATAAACATAAACTGACAGTATCTGGAACAGAGAAGGCACTCAAAAAATGATAGTTGACCATAATCACATATATCATAATCACATATTTGTCAGATAGTAGGCAGAGGGTAGGGGAATAACATGTGGCCAGAGAAAGCTACTGGTTCAAGAAGAATTTCTCCCATGTTTTGGCTTCTAGAGCATTGGAAGAAGATGTAAGAGCAAAGTAAAACACACACACACACACACACACACACACTCACTCACTCACTCACACACAGACCTGCACTTGTGGGAAGAGGGGAGAAGCAGATTGTAGGTGGGAAAGAATGGGCCATCAGAGAGAGGCTTCAGCAGCTTGGAGCTTTTGAGATGGGAAGAGTATAAACCAAACTTTCATAAAATGACCAAAGGTTACTCTTTCTTTCAAACACTAATTTTGTTTAAAAGTTAAGGAAGTAGTAGGGATATGGTTTTTTTTTCCTCCCACAAATATTCTGTTTTAAATCTAGCCTCTATTTTCTTAACACCTGTTAGGAGACTGGTATTATTTATGATGTCAGGATTAGAAAGCACATTGTGCCAGAACTATTGAGACACGGATTTTGCCTTAAATTTGAACTCTTTGATTTTCTGGTTTATTTTCTCACTTCCTGTTTCCAAGGCCAAGGGCTTTAAAAAGATCAGAAAATAATTATCATACAATATTAAGCCCATAGGAAAAAAAATTTTTATGAGTCAAGTGAAAATTTATCAGAATTACATAGCTTAAAATATCTTCAGCAGGCTATATATAAGTTTATAGGGGGAAAAAACACATGCCCTTGGATTTGATTCATTCAAGCTATGAAAACTCGACCATCAGACGACAAAACCAGCCAACAGATTTCCTATGTTGCTCATGCATTATGTTTGTAAGCATCCTCCTCCACACACCCATAGCACATGAAGGCCCAGACAACAGTTCTCTGTAGACCAGTGGTTCTCAACCTTCCTAATGCCGTGACCCTTTAATACAGTTCCTCATGTTGTGGTGACCCCCAACCATAAAATTATTTTTGTTGCTACTTCATAACTGTAATTTTGCTACTGTTATGAATCGTAATGTAAATATCTGATATGCAGGATGTATTTTCATTGTTACAAATTGAACATAATTAAAGCATAGTGATTAATCACAAAAGCAATATCCTATCTAATAAAAGAGAAACATGGTAATTAGCGTACATCCGCTACCCTTCCCATTGGCTAATCAGCAAGATATGCAAATTAACTGCCAGCCAAGATGGCGGCAGGCAGCCAGGCAGCTTGAAGCGAACATGAGGCTTGCTTGCTTCAGTGACGGAGGAAACCAACTTTCCCTGCCTGCCTTGCAGGCCTCTGAGCTTGCAGTTTGAAACATTGTTACAAATATAGAAGCTAAACAAAACCCCAGAAACCTGCTTTCAGCCCACCAGGATCTCAGAGCTGGAGTTGATACAGAGTTTCGATTATAGAACCCAAACAAACCAGATACCTGCTTTCAGCATCAGAGGCCTCAGAGCTGGAGCCAGAGCTAAAGCTGGCCCAGAATTAAAAAAAAGAAAAAAAGGAGCGGTTGGGAACTTCAGTCACCCACCAGCCTGAAAACAGCCCTCAGCCCCTCACCCAGACTGGCCAGGCACCCCAGTGGGGACCCCCACCCTGAAGGGTGTGTGACCAGCTGCAAACAGCCCTCATCCCCTCACCCAGGCTGGCCAGGCACCCCAGTGGGGACCCCCACCCTGATCCAGGACACCCTTCAGGGCAAACCAGCCAGCCCCACCCATGCACCAGGCCTCTATCCTATATAGTAAAAGGGTAATATGCCTCCCAGCACCAGGATCAGCGGAGCCACGAGGCCTCCCGGCCCCTGGAGCAGCGTGACAGGGGGCAGCGTCCAAACCCCCTGATTGCCCTGCAGCTCTGTGTGTGACAGGGGGCGGGACCACAACCTCCCTATCCGCCCTGCTCTGTGCCTGATATGGGGGAGCTCCCCAACCCCCTGATCGCCCTGCGGCTCTGTGTGTGTCTGGGTGCGGCACCCCAACCCCCCCCCCCCTCGGGCTCTGCTCTGTGTGTGACGGGGTAGAGCCATAACCTCCCCTTCGGCCCTGCCCTGAGTGTGACAGTGGCGGCGCCCCAACCCCTTGATTGGCCCTGCTCTGTGGGTGATAGAGGGCGATGCCCCAACCCCCTGATCTGCCCTGCTCTGTGCGTGACAGGGGGGAGCTCCCCAATCACCTGATGGGCCCTGCTCTGTGCGTGACAGGGTACAGAGCCCCAACCCCCCTGATGGGCCCTGCTCTGTGAGTGACAGGGGGCAGCACCCCAACCCCCTGATTGGCCCTGCTCTGTGCGTGACAGGGGGTGGCGCCGCAACCTCCCCATCGACCCTGCCTTGAGTGTGACCGGAGGCGGTGCCCCAACCCCCCAATTGGCCCTGCTCTGAGCCCGACCAGGGGCTGCACCTTGGTGCTGGGAGCCGGTCCATCCTTGCTGTTTCAAGGGACCTGGCATATATGGTATACTGTTCTTAATATGTTTGCTCACCTTCTTGGCACTCTGTGTTTTAACCAAGGTCACCTCTCTGAGAAAGGTTGTTTCCCCAGGTAGGGATTTTCCCCTGAAGTTAGGGAGGGAATAAAACCCCTTAACTAAGTGCCAGGCGGGTAATTAATCACTTTAACTACGAACAATCATGCTTAAGCTACATAATCTTTACTCCCTGGAATGGAGATAAGAAATGCCCTAACCTTTGGAATAGAGATTGATAGGATTGGAATCAACTGGTATAAATACAGATGTAACAAGACAACAGCTCTATAGAACCTGCACAGAACCTAGACACAGAACCTAGAGACAGAACCTAGAGACAGAAGAACTTCGCTGGAGAGAACATGGCAAAAGATCCTGGACAGAAACTGGAGACAGAACCTAGAGACAGAACCTGGCTACAGAACCTGGATAGAACATGGCAAGAGAACCTGACTAGAACCTGGTGACTGAACCTGGCTGGAGAACCTGGACAGAACCTGGCTGGAGAACCTAGCAAGGGAACATGGCTACAGAACCTGGCTGGAGAACCTGGAGAACCTGGCTGGAGAACATGGACACAGAACCTGGCTGGAGATCCTAACCAGAACTTCGCTCGAGATCCTGAAAAGAACTTCACTGGAGATCCAGACCAGAACTTGGCTGGAGATCCTGGCTAGAGATCCTGGCTAGGCTGCTGATCAACTGAACACTGTCTCCGTGTCATTCCTTCTTCACCGACTCCGTCCACACCTTTGGGGACCCCTGGACCTGCTGGGGTTGGACCCCAGCACCTAGGGATTGGGCCTGCCCTCTGCCACCCAGGAACAGGCCTAAGCCAGCAGGTCGTTATCTCCCGAGGGGTCCCAGACTGCGAGAGGGCACAGGCCAGGCTGTGCCCTCCCCCCACCGAGTGCACAAATTTTTGTGCACCGGGCCTCTAGTGTAATTATATATGTGTTTTCCGATGGTCTTAGGTGACCCCTGTGAAAGGGTCGCGACCCACAGGTGAGAACTGTTGCTGTAGACCCACCTTTAGTCTGGTTCTTCCATGGGAGAAGTGAAGAGAAGTCAGTTGCCCTGGCGATCAGGAGAGTGTTGAGCTTGGCTGCTGGCCTGGTGGAAGTAGATAGGATGAATTCCAGACCCTCCTCCAGAGAAGACATTCTGCCCACCTCTGTTCTCTCCAATTAGCACTTCAGCTCACTCCACTGAATCTCACCACACTCTCTGGGAGTTAAAAGACAATGGTCCCATATCACCTTCTCTAGCTATAGAGAAGATAACTTCTTGATCTCTGTCATCAAACCAGCAACATCCCCAGGTGTTTCTTGATTAAATATAGGAGTTGTAACATCTTTGCACTTTTATAAAAAGTTTTAATGTTATTTCTAAAAATAAAAATATCTAAGAGAAATAAGAACCTCCCTGAACCACATTCACCCATGGTCCTGTCATACCTCTTGCTTTGATAGTCTTCTCAGGCCCTCTCCTCATTATACCTTTTAAGGATATTCAAAGATACCTGTCCTTTTGAGGAGTCAGAAGTAGGTGGAGGTGACAAAGTGCTCAGAAATGTTTACATTTTTTCCTTCCCTGCCACAGATCTCTGAACATTACATCACATCCAGATCTACCGCGGCAAATTCTTGCCTCACTTGAAGGTCTCATTGGCTGCTTGCTTTAGAGCGAAGACCTACTGGTCATCTCAAGTGTGTATGACTAAAGCATAGAAGAGGAAAATTCTGACACTTTTGATCGAAGGCAGAGTTGGCCTAACCAGATGTGACATTTCTCAGGACTAAAAGCTTAGGCTAATGAGTCATAGTTGCTTCAAAGAGATGTCATGAGGCACGGGGCCTTACGAACTAGTCCTGCCTGTGGCACCAGGATAAGGTGAGAAGAGAATGTATTGAAGGGATCCTAACAAATGCCTCTGAGCAGCAGCTTCCACACAGTAAGGAATTTACATAAATTTCCTTCTATACAAAATTGACTGTCATTTTATAGGCACAATCATAATTAGGAATGCTTGCTTTCATAATATGTATTTTCAGATGACAACTATCTGGGCAGAGGGTCAATATAGTGATTAACTGAGGTCAAGAGCACTTGGCATGTGGAATGAATTATTGTAGCCTATGTCCCTTTCAGCAGGAGAGGGAAGTTTAGAATTTGGAGCTAAGTTCGGGCCTTCCTAAAACTCGTACTAGCCCTGGGCAGTTAGCTACAGAATGTGATATGTGGAGCATTTCTTCATTCCACAGATATTTATTGAGTCAGGCACTATGCTGGATACTGGGAGAAAACAGAAGAGGAAAGTCCCTGGCCTCACAGAATCTACAGACTAATAGGAGAGGGACACATTAAATACTTCCACAGGGAGCTGGAACCCCAGACCTCCCATGGGCCCCAACCAGCTTCAGTAATTACTTTCGTTTCTTAGTTCTCTCCCAAGAGTGTCCTTCAAGTCTGGCCCACTGACCTGGTACATTGTTGTCTCCTGGGGAGTTGTTTACAATGCATATTTCTGGGTTTCGCCCCAGTCCTACAGAATAAAATTCTCTGGGCTTTTAATAAGCATCCTGAAATGTTTCTGATGCCATAAATTCTCTCTTTGCATATTTTAACTGCAATGAGGCTTTACAGTGTTTCTGTAAGAGGGAAAATATGAGCAAGTATGTTGGTTCATGGTAGAGTGAGCACTGGATTTGTAGCTTTCAGACATGACTTTAAATGTTGGTTCCCCAGTTGCAACTTTGCTTTTGAGTCTCAGTTTCTTTATTCCCCAGCCCGCTGAAGGACTGTATATGACAATGCCAAGTCCATGGTCTGTAATCACTTCTTTAGGTTGCTTTTAAGTAATAAGTTACTCATAAATAATGTTAAAACACAAGCCATGACAGGGAGAAGTTATTTGCAATATTTATATGTAATATATTCAGAATATACACAATTCCTACAGATTAGTAGACAAAAGACAAGTAAAAGCATAGAAAAACTGGCAAGGGATGTGAATAAGCAATTCACAGAGATGGAAACTGAATCAGAAAAAAACTCAATTGGTTACAAGGAAATATGAATAAAAAAACATAGAGCACCATTTACTGTAGTCTGACATTGGCAGAAACTAAGTCTGGCAATATCAAGAGTTGTCAAGATGTGGGTGAAATTTATCTTGGGACTGTAATTTGATCCACCCACTTTCAAGATATATTGACAGCATCTAGTAAAATTGAAGATATAATACCTAGGTCTCAGTAATTCTACTTCTTTCTGTGTATATATCCAACAGAAACTCTGGTGTATGTGCAGAGTCATATAATAGGATGGGCATTTCAGCATTGCTTGTAAGAGTGAGAAATATTGGAAACAATGTAAATGTCCATTTATAGAGAAATGGGTAGATAAAATGAGTGGTTCAAAGTGATCATCTAAATCAACTGGTTAGATTTCGAGAACTTTATGTTGAGTGAAAACAAAGAGAAGAACAAAATCCTGAGTAAGAATTATTTATATAAACAAAAAAGAACAAAAATATTATATCTTGTTTTATAATGCATGTAATTGTTTAAAATGAAATGGGAATAAAACCTCATGATATTTTTGCCTGAGAAGAATAATGGGCAAAGGGTAAGTTGCTAAAAAAATTGTTTGACTATATTTATTATTTAATTCCACAAAAACAAAATATTGAAGAGATACAACCAAATGTTAACAGTTGCTAAATCTGGATCATAGGACTATGAATATTTGCTGTTATATTATTCTTTATAGTTTTCTGCAACATTAATGTTTCTAAAAATTAAAAAATAGAATTGATTACTCTTCGTCTCATAGCTGAAGAAACTATGTGGACAGACAAGAGATAGTCACTAACCTGAGATACATGAGGGGTCCTGGTGTACCTACTGGCTGGAGGGTCTGGGGCAGCTGGGGAGTGTTAGAGGTGCCCCAAAGGCTTGCAGTCTCCCCCATGGTAGGAGGCCCCAAGAATGTGATCCATGTTTGTAGTATAATTATATTTGTTTTTAATGCTCTCAGCTACTGTTTATGTAGACAGTGAAATTACCACTCAGAGATTTGGAGAATAAATAGCTCTCTGTCTTCTCTTCCATGTCCCCCCTCCTCACCCCCAATCCGCCTGCGGTTTGGCAGGCACACTTGACTGCCTTACAATTGGCCACTCCTCTGCAATTCTATTTCGTCTTCCTGTCTGGTAGGTGGCTGCCATGGGAGTACGAAGGAGACAAGGAAAGGAGAAAACAAAGAAGGAGAATGTAATTGGCTCTGGATAAAGAAAAGACATCTCTTGGTTTATCATCCTGGACCCACATGTGATTTTAGAGATGAGGGCACCAGGGTTGCCAACTTGCAGGCCTCTGAGCAGTTTGTAGTGACCTTTACATTTCTTGTGGGCTGTCCTCTAGAAACACACAGAGACGCGCACACACTCAAACCCCATTCCCACCTCCCACACTTCAGTAAAACCTCCAGTGTGTGTGGGCAGCATCTACTCCTCTGAATAGAAACCAGTGTGTTGAGGACACAAGGCATCACCTTCATTTTAACGTTCTTTCATCCTCATGTATGCATTTAACTTGCAGGCTCCCAATGACACAAGGCAAAGAAAAAGAGGGGTTATTTTTCTTTGCAGTTAATGTGTTATCATTTGGCTTTGCTATACCATCTAGATTTTTCTCTTTTTGGAAAGTGGATAGGTGTTTGTGGATTCTGCCCTGCTGGGAAACAGCTGCCTTGGCATAATAGAAAGCAGTGGTTTCCAGAAAGTGTGGTCCCAGTATGAGCAGCATCAGCATTACCTAAACTTGGTAGAAGTGCAAATTCTTGGGACCTACCCAAACCTACTACTGGGTGAAGGCCCAACAATCTGTGTTTTAAGGAGCCCTCCAGGTAACTCTGATGCATGGTAAAGTTCTATTATAAAGTACCAGTTTCAGATAAGAGTTCATGTTTCAACTTCTTTACTTCGCTGTGCCACCTTGGGCAAATAACTCATTAGAATTGAGTGTTTTTAATATAATGTAAACAGAAAGTATTTACTGAATGTGTAATGTCTATGGAAGTTCTCTGAAAACTTGAAGGATCGTATAACTTAAGTTGTTATTATTGCTGCTATCTTATCCTGGGTGTGGTTTTGTTTGCTAAATTAGATGCTCTTGATTTAATTATCTTTTCTGCCTCTCTTGGAAGCTTCTTAACTATCCATAAAGAGTTGCCAGCCCTGGCCAATGTGGCTTAGTAAGTTGGGCATTGTCCTGTGTACCAAAAAGTTGCTGGTTCAATTCCTGGTCAGGGCACATGCCTGGGTTGGGGGCTCAGTCCTCAGTAGGGGGCGTGCAGGAGGCAACTGATGGATGTTTCCTCTCTCACATCAATGTTTCTCTCTCTCTTTCTCTCCCCTTTCCTCTCTCTCTCTAAAAAAATAATCAATAAAAGTATTTTTTAAAAAGAGTTGTAAGAGTTAGCAAATAAAAATACAGGATACTCAGTTAAATTTGAATTTTTAATACTTTTTTAATATAAGTAGGTTGTAAATATTAAATGGGCGTACTTATACTGAAAAATTACTCATTGTTTTTAACAAGTCCTATATTTAATCTGATGTCCTGTATTTACACTGGCAACCCTCTTTTTAAGGGGTCTTTTTTTTAAGGTTAGGGACTCATGTTTATTAATTTCAAAACAGTCATGTATGAGAAGGGATGTTTAAGCTTCAAGTAACAGAAACCTCAGTGTTTTGAACACACGGAGTTTATTTGTCCTACGTGGCAAGGAGTCTTGGAGAAAGGTGATTGTAGGAAAGGTCTGATGATTCAAAAACATTAAGGCTCTGGTTCTGTGTGCCTGTGATTCTCTTGCTCTTTCCCTCATCATCACAGAATGGCTGCAGTAGCTCTAAGCATAAGAACTTCACAGAACTTTCTTGTCAGACAGCTTTATAGTGTCAGAAAGAAAAATATCTTTCCCAGAATTTTTCTGGAAAACTTCAAAGTTACCATTTTCAGTCTCTCAAGTGGAGGTAACCAAGGAGAGATGTGTGAGAGAAACAGTTGGGGTAGCTATGTGGAAGTATCTCCCAGTGTTGAGCAAATATTTATTGAGTACCTATTCTATGCCAATGCCTGTGCCTGGTGTTAAAGATACAGAGATGTGTAAGACAAAGTCCTACCCACCAGGAGCTTATATCCTATTTAGGAAGGAAGGCTGAAGTCTCATGAAATGATATTGTTAGTTCTGTGCTTTGTTAGAGGAATATGCCAGGCATAATGAGCACTCATAGGAGGGCCACCTCTCAGACCAGGAGGTCAGAAAAGGCCTCCCGAAGAGATTCTACTCAGCACAGAGTAAATGCTTGGGATTACGTGAAGATTAAATCAGTTCATGTATATTCAAATCTTTACTGTGGCTTCTGGCACATAATAGGATACAGTAGATATTAACTCTTATAATGATTATTATCCTAGTGGGAGCCGGTATCTGGCCTGTCACATGGGTGCCCATCTTTTATTGACTGATCTAAATTAGGGGATGTGAGTTGCCTTACCTGACACAGGACTAGGACATTGAACAAGTAGTGGTGAAAATAAGCAGAAACTAAAGCAGATGGCAGAACCATGGAAGTTAAAGTTCATATATCTAAAGAGCTACCTAATCAGTGTTTCTCACAAGTTTTACAGCCTTTGCACTTACTATATATATGTGTGTGTGTGTGTGTGTGTAATCCTCCTTTGATTATTGATGGTAATTGAAATTCAAAATAAGTTCAAAATTGTAAGTAAAAATAAAATAAAAATTGTGGGACAACATGATGTTTATTTTCAAGCTGTGTCCCATTTCCCTTTGCCCCACAAATGCTATTCAGATACCCTTCTTTCTGCTTACCTGTTCATAATTACTGCTTTGGAGATCCTATGGGTTGATGGGTTTTCATTCTGTGATTCCCACATCCCTGGAGGGTAGGGTGCCTTAAGGCTACCTCGGGGACTAAAGAGAAGGCCAAGTATTCTGGACCCTGCTATATTAACAATCTCACATGTCCTCTTCCCCAGTGAATACACATGCACGTGTGCGCACGCACACACACACACACGCCAAACAGGACTTCCATTTACCCTGCACACACACACACATGCACACACACACGCCAAACAGGACTTCCATTCAACCTGCGCGCGCGCGCGCGTACACACACACACACACACACACACACATGCACATACACACACACCAAACAGGACTTCCATTTACACTGGAGGTTAAAAGCCAATATTAGAGAGTCAGATTCCCTACCCTCTACTAGCTGTATGACCTTAGGCAAGTTTCTTAACTTCTCTGTGCATTGGTTTCCTCATCTGTAAAACAGGAATGCCAATAAAATTTCCTACCTTATACTGTTAAGAAAGAATTAAATGAGATAATCCACCTGAAGTTCCTAGTAGAAAGCTGGCAGATTCTAAGTATGCAGTAATTGTGAATTATTAGTACCATTTTTATTAGTTATTGGGAGTTTGAATATGATTAATTTGAACAAAGAGTTCTACTGCTAAAAGAAAAATAAGAAAACAAAAACAAAACAAGAAAAAGGTCATTGTTCAAACCACCTCTATAGCTGAAGCCATTGAGGTCCCAAGAAGTTGAGTGTTGCGTGGCTTGTTGAGGTCATTCGGTTAGTGGTAGATCTGGGCCCAGACATCAGGCCCGCAGACTGCCACTTCAGAGCTTATATAGACACACCCAGAGCACAGGGTTTTCATAGCTCAAAAGAATTTTACTTGAATTATTTTAAGACTGACAGCAGATAGCAAGAGTCCTTATGAATATATTTCAAGCATTCGTTTCCATGCTTGAGGTCTAAATATCTACTTCACAGCAAGTATGAGCATCCACTTAGGCCGCTGAAAGGATTCCCTTCCAAATCTCATTTCAGTCACTGCCCTGGACCTGGTTCCTCTCAGCAGTTTTAGAGAACAGTCCTCCTAGCAGGCTGAACCCTCACTGAGCCACTGTGTAAACTCAGAGAGATGGCCTTAAAAAACGAACAAATTCCCCCTCCAGAGGAGAAAGTCACCCACACTCCTTATAGGTATTCTTATTCCCATGGGCTCCCAGTCTAGAAACCCAGAATTTATCTTCAATTATTGTTTCGCTTCCCCACATTCTTACACTCATTTCTACAAAACCTTCAAAGGCATTCTTCTGAAACCTGGGTCTACTTGGCCTCATGAATGTAATCCCTTTCATTAGCCAGGTCATGCTCACTGGACCCAGCAAGTAATAGATCTAATTAAAATGGGTGAAGACAATAGGTATTATTGTCTCACATGTCAAAAAATCTGAGGAAGGCAGCTACAGAATTAATGCAGGGCCAAGGGGGCTGGGCAGCTTCTTTTTAATTCTGCTGTGTTCACCTCATGGTATCAGGTGGCTACCACACCTCTAGGTATATGCCCTTCAGGACAACGTTCAGGCAGTCTCTCCTTGTTTAGGCCAGAAGACCTTTCCCGGAGTCCCTTGGCAAACTCTCCTTTCTGTGCCAGGGTGGTTCTGTGGTCCGTGTTCATCTGCCAAGGCAGCTGGGTGACTCTGTGGTTCCAGGTGGTCTCTTCCAGAAGAAAGGATTGGGGTTGGTGGCTATTGGGTAGGTGTGTTAGCTTGCTAGGGATGCCATAGCAAAATACCACAAATTGGGTGGTTTAAACAATAGAGGTTTATTCTTTCACAGTTCTGGAGGCTGGCCTCATTTAACTTAATCACCTCTTTCCAAATATAGTCACATTCTGAAGTACTGGGGGTAAGGACTTTAACACATGCATTTGGGGAGATGGGTCACTATGTTACCCATAATATCGGGCAACTGGCACCTGTCATATTGCCAGTGGCAGGTGTCTTCCTACCTACCCATACACCTTTGCTTGTTAGATCCCTCCTATTCAGAATCACTTTCTACTTTCTAGATATCCAAGACACTGGTTTTCTAAAGCAAAGCCAAAGTCCCACTCTCCCAGGAATCCTATTCCTCTGTCTTTGTTCATCTTCCCATTCCACCTCAGGTGAACTCTGCCTCCATTCCTATGCATGCATCTTTGTCATTTGAAGATGTGTCAGCCTGAGAATGACTTGATTGGAGCTGAAGAAATATTACAGACGAGACATGACATCACTCAGTGTGAATGCTCACTTGGACATAACCTGGGTTATAATGAACTTTGACTGAAGTGGGGGAAAGAGTCATCATGCTTAGACGAAAATGTGAACTGAAATCTTTTCTAAAATCTGCATGTTAGTTCATCAGCATCACAGGTTGAAGAGGAAACTTCAGAGGAATTTGGAGTTGAATTTGGGATCTTTTAAGGGGACTTTAGAATTAAAAAACAGAAAAATGAGATTTTACTTATGAAAGGGAAATTGGTTGGGGACCATTTTAGCTACTGTTGAATTTCTGATCAGGAGACTCTAAATAGAATTACAGTCTCATACTATATGCTTGCTCCTCTCTAGCTATTATCCTTATTATAATGTGTTCGTAGAGAGATGGGAGAATGGAAATTTCAAGATTAAAAACCTCAGCTCATCGATTTTTATAGCAGCAACCATACCTCAATTTGATTTTAAAATGTACAATTAACTTCTAAGTTCTCCATAAAAAGAGTATATTTCTCAGAGGAGAACTCTGGAGGCCCTTATTGATAAGATCCTCCTGGGTGTGGAATTCTTATTTGTCACAGCTTCTCTGGGTGACTTTTTAAAATGAACGATTGCAGGATTATTTTGAAGCTGGAATGTTTTAAAAAGGAACTGTTACTACATGGGCCTGCTTCAGGCATCCTGCTTTCAAGTTCGCTCTCCTCTCAATGCAAAGGTCTTTTTTATCTCTGATTAGTGATGGACTTCAAAGAGAGGGAAGCATTTGGCATATCCTGCCTCCCCACCAATTTCTTTCTTTGTAGCTTTGATTGAAAGGAAGCCAGCACACACCTACACACATGACATGCACACAAAATAGCAGGTGTCCTGAGCTAGAATCTTCCACAGGCCAACCCCACCGGTGATTTCCCAAGCCATGCAAATGGCCTTTCAAGTCAACAACCAATGTTGTCAGGCTCATAAGAAAAATATAGCATCAGAAGTTTGGCTTTCTGTTTGAATAATCCACTATTCTGCCACGTGCATGCTTGCCATGCTTTCTTATTTAAAATCAGCAGAGGCTTGCCAACTCCAATACATCATGATACATTCTAAATGGCTGGCATTGCGCTAAATAAATAAAAGCCAATAGGAACTTGAAGTAGGTGCCATTAATTCTGTGTGACAAGGGGAAAATCATAGACACGTTGACAGAGGAAGAAGTCTTGAAAATGAAGAGAGTAGAAGTTTGCCAGGTTGGAGGGTGAAGAATCCTGGGCAAAGGCAAGAGTCTGGCGAGTGAGAATGCAGGGTCTATTGAAGGAATGGAGAGAAGTGGCACAGAAGTTGGGCACCAGGACAAAGGCAGGTGGGTACAGTTTTGGAGGGAGGGAACCAATGCACAAGTTAGGTATTAAAGGATGCAAGGTACTGAGAAATCAGAAAAGGAACATCAATGGAGTAACAAAGTATGTAGGACAAGATCTTGGCACTAATATTTTATACAGTTGGAGGGGTTATGTACCAATACTTGTAGTGTAGTGAAGAGCAAGAAAAAGTATTGTATTATCACCTTCTCAACTACATTATTTAAATATGTAAGTGCATATTTAGATGCAGGGTTTGTTCAGAGGTGAGCATATTCAAGGAAGTCTTCCTAAAGTGGGTGGAGATAGGCCAAGGTCTGGCAGGTGAGAGAGACTTGAATTATCAGAGAGGTATAGGAGAAGGCATTCTCCCTGAGCCAATGAGTAGGATGTGGGAGCAGAGGTGGTAGATATGAAGGTTGATAAAGTGACTAGTCTAGCTTTGGGGGTGGTGGTGGAGGGAGAAGGGTTAAGCTGTGGAGTCCATTCAGTGCTTCTCAGTTTTGACTATAATTCAGTGCTTCTTAGTCTAGACTGCCTGAGTAACAAGTCTTTTAAAAGCTTGGAAAATAAGATTTAACAGAAAGAATGATGATTCTGGGAGTGGATACTTGGGTTCAAGTTGCAGCTCTGCCCAATTTCCAGTATTATGAACAGGTCAATGCCTTTAACTCCTCCTTTGGCTCATATCTCTGTTTTAGACATAGAAATACACAATACCAGCCTAGCAGAGGTGTGGTGAAGAACAGTGAGATGATGGATACAAAGTACTAGTACCTGGCATAGAGCAAGTATTCATTGAAAGCAATCTGTGGTGTCATTCCTATAGGGAATAAAACCCCCATAGACCTGTATTCTAAACCTAGCTCAGCTCATTGAATATTGTATGATTTTGAATAAGGGATGCAATCTCTCTAAACTTAAATGTTCCTATCTGTAAAATCAGCACTTTCTTCCTTTTCATGGCTGAGTCATATTCCATTAAGTGAATATGCTATATTATATTTATCCATTCCTCAGCTGATGGACATTTGGGTTGTTTCCAGTATTTTGGCTCTTAAGAATAGTGCTGCTGTGAACATTTGTGTAGAATTTTTTTGTTTGGTCATATCTTTTCATTTCTTGTGGGTATATGCCCAGGAATGGAATTGCTGGATCATACGGTAACTCTGTGTTTAACATTTTGTTTTTCATAGCATCTGTACTATTTTACATTCTCATCAATGCACAAGGGTCCCAATTTCTATACAACCTTGCCAATACTTATTTTTAATCTGTGGTTTTTAATATTGACCTCCCTCCTAGTGGGTGTGAATGGCATATTACTGTGGTTTTGACTTGCATTTTTCTAACAGCTAATAATGTTGGAGCATCTTTTTATGTTCTTATTGGGTATTTGTAAATGTTCTTTGAAGAATTGTCTATTCAAATCCTATGCCTATTCTTAAATTGGGTTATTTGTCATTTATTATTGAGTTTTATGAGTTCTTTATATATTCTGGGTGCAAAACCTTATATGTAATTTGCAAAAAATATTTCTCATTCTTTCATCTACCTTTTCACTTTCTTGATGCTATCCTTGGAAGCATGTTTTTAATTGTGGTGAAGTTCAGTTTACCTATTTTTCTTTTGTTTCTTGTGCTTTTAATGTCTCTAAGAAGACTACTTAACCAAAAGTCATGAATATGAACTCCTATGCTTCCTTCTAAGAATTGTATAGTTTTAGTTCTTACATTGAAAACTGTGATCCAGTTGGAGTTAAATTTTATGAACGGTGTGAGGAAGGAGTCCAACTTCATTCTTTTGTAAATAGATATGCACCATTTATTGAAAAGCCCATTCTTTCCCTATTACATTGTTTTGGCCCGCTTGTCAGGGATTTATATGTCTAGCCTTATGCTGCTTTATCTTTTGAATGAGAAAATAAGCCAAGTTTCAGAAATCTTTTAGAACATGCTGCTACTACTGTTCATTATTAGATTTACTTTATGTCATTGAAATATTTAAAATTATATAACATTGCCTTTTTAAAAGTAGACTAATTTGATTTAGACTTTTCTATATTTCACATATAAAATTCATGGTGAGAAAATTATCAGATTTTTTTTCACTTTTCCAAAAAAGGAAAGCAAACCATGGAGACCTGGCTTGAGGTCACAGCAGTGGTGCGCACACTGTTCACTGTCACATTTTCCCAAACATCTCTCTCGGCATCTTTCCTTAATGCATAACCCTGCCTGACCAACAGTAGGTTTTGTGGCTAGGTAACTGTGCTTAATTCTTTCTTTATGATCATCACTGTGAATTTTCAATACAACTTTATCAGTCTTGTTTATCTAACCCCAAAAATCTCAAAATCCTTTTAAAAATATGCATTGTTTCTCTGCCCTGAAGGCAAAACACAGAAACCTTGTTTAATAGCAAAGCTCACGTGGCTAATGGTTCAGGAACAGAAGGATTGATTGTCCTCCCTCTGGGTCTCGTCCTCATTTGTTCAATTAAAGGATAAGGCGCAGAGCTCAAAGGGGGAGCACACAGGCCAGTCAGAGCCACTCTCTATTGAAGCCTAAGGCAGCATATGGGGCTGCCTTTCATGGGACCTTCTGCTTGCAGAGTGTGTGAGAGGCAGACAGTGGGCAGCAGGCCTTGGGACAGAGTTAATCTGTATCCTCAAAGGCACAGATGATTCCCAGTCCTTAAAGCTGCCATGGTAATGATCTCAGGATGCCAGATTAATAGGGCAGAGGGGGATTTGGACCCGAAATGGAAAGTAGAAAGTGATTCTAGAATGGAACCTAGAATCTACAAATCCTTCCCCTGCCTGAAGTCTCTGTAATTATCTCTAATGACATATGCTATAGTATTTTATCTTCCCCTTGTAGGGAGGAGCAAGGTAGACATATGGAGAAATGGAGTTTCAGTGCATCTGGTAATAGCACTGAAAAGGCAAACAAAATCTGATCAGCCTTGAAGCATTTTTGTGAGATGACATAAAGATTTAATGCTAGGTTTTGTTTTCTCTGAAGCGAGTGCCTGGATAACTCTTTAAAATAGCCTCAAAAATTAATTTGCTGAAAATACAGGCAATCATAATTACACCATTCACATAAGTTGCACCAATTTCTGCTTCATTCTCTCTGGGTGCTTGCCAGAGATACAGAGTTGGTTTATTGTACAGAAATGAGGATTTAATGTTCTTACTGAGATTATTTCTTCTTTGTGGGTGAATATAGGATAGAAAGGTACAAGTAACATGAATATCATTAATTTACTTTGGATTTTCCATCTAAGAACTGTGTATTTAGCAATTTAATTAGTACCATGAATGTATTCTGAAGCACTTACCTTCAACAGAGACTATTACTTTGAAGTTCTAGATCCCTCCCTAAACCCTGTCTAGGCTAAGAGTTGCCAGTCTTCCTTGACTAAGAAATGTTCTCAAGAGCTGGTTGTTAATGTTGGACAATCTAACCTGGAGGGTGTTTAGTAGTGCTGTTGACCCATAGATGGAGGAGACTCCTGGAATATGGTGGATGGGACAAGCGATGCTAAAGTCTTGCCACGTGAGGGACAGTCCTCACAACAAAGACCTTTCTCAGCCAGGATGTGACAGACCATTGAGAGGCTGATCCACTCACCTGAGCCTGAGCCCCACCCTTGAGTGGACTGTGTACTTGTCTACATCCCCTGGGCATCTGAGGCAGTGATAAGAAAAACATTTTTGAGATGTTCTAAATTACTTTACAGCGGCTGGACAGTGAGAGAAAGAGACAGAACTGCTGGCCTGTTAATGGCTGCTGACCAGCTAACAGGAGATTTCTCACATCCCTATTTTGTCTGTTGGCATTTTGGATTAATTCCAGGTGACTATTTCACAGATTATTTTAGCCAGGCACCATGGAACCAGGAGCCTCCACTTGTTTACATGTGAGCCTCCCACTGCTGCCCCATCCAATCCACAGGAGCGGCCACTTCTTTATGTGGACTTTGCTCTATTCCATTGCTGGTCCCACTTGCTTGACCTTCTCCCATCCATCTGCTTAGAGCTAATGTAAATTCTTTCAGACAGCTTACATTTTTCATTCTTCACCCACTGCCCCCCCCCCTTCCCGTACTTGATGTATAAAAATTCTTGCAAAACTCCTGGACATGGACTTGTCTTTTCTACCTAGTCATGCTGCTGGTGGTTTAGACTCCATGCCCCATAATTGGTCTTTTGGGTAGCATTTTTTGGCTCAGTATTACCTTTTTTACAAAAAGATTTTCAGCTGTGGAAGTTAAAATTCTTTTAGTTTATCAGCATTGTCTGGGTCTATGGTGTTCATTTTCCTTCCTGTTTGCTTCCCTTGTGATCTAGACTCAGCCAAACCAACTCCCCCCACCACCCCCCCCCCCCCGAGACTCATTCCTGCCCTCTGAAGTTAATGTTCATCTTGTTATTCTTCAGCTACACTAATAAAATACAAACACGCAAATTGACTGTACCTTCACTACACCTTAAGCCACGCCCACCAGCCAATCAGAGCGACTATATGCAAATTAACCCAACCAAGATGGCGGCCGACAGCCATGGAGCTGGAGCAAGCAGGAGGCTTGGTTACCCCAATTATGGAGAAAGCCAAGCTTCCCGCTTGCCATGTCGGGCTCTGAGCTCCACTCAAAGCAACAAAGTTTCAATTATAGAAGGTAAATGAACCCCAGATACCTGCTTTCAGGTGGCCCTGGCCACAGAGCTGGAGTGAGCAGGAGGCTTCCCTCCCACCCACCCTGGCCGGCTCTGAGCTCCTCTCAAGGCTACAAAGTTTCAATTATAGAAGGTAAATAAATCCCAGAATTAAAAAAAAAAAACAACAACAAAAAACAGAATAAAAGGACAGGCTGGGAGCTTCCGTCGCTGGGGGACTTGGCCAGCCTGAAAACGGCCCTCAGCCCCTCACCCAGACTGGCCAGGCACCCCAGTGGACCCCCCACCCTAAAGGGGGTGTGGCCAACCAGAAAAAAGTCATCAGCCCCTCACCCAGGCTGGCCAGGCACCCCAGTGGGGACCCCCACCCTGAAGGGGGTGTGACCAGCCTGCAAACAGCCCTCACCCAGGCTGGCCAGGCATCCCATTGGGGACCCCCACCCTGAAGGGGGTGTGACCAGTCTCCAAACACCCATCAGCCCCTCACCCAGGCTGGCCAGGCACCCAAGTGGGACCCCCACCCTGATCCGGGACACCCTTTAGGGCAAACCAGCCAGCCCCCACCTATGCACCAGGCCTCTATCCTATATAATAAAAGGGTAATATGCAAACTGACCCTAACAGCAGAAAGACTGGGAATGACTGGTCACTATGACACACACTGACCACCAGGGGACAGACGCTCAATGCAGGAGCTGCCCCCTGGTGGTCAGTGCGCTCCCACAGGGGGAGCTCTGCTCAACCACAAGCCAGGCTGACGGCTGCCAGTACAATGGTGGTGGTAGGAGCCTCTCCCGCCTCCTCAGCAGCGCTAAGGATGTCTGACTGCAGCTTAGGCCTGCTCCCTGCTGGCAAGTGGACATCCCCTGAGGGCTCCCGGGCTGCCAGAGTGATGTCTGACTGCCAGCTTATGCCCAATTCCCCAGGGAGTGGGCCTAAACCAGCATGTGGTCGTCCCCCAAGGGGTCCCAGACTGTGAGAGGGCACAGGCCAGGCTAAGGGACCCCCCCGAGTGCACAAATTTTTGTGCACTGGGCCTCTAGTTAATAATAACAACAAACTAGCATTTACTGGGTACTTACTTGGTATCAGAGGAGATGCTGGATGATTTTGTAATATGTTATTTCATTTTGTCACCACAATGATCCCAGGAGGTGGATATCCTATCTAATAAAAGAGAAACATGGTAATTAGCCATACGTCCACTACCCTTCCCATTGGCTAATCAGGGCGATATGCAAATTAACTGCCAGCCAAGATGGCGGCCGGCAGCCAGGCTACTGACACGAAGAGGAGGCTTGCTTGCTTCAGTGACGGAGGACTCCAACGTTCCCCGCCTGCTGCTGCTGGGCTCTGAGCTGCTAAGAAACATTGTTACAACTATAGAAGCTAAACAAAACCCCAGAAACCTGTTTTCAGTCAGCCGGGATCTCAGAGCTGGAGTCGCAACAAAGTTTCAAATATAAAAAGTAAACAAAGCCAGAAACCTGCTTTCAGCAGCGAGGTCTCACAGCTAAAGCTCGCTCTCAGCTCCAGTGACAGCCATAAATCCAAGAATAAAAAAAAAAAAAAAAAAAAAAAAGGAAAAAAGGAGTGGTTGGGAGCTTCAGTCACCCGCCAGCCTGAAAACAGCCCTCAGCCCCTCACCCAGACTGGCCAGGCACCCCAGAGGGGACCCCACCCTGAAGGGGGTGTGACCAGATGCAAACAGCCATCATCCCCTCACCCAGGCTGGCCAGGCACCCAAGCAGGACCCCCACCCTGATCCAGGACACCCTTCAGGGCAAACCAACCGGCCCCCACCTGTGCACCAGGCCTCTATCCTATATAGTAAAAGGGTAATATGCCTCCCAGCACCAGGATCAGCGGAGCCGTGAGGCCTCCTGGCCCTTGGAGCAGCGTGACAGGGGGCAGCGCCCAAACCCCCTGATTGCCCTGCGGCTCTGTGTGTGACAGGGGGTGGGGCCACAACCTCCCTATCCGCCCTGCTCTGCTCGTGATAGGGGAAGGTGCCCCAACCCCCTGATCAGCCCTGCTCTGTGCCTGATAGGGGGAGCTCCCCAACCCCCTGATCGGCCCTGCTCTGTGTGTGACAGGGTGCGGCCCTCCACCCCCACCATGGTCCCTGCTCTGTGTGTGACAGGGTGGAGCCGCAACCTCCCCATCGGCCCTGCCCTGAGTGTGACAGGGGGGTGTGCCCCAACCCCCTGATCGGCCCTGCTCTGTGGGTGACAGGGCGGTGCCCCAACCTCCCCATCGACCATGCCTTGAGTGTGACAGGGGGCGGCACCCCAACCCCCCAATTGGCCCTACCCTGAGTGTGACTGAGGGTGGCATCACAACCTCCTGATTGGCCCTGCTCTGTGCGTGACAGGGGGGAGCTCCCCAACCCCCTGATGGGCCCTGCTCTGTGTGTGACTGGGGTCAGCGCCCCAACCCCCGAATCGGCCGTCTCTGTATGTGACAGAGGTGGCACCACAACCCCCTGATCCGCCCTGCTCTGTGCGTGACAGGGAGTGACACCGCAACCTCCCCATCGACCCTGCCTTGAGTGTGACAGGGGGCGGCGCCCCAACCCCCCAATCAGCCCTACCCTGAGCGTGACTGAGGGTGGCCTCGCAACCTCCTGATTCGCCCTGCTCTGTGCATGACAGGGGGCGGGGCCCCAACTCCCCAATAGGCCCTGCTCTGAGCCCGAACAGGGGCTGCGGGGCAGGCACCTGGGGATTGGGCTTGCCCTGCTCTGAGCCCGAACAGGGGCTGCGGGGCAGGCACCTGGGGATTGGGCTTGCCCTCTGCCACCCGGGAGTGGGCCTAAGCCAGCAGGTCGTTATCTCCCGAGGGGTCTCAGACTGTGAGAAGGCACAAGTGGGGCTGACGGACAACCCCCCCCTCGGGCACAAATTTTTGTGCACCGGGCCTCTAGTCATTATTATAATATGATATCCTTCACAAAAATGAAACTGATGATTTGAGGAGCTCAGTAACTTCTTAAAGTCATATAGAGAAGACAGAGAAGGTTGTGGAGCTAGAATTTGATCCCAGGTCTGTGCACTTACAAAATCCAACCTTCTGGTCAGCTGGTCCACACTGCCTTCCCTGGCCTTTGCCTCTTAGCTGACTGACTCTACATTGGCTTTCCTGCCAGCTCGCTCACCACACATGCTGTTCCCTGTGCTAGGAAACTTCTTCCTTCCTCATCCTCATCTCAGCCTCCTTTGGCTGGCTGATTCCAACCCAGTCTTTCATCTTGCTTCCTTGGGGAAGCTTTGGGTGGCTTTCCCACTTTGGGTTAGGGGCTTCATCTCCATGTGCCCTCTATTTCCCCAATCATGGGCAATAATGATAGTTATTAATACAGTTCACATGTCTATGCCCCTTAGTAGACACTAAGGGATTGTGATTTGTTTAATCTTCTGTCCCCGATTCTTAGCCATGGCAGACTAGGTGCTACACCAGTGTCTGTAGAATGTGGAGAAGGTGGCCTCAGCTCACCCCTCTGGCTCTTGCCATTCCAAGAGTGTCTCCGGTGGGTACTTCCCCCTGGCCCCAGCTCTCTGATCACAGCTAGCCTTCTTGATTGGGACTCTCTGCCAGGCCATCTCTACGGGAGAAGCATGAGCAGAGCTTGGGTGGGGAGACCAGCACTGGTGGAGTACAGAGGAAGGCGTTTTCATGAGAGGGATTTGTGGTCCATTGCAGAACCTTTGGGACAAATGAGACAAACTGTCATAATGTGTACTTCCTGAGCCACATAAGGAATTGGAAACTGCTTCCTGATCCACTAATTTCTTCTAACTTTAGCGCAATTAAACTGAGTTCTAGTGGAGTCCCCACCCCCCAAACTCTCCATGACTTGATAGGAGGGCTCTATGAGAAAAACAATAGAGAAAGAACGCTTCTTGAGTAATGCTTTTGGCATTTAGCGTCAAGGGAAACCAGTTCATTACATAGAAGTCAACAAATCAGGCACATTTTTATAGGATTATAGAGATCCTTAGCACAATTGTCACATTGTGCTGGTGCCTCCCAGGTGCCAGGGACATTAAACATGTGCATGTGTGGGTTGGTTTGTTTGCTGATTTATTTTTCTCTCTCATGTTTACCACCATCCTAAGACTTGAGTACTATTTTCTCTGTTTACACATAGGAATCAAAGGCAATGTAACTCGCCCAAGGTCATGCACCTTGTAAGTGTTTGAGATGGAATTTAAACTCAGGTCTATCTGAATCCAGAGTCTGGTTAGTTACTGGTTACCTCATGCAAAGGCATCACCATTCTTCCTCCCCACATTCCTTTCACTTCCTCATTCTCATAAAGACAATGTTCTCTGTCACCTGGGGTGTGTATGTGTGTGTGGGGTGGGAGGTGGGGGCAGTGGTGGTGGTGGGGGTGGTGGTTTGAGCCAAGTGGCCCAAGGAACTATGAGGAAAACAAGAGTCAGGCAAGACAGGGGTGGGTGAGGATACCTGGTCTTTCTCTGTCAAAAACTGAGATAGAACTTCTGCCACTTTGCAGGCGTAAATGACCTGTGTTATAAATAGGAAGCCTTTCTCTTCATTTAGGACGGCTCTTCATCCAACAGACATGATTGAAAATGCTCTGGGTCAAAGAATTTACCTAAGTTTGTTTATTTGTATCCAAATTTCGTGTTTTAAATCCAGAAAAAATATTCAGTCTGACTCAATCAGGAAATGTAGACGCATAAATAGACCCTTCTGAACATAATCAAAATGATAATTCCCTCCTCCGGGCTAGACCAGCCCTGGTGGCCTGACTGCAATTATGTCTCAGTGCCAGTCTCCTGTGCGGCTCCATTCTGTCAGTCCATCCTCATTTCCAGGCAGCACATAGAGCTGGGTGTTTTTTTCCCTGCAGCTGAAATCCTCCCAGTCTCCAGGGGCAAGCGTGACTGCTGTAAGTTGAGTAGAATTTGCAATTCCCAGGGTGGCCTTTATCACTGTTGTGCAAACACAGACCTCCTGCAAACCTGCCTGAGCAGAGCATGTGATACCTGCCTCACCTGACTCCATGAGGTCAGAGCGGAAAAGCTCGCTTTCCTCTGCACATATTCTCCCCAGGCCCACGTGGACCTGGCCCGGTCTTACCCATGAAATGGCTGCTCTTTTCCAAAGTATTCCCCACACATGCAGCCCCATTTAACAGGGCGGGCCATGACTCAATAAAGGAAATGAGTGGGTGGAGGTGGGGGTATAAGTGTTGTCTGGAGGTTACACATTTTAAGTGTGTCCATGTGTGCCCATTTCGGACAGGCTCACTTCCTGTCCTCCAGCCCCTCCGGGAACTGGGACAGGTCACGAGGTGTGTGACAGGGATAATTAGGTGGCGTGCTGCAGGGAGTGGCTAGAGCTTGTCATCAAGACGGGTAGGTGAGGACTCTATTTCCATTTTCCAGAGAGAGGAGCTGATGAGGCTGCGATTTCAGCACCGAGGTCCTGTCTGTCAGCAACTATACAATCAGCTTTTGATGATTTAGAGGCGGTTATTCTACTCACTGAATGATTTAAGGCCTTTTACGTTGTTATGCCGGCACTTCTTTCACTAAAAGGAGTGGGGGGCGGTGAACAAGTTGAACCTCAAACATGACCATTTTCTAGCTGGGTAGCATCTAGCTCAAAGGAGATCTTGTGAGGTGGAGAGTATAACATAGCACCAATAGCTGTGATCCTTGGGATGGTTTTTATTTTTTAATTATTTTATTTTTCAGTTACAGTTGACATTAATATTATATTAGTTTCAGGTGTACAACATAGTGATTAGACATCTATATAACTTACAAAGTGACCCCCCGGCTAAGACTATAACCCACCGGACATCATATATAGTTATTGCAGTAGTTTTGACTATATTCCTTATGGCCTTGGAATGGTTTTCAGAGAAAGGCATATTTAATATATCTGTATCAATCTACTCCTTAAGAGTTGAAACAAATGAAATAAAAAAAAATACACACAAGGAGTTCGAAATCCCATTTCTGTTTCCCAACTCTAGAATGTAAGAATAGACGTTCAGGTCCCTATGATTAAAGATTTTGCCCAATGAAGGCCTGGGGTGGGACAGGAGCCAGATGGATATGGGCAAAGGGGGAAGATGGGGAACATCTGTAATACTCTCATCAATAAGTGAAAAAGCACTTGCCCTAACCGGTTTGGCTCAGTGAATAGAGCGTCGGCCTGCAGACTCAAGGGTCCCAGGTTCGATTCCGGTCAAGGGCATGTACCTTGGTTGTGGGCACATCCCCAGTGGGGAGTGTGCAGGAGGCAGCTGATCGATGTTTCTCATCGATGTTTCTAACTCTCTATCCCTCTCCCTTCCTCTCTGTAAAAAATCAATAAAATATATTTTTAAAAAAAGCACTTGCCCAACATTTGCGCCATAGTCCACACCCTGCTTCATGAAACCTTCTCTTCCTCTCCTTTCTCTGAGTCTGCACTCTTTTTGCTTCCCTCCTTCTTGACACATCCTCCGCCTGCTTTGCTAATTCCTAATTTTTCCACCGAGCTCTGTGGTGGGGGAACCACCTTAGGATCTATCGTCACTGCCTTCTCTGCTACATTTTCTTCCTCAGAGTGATTCCACCCACTGCTGCGTCCTCCCTCATACTTAGATCCTTCAGTGCCAGAGCCCAGTCTCGCTGCCTGCTGAGTCTCCGAAGTCAGACCTCCAGCAGGCACCTCACACTTAATCAGCCCCAAATCACACTGCACTGCGGCTCCCTCCCCTTCCCTGCACCACCCAGGCCCTCCACTCTCACAATTGCTCATCATCCCTAAGAATTTCCGCTTATTGCTGGCAGAGCAAAAATGGCTCTAAGAAATTTGGAAGCCTCAGTTACAGTGTGAAATACATATACTCTTTAACCCAGCAATCCCACTCTTGGGCTTTATCTTGTAGAAATCAAAGACCTTTCTGTAGAAATATATACACATAAGGTTGTTTATTACTTGTAGTAGTGGAAACTTGAAAACAACCAGAATACCTATTAGGGAGAGCAGATGCCAGTGATTTATAGCTATTCTATAGCTATTTGATATGAAAATATTCCCATGAAATGTTCTCAAGTCAAAAGGCAACTTGCAAAATATGTATAATATCTAATTATTGTACCAACCCCCCCCCCCAAAAAAATAACAAAATCCCTATATGTATATATGTGTTGTGTACTTGAATGGACACGGGGAAAGAAGTGGAAGGACGTTTGGCAGACTGTTAGTATTGTTTCCCTGGGTGGGGCAGTGGCCAGGAGGAGTGAATACATGTTGTTTTGTAATAGTTGAAGAAAATATTTAATTGCTCATCCTCCCGTATTTCTTGTTAGTCACTCAAATAAGAATCTTAGCATCACCTTAGGCACCTCTTCCCCCTCCCTTTCCTCTTCTTCCCATGATTCACTGTTTTTATGTTTGTGTCCCCCACCTGACTACAGTCCTTGAGGGCAAAGAGATTTCTTCATTGTGTGTTGCACATATTCCTCAATATGTGATTATTGACTTAAAATGAAGATTTTAATGTATCTTTTCTCCATCTTTCTATGTATATCTCTAAGCTTTTATTTCTAAATCTGAGGATACCAGAGCTTTCACCCAAACTCTCAAATATACATTGCCTTACCCCATCTTGCTTCGGGAAAATGTGCCCCTGGAATATATGTATTACATCATGTACTCGTCCCCAAGGTTTACTTATGCATATTTGTCCTTTTACACGTATTTTTACTCAACCCTGCATCCCACTTTTAGAGTTATTTAGAGCCCTTTAGACAGGAGGCAGGTAAACAGAGGGTAAATAGCCCCCTGAGGGGCTATGTGCATCTATGCACTGAAAATGAGCAAAAAACAGCATCTGTGTCAAACATAGTGGTGAGAAAGTTGGTCAGACCTCCAGGTGTCTTCCAATATCAAATGCTTGGCAATATGAAAACACATCATTCAGGCATTTTACAGCCAGTTCTTAAAATAGTCTAGTCTCGGTACTAAAGATGAGGTAAGGAACCTTTGCCATATCCAAGGGAACCTTTATGCTCACGACCTTCTTCATACACCCACACCCATATACACAAACAGCTGTATTGAACTTTACCTGAACCTCAACTTGCTGAATCATGATTTCACTGGCTTTGCTCCCATGGCTTTCCAGGGCTTATGGTTAATGCCTGAGTTGCCTGAAAGAGGCGTGGCAGATGTTCAGTCAGACTTGATGGACGAATTGCTCCATCCATCTTTCTACCAGTTCTGCGGGCACTATTCCGGTTTGCCTTCCAGAACCTTGAACACATTGTGATACAAAGATCTGTGAGTGGCCATCCTCACAGTCTGTGACATTGCATAGCACATTGCATGACCAGGCATGATGTCATTTCCATGCAAATCAATAACAACAGGGGCTCTCTTAAAGCAGATTGAGTTATATCATCAGCGTGCTATTTATATCCCCAACACTTTTCAGGCTGAGTGCAGGGTAATAGCAGCTATCAATCACAATGCTCCTTTGTTCCTGGAAGTTGCCATATACCACTATTGCCATTTTACTAATAGTGGAAGTGGGGACAATGTGACATATCCACAAAAATGCTGCTTGCTCATAAGGGATCGAGTTTGGCATTCCATTAAGGAAGGTAAACTCTGCAAATAGTAAGACCCAAGTAGTTAAAAATAACTGACATGAAACAAACTGTAGTTCCTAAAGAATGTCGCCTTTGTGATGGCTTTTATACATTAGTAAGAGAGATCATTAGATTCTAAGCTTAACATAGTCAGCAGACAGAATCTCCTGCAGAAGCTATGCTTCCTGAACCCTGCTATCTGTGTGTTCTGCATTTTTTAAGGGTTGGTGTCAAGCTAGTAACTATGAGGGGGCTGCATTATTTTTTTTTGTACTGAATTCTGAATATAGCCTCCTCACTCCAATTGACTATTCTGATAGGAGTCAATCCTTTGGAAAGATATTCTTATACATCTCGAGTCTTTATTGAGCCCTCATTCTCTACCTCCCCCCTCCCCAAACAAATAGGAAATACTACCGGGAGCAGCACAATGTTCTTTGAATGAGCATAATCTCTTAGCATTAGAAGTTAGTGGGAGTTTTGCCCAGGGAGAGGAATTAGAAATCAGCCCATAAAAATAAATGAATCTGTTTCCATAGTGATGGGAATCTTTCTCTCCGTAGTTTTTATCCTGTGTTCCCCTCACAGATCCCTTAGGCAGAATAACAATAAACTCGAAGAAAACATTTTATTATCTTAATGGATTCTTAATTTAAAGCCAAAAGCCTTTAAATTATCTTCCCAAGGATACTGTTGGCCATAACTTTCAGAATTGAATACCTGAACGGCATCACAGGAGGAATATCACCTCCCAGAACCTAGCCACGTGGAGTGGGGAGGACCTCATGGGTTACACACGCTTTATGTATGCAGCTTTCCTGATGGGTAACGCACCTGTCATGTTTAATATTTCATTGGTGAAGGAAATGTGCATCTGTCTGTGTTCATCTGCCGAGTGAAATTTTGCACTGATGAAGCCTGCGTGTGGTGAACACGACAGGGCTCCCTCATTACGCCCCTAAGTCGTATTCAGAGCAACCAGGAGGAATTCATGTCAGCAGCAAAGCCTGAGCTACTGCTCTTTACCCACCAGCCAGCTCCAGGGGGCCCCTTACCCTTTTCTGCAGCTGGGCCTGGGCCTGCCTCTGCCATCACACTGTGGAGGCTGGAGGAAGGCCAGCAGCAGGAGTGTGGGAAGCATGGCTGCAGAGACAAAAGGCCCAGAGGAGCAAAGTCCTGGGCAGAAATGTCCTCGGGTGCAGGTGAGAAACTGGGAGCCACCCCAGGAAGGTGGAGCTGGAAAAATGTCTCCGTGTAAACATGGCAAACTCGTAAGACAGGTGACCGGTGTGTGGAATAGGGCAAGTGACATGAATATCCATTCAGCATTGGATACAAAAACCAAGCATGCAAGAGCTGAGTAAATACCTTTGGTGTTCTGTGAAGTTGTCTCAATTGGAAAAAAAAATGTCTTGGCTCCCTTTCTTAATCCCTTGTGAAGGTGAATGCATAGTCTAGTTTTCTTGGAAGGTTTAGGGTTTATGCCTATTGTCCTAGTATAACTATGAATGCCAACACTTTCCATTCTCTATCTGTGTGTCTTAATTAAAATTTAGGAGACAGAGAACTTAGTTAATCCCAGTTCATTTGTTGAAAAGATAAGAGCAAGCTAAAGGATTATCTTAGCCCAGATGCTCACCATTAGCTTAATTTCATATAGCCTGGATGGGGGTAGGAGGAGGGAAATAAAAGGGATGATGTGATATAAAATGTAGTTGCTCAGCTATCAGGCGCTAAGGGTAGAAAATTTTACCTCAAATTTTCCCACAAAAGATGCACAGATATCAACAATTGACATCTCCTTTTCTGAGAACGAGTCAAGACCTTGAGGGGGAATTGAGAGTTAACTGGGGAGTTTAAATATTATCTCTAAGAATTTAGAATCAAGAGTAGGCTTGTTAGGGAAAGTGAAACCAGCATTTAGCAAAGTTCAGCAAAGATCAGTGTGGAATAGGAGAAGCCAGTGAGCAATCAGAGAAAGGGTCTAAGGAGCATCTCTACTAGAGGCTGGTCTATTTCTTTAACACCTGTCATTCCTACTTTATTGGGCAACGGAGGAAATCGGGCAAGTCCTCAAGGTCATATGCACATAGAGAGACGTATTAGACTAATCCAAGACAAGAACCAAAGGGAAGCTGAGTTTATATAATTGTAGTCAGTATGCTTTAATGCTCGCCCTCATTCACTGAAGACTTACTATGTGTGAGGCATTGTCATAAATACTGAAAATATAGCTACCCTTTCCCATCCTGACACTCCCTATCCCTCTTCCCTGATTTTTTGTGCACAGCACTTCTAACTTTCTGAAATACTTCCCATTTCACTTTTTAGAAATGGAATTTAAGTTCTATGAGAACAGGAATATTCTCTGTTTTATTCATTGTTATATTTGCAA
The DNA here is from genome assembly GCF_014108235.1 of Myotis myotis. Lineage (NCBI taxonomy): Eukaryota > Metazoa > Chordata > Mammalia > Chiroptera > Vespertilionidae > Myotis > Myotis myotis. The sequence continues at coordinate 53,755,016 of NW_023416313.1, read as the reverse complement.
CATCTAAAAAAATGCCTTGCTAAAAAATAACATGTTGAATAAATAAATTCCATCATTTGTATTACTTGCACAAGAAAGAAGATAGATGATATTCAGAAGTCAGAAACTATGGGAGTGTACCCTGGAAACATTGATGAGGCATGTATAAGGTCCTGCATTTGAGGATTTTCCTATCTTATTGGGCATAAATATATCTTCAACACGTTTATGACTGTATTAGTCAGTGTAGGCTACATTATGCTGCTGTAACAAATTAGCTCCTGAATCTCAGTGGCTTAATACAACATATGCAGTGCTGGGTAGCAGGAGGTTCTGCAGAAACCTGGGCTGACAAAGTCTCCACCATCCATTGACACCGTTACCTCAACATGGTACTTCAGAGTTTGCTGCTGCAAGAGAAGAAAGAATAAGGATAATTCATAATTTCGTTTGTGCTTGCTCATTTCTCCAATTTGACTAACCTTTCTCTATCATGACCTAAAGGGAAGCTAGGAAGGCTTCCTGTGTATTCAGGAAAGAGAGAAGAACCAGTTGTAGTAAGCACACACATCTGCATCATAGCCTGTGACCAATGCTATGGAACCGTCACTAATAGTATTTGACATGAAAAGCCCTTGGAGGACACAGAATGAGCTTTTTGGACTAAATTGTTTTGTTTAAAAAGGTTTGAAATACAGGAATAGAACTAAATGATGACAATTATATGAGTTTTATTATATATGCATGAACAACAACGAAAAGAATTCTTTTCAGTAACTTAAAGGGGAAAAACATCACACAAGGGTGTCAAGAAGTGGCCACTGACCCACTCATGTGATTCAATCAAGACTCCGTGGCCCGTCATGAGAATTTGTATCTGAACCAGCATTCCATCTGTACTCACTTCCTTTCCCCTCATTGAGAAGGAATTTATTTTTGCCTCTTATTAGTGTGAAAATGCTCCAGCAGAATTCGTTTTTCTGCAGAGTTGTCCATTTGGACCTGACCTTCAAGGCCACACTAAGCAGGAATAGCAAGTGCTTACTATCTTCTAAAGACAACAGATTCTGGAATTTTATCTTATTATGAATCATACCAGCTCCATCACTGACCTTGAACACTCAGCTTGGCAGGTGGAGTGCGCACAGTGTCAACAAACCTAGTTTTCATGAATTCACCGGCTCCTCATGGGAAACGTTTGCGGAAAGTGGTGGTATGAGCAGGCAAGGATAAATGCCCTATTCCTCTTATATTCTTTTAATTTTAATTTCTGGATAGGCTAGTTGATAAATTGGCTCATGGAAGTAAAAGAAGTAGATTATTAAGCATGATAAAAATAACATTCTTTATTATTATAAATTGTAAAAAAGTAGAAAATGCAGCAGTGTACACAGAATGTAACTTAGCAGCAAGAACTCAAGAAATCTATCCATTGTCACCTGTGTTGTGCAAGGCAGAATGGTAGGTGCTAGGAATAAAACAGTGAATAAAACAGAATTCCTAACCCCATGGAGTCCTATTTAGAGATATCACCGGTAAACATTTCAACGTTAAAAACTAAAAGCCCTCCAGTCATTTTATTTATTGTATTTTTAGAGTAGTTTTAGGTTCACAACAAAATTGCAAGTAAGTTGCAGATTTACCCTCTGCTCCCACACAATCATAGCCTCCTCCTTTATCAATATCCACCACCAGAGTGGTGCATTTGTGACAACTGATGAACCTACATTGACACATCCTACTATCCTAAAGTACATAGTTTACCTTAGGAATCACTCTCGAGGTTGTACCTTCTATGGGTGTGGATAAGTATATACAACATAACGTCTCCATTATCATATAGTATCATACAGAGTAGTTTTGCTGCTCTGAAAATCCTCTTTCTCAGCCTACTTATCACCTTGGCAACCACTGTCCTTTTTACTATCTCCATAGATCATCTTTTCCAAACTGTCACATAGTTGGAATAATACAGTACATAGTCTTTTCAGATTGGCTTCTTTCACTTAGCAGGATGCATAAAAGGTTCCTCCATGGCTTTATAGCTCATTTATTTTTAGTGCTGAATGGTAGTCCATTGTTTGGATGCACCACACAGTTTATTTATTCATTTGCCTACTGAAGAACATCTTTGTGGTTTCCAAGTTTTGGCAATTATGAATAAACCTATTATAGTGATCCGTGTGTAGGTTTTTGTGTGGGTATGTTTTCAACTCCCTTGGGTAAAATACTGAGGAGCATGATTGCTGGATCATATAGTAAGAATATATTTTGTTTTGCAAGAAATTGCCAAACTGTCTTCCAAAGGGGCTATACCGTTTTCCATTCCCAGCAGAATGAATGAGAGTTTCTGTTGCTCTACATCCTCGTCAGCATTTGGTGCTGTCAGTGTTCCAGCTTTTGGCCATTGTTAGTGGCATCTCGTTGTTGTCTTCATTGCGTTTTCCTGATGACATATGATGGGAGCACCTTTTTCATGAGGTTATTTGTCATCTGTACATCTTCGTTGGTGTGTCTATTAAGGTCTTTGGCCTATTTTTTTAAACTGGCTGTTTTCTTATTGTTGACTTTTAAGAATTTTTGTTTATTTTCGTTAACAATCCTTTATGAGATGGACTTATCTTCTCATTCTCTTGACATTGTCTTTCACAGCAGACATTTGTAATTTTAATGAAATCCAGCTAATCAATTATTTCTAACATGGATTGTGCCTTTAGTGTAGTATCTTAAAAATCATTTCCATACTCAAGGTCATCTACATTTTCTCCTATTTTATCTTCTAGGAATTTTATGGTTTTGTTTTATATTTAAGACTGTGATATATTTTGAGTTAATTATTGTGTAAGATCTATGTCTGATTCATTATTTTGCATATGGTTGTCTGGTTGTTCCAGCACCATTTACTGAAAATATTATCTTTGCTTCATTGTATTGCCTTTTGCTCTTTTGTCAAAGATCAGTTGAGTATATTTGTATGGGTCTATTTCTGGGCTCCCTATTCTGTTTAATTGATTGATTTTTATATTCTTTTGCCAATAGTACAGTGTCTTGATTACTGTCTAGCTTCTTTCTAGTCACTTTTATTTGTATTTACACACACACACACACACACACACACACCCCTCTTGAAGAGACTGAAGCAAATGGGCATGGCCACAGTTCACAGCTTCTTTGAGTCTAGTTAGCCTTTTTTCAAATTAAAGTCATTCCCAGAGTGTATGAGAATTCTCAGACCCTCCAAATCAGGATACATGCATTGGACTGGCATTATAGAATACAAAAGGCAAGTCAACGTCTGCCTCTGACACAAGATTTTCATTAAATTAATACAATTCTATCTCTCTCCCTTCCTCTCTGTAAAAAATCAATAAAAAAAAATATATTAAAAAAAAAGTATTTTAAAACCACTAAAATGATATGGAAATGCATTTAAAAAAATAAATTAATACAATTCAGAGCTACATTTCAATATGTGAATGATACTTTTAAAGAGAAACCAAGCAAATGAATCCTCTCAATCCATTACAAGGTTTAATATTAAGCTGAATGGCTAGTTAATGTTAAAAACTCAAACTGACCTTAGCTAGGTTCCAAATTTCAGCAAAAACAAATACATTCCATAGAGACCATAGTTCAAATTCGGCCAAAGAGCAGCAGGAGTCTCCTGGGTAGAAATTGAAAAAAAAAAGACTTTTCTTTATTTTATTAATTCTGTCATAATGTTTTGGACATATGATGGGAGAAAATGTCAAGTGCATGGTGTGTGGTGGTCAGGTACTAAAAGTTCTTAGGTTTTATCAGGCCAGATCAAGTCGTGCCTAGATATAGACCAAATGTAATGGTAAATTAAGGTGGATGAACTTTCATTTTTCTTTTATATGTGTTATTTATATACATCTACTAATATTAAAGGGTAGATACTGAAGTTAAATAGAATGCTAAGAATATAATGGCTGTGTTGTCATGTTTTATTTGTATGTTTTTTTGTTCATAGCAGCTTTATTCATAACAGCCCAACCCTAGAAATTAATAAGAAGTTTCTTATAAATGAATTGTGGTCAATAATTAAATTATTATTACGTATTTTTCTAGTAATTTTGTTCTGTGCATTGTCTCCAGAATACCAAGATAAATGCTATACAACCATAAAGATGACAATCCCATGCTTTATGTTAGCCTTATCATTTATTCATATCTGTTCAAGGATAACGAATCTGCTTTTAAATAACTTCGCCTTGTGGATTTCCACTACAGGTTTAATTATCTAGTCATGCTCAGTAACTAGTCTGCGAGTCACAGAAAGTCCTCTCAGTGGCTCCTCACTCGAGGCAGTTCAACTCAGATCTGCTTCAAAGGAAGCTGCTTGTGATTTTTTTCCCCTGCGAGACATTCTATTGGTGTTTTTAACATTCTCTAAGTCTCTAAAGAAAATCCATTAAAATCATCAGTTGAGGAATAATGAATTAGAGGGAGGGTGACTCGGAGAAATTAACACCATATTGACAACTGAAGCACCTAAATACCAGGAGTCCAAGGAGCAGTGGTGGCTCATCCCCTGAGTTTCTTAGATTTCTTTTTTTTTTTTTTATTCAGAGCCTAAGTGAATTGTTCTCCATCAAGAGCTTAATTCTAGCTTCAATTGGTCTTTAACTATCAAGTCCATTTGGAGACACTCAGCAAGAATCAACTGTCCATTCAGAATATTGACGTTTGGAAAAAGAGTGTTACTTGGGCACTGTTCCTGGGGCTTACATTTTCCTGGTGTGGCCCAGGTAGACTTCGCATCTGCAGAAGAGGCTGCCTCTCCCTGACGATGGGAAGGCATTTCCCTGCCTGTAAATATGACTGAGGATGAAGTGCATAGAGGCGTTCAGGTTCACCTGGTGTAATGGATGGAGTCAGCTGCTTGCATTCTGAAGGCTGAAGTGGCCCCAGTGAGAGTAGCAGCTGGTATGCATGTGTTCCCATCAGCCCAAGCTGCAAAAATAGGAAAGAAAGTACCAACACTAAAGCGATCTTTGCATTTGGATGGAAGTCACAGTTTTTACTTCCCTTCAAGGATGATTAATTAGACCATTTTCATATAGCAATCACTTGTCAGTTATAAGCAGCAGGCAGCAGATGATACTGTAACTCTCTTTCAATAGCAATTTTTAGAAAGGAGTGTTCAAAACAGAATTGGTTTAGGAAACAATGTAATTAGATAAGGAGCCAAGAGAAAATATTTAAACTCTCTTATTGTCCTACTCTCACCGTCTCTATTTGGCCAAGGGAAGTATTTTCTTAGGGGTTGTTACTACCAGTCTCTTAGTGGCTCCCAATGCTGTTTTTTGATGTGACATGACTTTGAGTTAGCTATGTTTTAGAATAATAGAAACTAAAAGAAAGAATTGAGGGAAATTCCACCCAAGAAAGAAATCCTCTTCATTTGAATAAAGTGTCTCCTAAGCATTTATCGGTGGCCATGGATGATTAACACTTTATGCCAGTCAAACATCAAAAAACTATCACCAACATATTAACAGCAACAAGGCCAACGAACAAGCCAACAGACCAAAACACATCAGTTTTACAACCTGTGACATTCTTACAGGTTAAATCAGTTTAGTATTTTGATAAACTGGTTCAAATTTCATATTTATCTGTAAGAATGAAATAAAATGAAACATAACAGAAAATAAAATCCTTCTTTACTCTGTATTCACCCTGAAAAAATGGCATCTTTTAAAGAAAGACTTGAGCAGCGATAGTGAAGAGCTTCTCACTCTGTATGACCGAGCAGCATTTTGACCTGTAACGCTTTAGGGATGCAAAACGTTTTAAGAATATGAGTTACCATTATTACCTAAGACTCCCCTTTTAGCAGAGTTAGAACGCAGCACCAATAGCTGCCAGTAACTGAAGAATGTTGTCAAGCAATTTGTCCTGCTCTCCGTTCTTCAGAATGTTTGTTTCCATGACACACACACCATCTTGCTGAGGGTGGCACTACACAGACCCTGGGGAGAAGGAACCTTGGAAGCTGGTCCGTGCTGTCTGACGTCATTTAGAGTTAACAGAATCTTCTCTAAAAGCCCTTCATAAACTAACTCTTTTCTTTGGCTTTAAAAAGAGGCAATATCATTGTGATATTTTGGTGAACAGCATAGTTTTGGGAGCCAGAAAGCCTTGGGTTCAAATTCTGTTCTGTCATTACATAATAGATTATCTTAACCAATGTATCTCAAGTTATTACATGTCTATTTTCCAGCTGCATAAATGTTAGTCTAAGTACTTCATAGGGTTTTGTCTAGCACAGTGCCTGGCATATGACTGTCAAGCAGAATGATTAACTGAGATTGTCTATCTATCCACTGAGATACAGTATTTGCTTAGTAAATAGTCAACACACAGTAGTTATATAATGACCTCAGAGCCTTTCTCTGCTATTCCCAACCTGTAATACTCCTCTCCAGGTTTTCCACATGTCTTGTGAAGTTCTTATTTGCAGGGAGCAGAAACCAGCTTTGGCTAATATAAACAGAAAAACAAATGCATTAAAACAGCGGTTCTCAACCTGTGGGTCGCGACCCCTTTGGTGGTCAAACGACCCTTTCACAGGGGTCGCCTAAGACCATCCTGCATATCAGATATTTACATGACGATTTGTAACAGTAGCAACATTACAGTTTTGAAGTAGCAACGAAAATAATTTTATGGTTGGGTCACAACATGAGAAACTGTATTTAAAGGGCCAGAAGGTTGAGAACCACTGCATTAAAAGATATTGCTGAGGAAACTATAAATTTGGTGGAGTACATATTGGTACAACTACTATGGAAAACTAATTGGCATTGTCTACTAAAATTGAATACTGTATATGCAGAGTCTATGATCTAGCAATTCTACTCTCATCTATATATCACATAGTGAAAACATACATATGTGCAGCAAAGGCATGGGAAAAGATATTCAAAATGGTCTTGTGTGTAATAGCCCTCAATTCATTTGGAAACAACGCAAATGTCCATCAGCAGTGAAATGGACAAATTGTTACGTATTCAGAGAATGGAATACTATACTATACAGCAATGAAAGTGAACCAGTTATAAAACATACACGATGGCATGATGCAACTCAAAAACATAATATTAAGGAAAAGAGTGCAGATCCAGAAGAATACATTCTTGTATCATTTCACTTACATAAAGTTCAAGGTTGAGGTTGGGGGGATCTATGGTGTTAAAGATCAGGATAATGGCTTCCTTTAGAGCAGGGGTGGGGACCCTTTTTTCTGCCAAGGGCCATCTGGATATTTATAACATCATTCACAGGCCATACAAAATTATCAAGTTAAAAATTAGCCTGCTATATTTGGTCAAACATTTAATTAAGTCACCCCTAATGCCTTGGCAGGGCCAGATGGGCTGGATGTTCCTCACCCCTGCTTTAGAGGGATAGCTGAGTGGAGTTTCCACCTGGATGGGGCCTTGATCGGCCTCCAGGTTGCTGAGCAGACTATCTGCCCCAGAGGAGGTAGAGAAAATTTGTGTCCTCCTTGACCCGAGAGGTCTGGGAAGCCCAGACTGCCTTGATTAGAGATGTGAGAAGAAATTCAGAGCCACTAAGAGACAAGGGGCAGAGGTGACGCTGTGTTCTGAAACATATCTGCTTTTCAGTTTTTACCTTCCATAATATGATTTCAGACAAAAATGTCATTGGCAGGCACCCGCTATACTAAAATAGATATCACTATAAATTCTTTTTCTTTTTCCTTATTTTTGAGGGAAGCTAAAATGGATGTCTATATGCTCTGGTTTGTAAGTCATGCCTCAATCATGACGTCTGACCAAAGCGACCATTCATAACAAAGCTGAGTTGGGTAGAGCAGGGAAAAGACAGGTAGTAGTGTCTTTTCTTTCTTTTTTCAGGCATCAAAAATGAAAAGTCTGCCCTGGCCAGTGTGGCTCAATTGGGTCAAGCGCTGCCCCATGCACCAAGAGGTCGCTGGTTCGATTCCCAGCCAGGGCACATGCCCAGGCTGTGGGTTTGTTCTCAAGTAGTGGGTGTGCAGGAGGCAGCCTACTAATGTTTCTCTCTGACATTGATGTTTCTCTGTCTCCCTCTCCCTTCCTCTCTTTCTCTCTAAAATCAATAAAAGCATATATTTAAAAAAAAGTTTTTTAAAATAAAAGTCTCACATTCAGATCTTTTGAAACTAGATTCTGTCTCTTTAATGTGAATGCAGTTTGGATAATGACTCACATGTAATAAAGTAAATCAGCTGACTCAACATGAACATAAACACACAGCACTGTGCTGTGCACCCCACACCAGACACTTCCCTGGACACGCCCCAGCAGGACTCACCTCTGGTTTTGTTCTAAAGTCCAGCCCGGGGAGGGCTCTCCTGCCATCAGGAGAAGTTCATCTATTGGTGGGTCAATAACTGCTTTCATAAATCACCATTCCTGTTCCTGAGAATTATAACCATAATCCCACTTAAATACATAAAATGATATAGAGTACATGTGTAAAAGTCACAATCTGAATGATATTTTTAAGAATGTTTATTTTTCCCTATTGAAGATTACAATGCAAAGGGTTGCTTTTGGCCCCTGTATCACTGTAGCATGTGATCCGAGAACCCCAAAACCCAGTGATGGGGCAGTCACAGTATCAGGCACCCCACTGCACCCCTCATTTCAATTGCAATCATTGGTTACTCCTCTTTGCTCTATTTTCTATCAAAACCTGACTTCAGAGATTATTTTTCCTCAGTCATTTCCCCCTTGTGAATTAAAACAAAAAAATGTCATCTCTCCCAAGATATTTTACACATTAAGCCTTTTGATAATTTATTTTGCCTTTTTAAAATCTTTTTTTAGATTTTTAAAAATTATTTTTCAGTTATAGTTGACATGCTATGTCGGTTTCAGGTGTACGACTTAGTGATTAGGCACTTATGTAACTTATGGAGTGATTACCCTGATGATGAGTCTGTTAATTGTAGAATGAATGACTTTGTCCTGGAAAAGAAATTTCAGGTGCAGACAGTCAGTGGGCGGGACATCCTTAACCTTTGCACTTGAAATTGTATCACCTCTCTGGTGTCTGGGAGAATTATGGGTTATGGCTCCATTTGCAGTCTGCCATCTGACCTTACTTAATTTCTAGTAACACAATAAAATTTTAGAATGACTAGTTAAGGGCTATATTGTTTAGAAATTTTATGATTGGATATACTTCTTAGAAATATTAGAGTAACTCTGAGCAATCTTTCAGCTTCAAGGAGAGAAAATTAAGGTATATTTCACTTTACTATGGCTACCATGGAATAAAAGCACATCTTAGTCTGAAAGTTAAGGTGAGGACTCAGCATCCCCAGTCAATGTGCAAGTTTTTATATCTTTTATTAACATCTTTCCTTTTATATTACCTACTCAAACTCCAGAGTCACCTTCATTCCCTTTGTTTTTATTTGGGAACACAAAGACACAATATTTACTTAATATCAAGATATATATACAAGATGGAGCGAGGGCATTCACTAAGCACAAAAAGCCAAGTAATATTTTTTTAAAAAATTCATATCGGTCAGCAATTATCTGTAGGAGGGTGATAAATTGATTCTCTTAAATCCAATTTCTTCTCTATATCCCCAAACGTCACCACCTTATGTCAGCTCTCAGGAACCTACCTGATCTCCAGGCCTCCAGCCTCATACACTTCTAATACATTCTTCACCATGACACCAAAGTGATTCTTGTAGAGCATAGAGCCAATTCAGGTGCTTCTTACCTAAAATACATTGCTGGCTCCTGCATATCTTCAAGATAATCAAGGTTCCTCAGGTTTGGCCCTCCTAGGACACTATGGCCTTTCTGAAAATATGTAATCATTCAAAGACAATTGCTCTCTCATCTTTCTATATATGTATATTAACCTACTGTCTGGAAATCTCTATCCCATTTTCTCTGCCTATCCCTCTCTTGTCTTTTTTTTAAATTAAATTTTTTATTTCATTTACAGTGGACATACAATATTATATTAGTGTCAGGTGTACAACATAATGATTAGACATCATCTATATAGCTTATGGAGTGATCACCCCAATAAGTCTAGTACCCATCTGACACAATATATCATTATTGAAATATTATTGACTGTATTCCCTATTACTTATCTTTTAAGAACTGTCTTAGGAATGCATTCATTTCTTCATTTACCCATCTCTTTATTTACTCAATAAATATTTGGTAAGTGCCAATGATATGCCAGATACTTTGCTTAAGTTTGGGGACACAAAGATAGATAAGAATAGAGAAGGTCCTGGCCCTTGGGGAGCTTAGAATCATGGGAAGTGGAGATAAATAATACGTGCTTTCTTATTAAAATCACACAAATATATACACCAAAAAAATTCCCAAACCAATGACAACTCTTAAAAAAACTACAAATGAGAATTGCGTTACCGGATACAGTCTTGTTTAATGGGTATGACCATTATCCGCATTTTCTGTCTGAGGAAGTTTAAGGTTTGGAAAGGCAAAGCAAGTTTCCCACGTTCCCACAGCTAGTGGATGGAGCCGGGGGGAAAGGGGAGACAAAGGTGTAAGAACAACCGAGGAATAAATAAGTAAAGTGTATTCATAGGAGCGAGCAGACAATTTTGACTGCAGCAAAAAAGTTCAAGTTGAGACAGGAAAGCAGGTTAAGGCCAAAAAGTAGTGCAGTTCCCACTTATCTGGGGGGGGGGGGGGTATGTTCTAAAGCCACCAGTGGATGCTTGAAAGCATTGGTAGTACCAAACCCTATATACACTATGTTTTCCCTCTATATACATACTTTTTCACTTAAAGAAGCACGTTATGACTTTTCTTTGGCATATCTGAACTGCCAGCATCTCTACTCTTGCACTTTGGGGCCATCAGTAAAATAAGACTGACTGAACACAAGCACTGATAGTGGCAGCGATCTGATAATCCTGGCTGGCTACTGAGTGACTCATGGGTAGTGGAGACGCTGGACAATACAAAGGGATGACTCACCTTCTAGGGACAATGCGATATTTCATTACTCTACTCAGAATGATGCGCAATTTAAAACTTATGCATCGTTTATTTCTGGAACTTTCCACTTAATATTTTTGGACCATGGTTAACTGTGGGTAATTGAAACCACAGAAAGCGAAACTATGGATGAGGTGGGATTACTGTACAAATTTGCATCGAAGACCAATACGTATGTTTAAAGTCAGAGCTCCAAAGTGGCGAATGCTCTTTGCGTCTTTTAGCGCCTTACACATACGGTGATGCAAACAAAGCCTTCCTCTGTGCACCTCACCTGCACCCTTACCATGTTCTTCCTTTCTCTTGGAACCCTATCAAGAGTCTTTACTCCTCATCTCCAGATCCTTACTCTCTAGAAATCTGCCAATAATCCTTCCTAGCTCAACCTCCACTTCCAAGCAATGTATAAGTTCTGATTATTTTAATTCCAACCTCTTTCTTGAGTCTTTCCTTTTTCTAGTCCTTCTGCTACTTTTCTAGTCCAGATTTTTCAAATCACTAGCCTCTCTCTCGTGGTTTGTGGCAACAGCAGCCTAACTGGTTCCCTCGCTTACAGCCTTTCCTCCTTTCAAATGCATACTCCTGTCTGGTGGCCAAGTAATCCCTTCAAACATGGTTACCAAAGAATCCTGTGCTTCCTGCCCACCTTCCTGCACCATCTCTCAGCACCTCTGTCTCACTCTGTAAGATATCACAGCACCAAATTATTTGTGGCTCACATAAAAATTTAAAGTTTCTTTTATTGCACACCTCTTGCACTCATGATATTTTTTTCTTCCTGAAACACCATAAACTTCTTTTCATATCCCCGGGCCCTCTCCTACCCTCCCAGCCCCACACCACTTCTTTGTCTACCTAACTTTTGTTCTGTCCTATACTCAGCTTCTACCCCACCCCCTCTTGGAAGCCCCCAGCCACAGGAACTCCTCTCCTGGCTGGGGCTGGACGCTCCTCCACCCGCTCCCATTGCACCGTCTGCATACCTGTATCTCCAATATGCAACACTCCTCTTGAATATTATTTGTTTACCTCTCTCCCCCACTAGACTTGGGGGGACTCTTTGAGGGAAAGATGCCCTCTTCTTCACCTGAGTACCTCCAGGGCCTGCTCAGGACTGGCAAACAGAGCGCCACCCTTTCAAACTCCTGCATCTGCTTTGTCCCCTGTCACTGCAGCAGCCTCTCTCCCATTCATTTGGAAACTTTTAGCTACAATAACAGCCTAAAAGTTCCCAAATGGCTCTGATCCTACAAGCCCTTCCCCCTGATGTTGGTCATCTTTTTTGCTCAGTAACTAGGCTGCTTTTGTCACAAACCAGGGAAGGTCGGCTAATACCTGAAAATCTGGACTAGCAATGTAGCAGAAGGGCTAGGATGCTTTGTATTAATTTTCCAGGGCTGCCGTAACCAAGTACCACAGACTGGGTGGCTTGACCAACAGAAATTTATTTCCTCACAACTCTGCAGGTTAGAAGTCTCAGATCGAGGTGTCAGCAGCATTGGGTTCTTCTGAGACTTCTCCTTGGCTTGCAGATGGCTGTCTTCTCCCTGTATCTTTACGTGATCTTCCTTCTGTGTATGTCAATGTATAAATTTCCTCTGCTTAAGCTCCCCAGTCATTTGGATTAGGGCCCCACCCTAAAGAGCTCATTTTAACTCAGTCACTTCTTTAAAGACACTACTTTTAAGTACAGTCACATTCGGAGGTACTGGAAGTTAGGACTTCCACACATGAATTTTGGAAAAACACAATTCAGCCCATAGCATGCCTCTTACTCATGGATACCTACCCCCAAATTTGCTGCCCTCATTTGCAGAGGAGTAGGTTATAGCACCCTGGCTCCATCCCTCCCTCTTGTTGAAGTTCCATTGTGATCACTTTAGGTCTGGATTTCTTAGAGCCCATACTTGTGGCATCATTTTGTGTATGAAGTTCATCTCCATTGACATATGAGAACTGTGGAGAACTATTTCTTCTTCTATGTGATATATTCTCATGTTTGAATACATGACTTCCCATTTTCAATTACTTTTCTGAACCCCTGGAGAATGTAAGGTTCATATCATACATGCGAATGGACCATTGTGTGGTATAACTTGGCCATGTCTTGGTTTTGACACTTCAAAGAGATGTATATTTATGTATTGTTGATTTAGTGGTTTCAGATACAATGCCTTTTTGGGTCTCTTAAAATAAAGCATATTGCACACTATATATTTTTAAATGCTAAAATAAATAGAACCCCAAAGAAGTCATATATCAAGTAGGTGTCAAAGCCATTCTCAAATTCAAGTTTTCAGAATAGAAAGCCAGGGTTCTTTCCACTATATCACTAGTTTTTATTTACAAGGTTCTGAGAGTCAGACATATACTTATTTTAAAAGCATTTACTTTTATGAGCCTATGCTCATTTTATTAACTCATAATTAATTACTCTTTTAACATGTTTAAAATATTTGCTTATTTTAGAGGATATATGTTTTAAGTAAATTAAAATTTATAATTATGATTTATAATAATGTTTTGAATATTTTAACTTAAAAATTAAATATACTTATTTAAACCTATGCAATAAACTTCTAAAAATCTATTTATACTTTTTATAATTGTTATAATCTATAATTGTTATATTTTTTATTGAAACATTTTTATAAATTTTACATTTCATATCAATGTTTTTATATATAAATTCTTATAAAGTTCTTACAGAGCTAAGTGATAGTACTTGGAAGATGATTTTTTTGATTGACAGTAGGGGAGGAAATCTATTTATTAAATTATAATAGAGATTTATAGATGCCTATTTCATAGCAATAAAACATTGTCATTAACAAAACATTATATTAGTGCTTATTATGTACGTTTCTTTGGGTGAACCAAATCTTAATCCTCCAGATTAGCTTGTGATGCCTGTTTTACCTTTGGGGAAACGGAGGCTTAGCAAGATTCAACAGCTTACTAGTGATCTCAAAGCTAACAAGCTATGTGGCCAGAATTTGATCCCATGCCTCTGACTCCAAGTTATTGTTTCACTATGACACCAGTGAAGAAATTACAGGACAAAGCTATAGTCAGCAATTACTCATTAAAACCAGGGACACATTGAGTACAGACACTTTAAGTCAATGAAGCCCATAAAAAGGGTTTTGTTTTCCTTTGATTGGTCATCTGACACTGAGTTAGTTAACCTCTGTGGCCATTAGTTTTTCATCTATAAATCTGAGGTTAATTTTGGCATCATCCTCATGAGTTTGCTGTGAAAAAAAAATGAGTCATGTGTGTGTACATACATGTGAGCGGTAGCTATGCAAGCCGGTCCAATCCTTTTGAAAAGCAATAATTAGGTAGTTAAGTAACAAGAGCCATAAAAATGTCCATTATCTTTGGTACAGGAACCCTACTGCTGGAAATATATTCCAAAGAAATGATTCAAAAGACAAGAAAGTAGACCTGGCTGGTGTGGATTAGTTGGTTGAATGTTGTCCCATACTCCAAGAGGTCGCCATTCCATTCCTGGTCAGGGCACATGCCCGGGATCCTCAGTAGGGGACATGTAGAAGGCAGACAATCAATGTTTCTCTCTCATTAATATTTCTTTCTCTCCCTCTCCCTTCCTCTCTCTCAAATCAATAAAAACACTTAAAAAAAGAAATGATAAAAAAAAGACAAACACGTATATTTCTCCAGGTGTTAATTACAGGGAAAACAGTTTGGTAGTTCTTCAAAATATGAAAAATATGGTTACTTTATGATATAGCATTTCCACTCCTATGTGTAACCAAGAGAAATGAAAACATACATCCCACACAAAAACTTGTACATGAATGTTCATAGATGCTGCATTCATAATAGTCCCAAAGTAGAAATAACTCAAATGGCTAAATAGATAAATAAAGTGTTAATATATCCATTCAATGGAATACTTTTGGAAATGAAAATAATAAAGTAATGATACATGCTATATCATGGATGAACTTTGAAAATATTATACCAAATGAAAGTCATAAAAGGCCACTTATATAAAATTCCACTTATATAAAATTTCCAGGATGGGAAAACATATAGAGATAGAAAGTAGACTAATGGTTGCCTAGAGCTGGGGAAGGAAACAGAAGTAGTGAGTGACTGCCAATAGGGAAATGTCTCTTTTGGCAGAGGACAAAAATATTCTAAAATTACATTGTAGTGATGACCACACAACCCCATGAGTATAAAAGAAACATTGAATTGTCTACTTCAAATGGTGAATTGTATGGTACATGAATTGTATCAGTAAAACTGGTTTTTTTTTTAATTTCAAAAAAAATTTAGGAAGAAAAAATGAAACCAATCCAGCTGTCTATCAAGATATCAAACACATACTATATTCTGTTGATGGAACATAATGTAGTCATTACATATTATAAATCCAAAGATCATGTGACAACACAGAAAATATGTCACGTGGTATTAAGTAGTATAAGAGTGAGGTACAAAGTGGTGTTGTACCTAAATGTACATGCATTTGGATAAAGGCTGGCAGGAGACTCAGAGACAAGATAGTATGGGGAAGAGAATGTGCCTCCTTTCAGAAGTCCCTTTAATTTGCTGTATCTCGAAAGCACTTATTTTAATGTACTTTGTAATCGTAGCCTTGTGGTAGGTGCAGGTGGTACTGAAGATGCATAAAACAGAGAGAAGGAAGGAAAGAGCACAAGGGACATTTTAAAAAGCAGCATGTAAAACGTCCAAGAAATGGAAATTTAAATGCACATATTTAGCAGGGCATTTAAGGAGAAATTGGTATCGAGGGAGGTGCTGAAGAATGTAGAAGCAGGCCAGGCTCTAACAGGATTCTGCCCAGAAAACTTAAAAACTGGAATGCTTATAAGTATGCTCTTCCCTGTGACCTGCTTTCACTATCAAGTGTTGAGGGGAGGGGATTTTCATATACCGGAGCTGGTGTGGGTCTGTGATAAAAACCCAAAAGGAAGTTGGGATGCTTAGCAGTATGCACAGTTTACTTAAGTTCACCAAAATTGTACTGGAGTGTGGAAAAAGGGAGGAAGTCTGGCCACGCCCGAGTGAGTCAACATTTAATGGCCCTCCACCCAGCTCCCCTCCCTTCCCAAGGCCACCTCACCTCTGTGTCTGTGTGCTTGACCCTAGCAAGGAATGAACACCAGCTGGGATGGGTGGGGCAAACCCAAAACCCTGTTGGTTGGCTTCAGTCAACAGGTTGGGGGCTGAGGCAGAGAGAGCAGGGACCAGCACAATGGCAACAATCTATACTACATTCTTTTTCAGGAACTTTCTCCTTCCCCAGTTCCCACTGAATGTCTGAAATATCCTTCAACATCCTAGGACCCAGAAATAGCTTGTGGCTTTTGAGAGGGGCAACTAAAGTGCTGTGTCAGCAGTTCTTGAAAAGCACTCTACAGAGGCAAGGTGCAGTTATTTTTGCTCTGGAGAAATAATGGGTGAACAGGCTGAGTTTGGGTAGAGGGATGACAATCCTTAAGGTAGAATCTGCTTCCATTTCAAAACAGAGCACACTAGTCCTAGGTATGGGGAAGAACGGGCAGTTGATGGACATCAATGGCCGTGTTTTCTATGGAGTATAAAATGGAGATTTCTATGAGAGGACATATTCTTTGCTTCAGAATTACTAGGAATGTATGAGCTGCCCAGTGATGCACGCCTATGAAGATGCCCCCTGGATGGATTCCACTGCTCAGTCAACTAGCTGAGCCGCCAGATGATCCCTGCAGCCATTCTTCCTCATAAGAATTCTAGATTATTTCTGTGCACCAGGAGTTGATCTTATATTTCAGGCACCAAAATAAACACTGAAGGTTGTAATTACAGTTCAAGTCTTTAACCACTTCTTTGGTCTCCTTTTAGGAATCCAGTCTTAGAAAAGTAACACCAGGTACCTTTGATGTGGAGATCTCTGAGCAGCTCTGTAGCTTCTCAGGATGGCTGACTTGCCTTTTCTCTCATTCTCTGTTATTCCACTTTGTCCAAGTCCTTCCTCAGCACCCACATTCAGCAACAGTGAGCTATATGTGCAGTGTCTAACACCAGCCAGTATCCACTCAACCATCCAAACAACAGCAACAAAACCCTGTGTGCAAAGCCTGAAATGAGGAAAGGAGATAGGGGAGGGGAAGCCCTATTTAGTAATAACTACATGCCCCTCACTACTTGGTGTTTTGCCTTTGAACCCATTTTTGCAGACATTTCCTTTCATGTATGGCCCAGAATCATCACATATTTTCCCACCAAACAAATAATTTCTAGGTGAGAAATCTATGTTTTGCAACTGCTGGATTGTTTTAGTCTTAAGAACACCCAGTGCAAATAGTATCAAGAGAATCTTTAACCTAAAGAAAATCAGGCTCACAACAACCTAAGAAAACTAGTTATGTGTTGCCATAGCAACTGGGCCAGTCTCAGGGTGAAGGGCCGAGTTCTTCAGATTCATCTACTGTGTCTGCAGATTGACTTCCTTGAAACAGAATCATGTGTCATAATCATCAAAACAGAACCTGTTATTTTCATTTAAAAAAAAAAAGTTGTAGTCTCAAGTTGATCTGCTTTGGCCTTTACCCTGGTGCCTTTCAATGTCTTTTTATCTCAGAAAGGTGGGACTTGGTAAGTGGATCCTTTGGAACGTTTATTCTTGCATTCACTAATATATTAGGGACCTGAGCCAGTGGGGTTTGATAGTAATTAAACTTTGATGGCTGGAACATGACCTGTGAAATGAGTTGCTGGTCTCTGTTTAACTCTGAATGGACAGAAATCCACATTGCTCAGAATCCAGCCATAAACCCCGCTTTCAGGAGAAGAAATCAGAGGTTTGAATGGCCTCTCCTGAGGGGTAAACTGCAGGGCCTCTTCCCCAGGAATTATGCTTTGCCTTTCTAGGCCACAGATATCTTCACAATTAGTCTCAAAATACCCTGTGAGATGTGTGTAAATAACACAAAACACATTTACAGGCTGGGCCACCCCGGTGGAAAGTACAAGTAATTTGCCCAGGTTAAAATAATTAGTAACAGCAGGGGTAGAGATTCCAGCGGGTCATTCTCCAGTCCTTTTCTAAGACTACTGAAAAAAAAATGTTTTCACTCAAGAAACATGGCCAATTAATGGACAGCAGGAGGTGAGGATGAGTCAATACTAGTGGATTCATTTTTAAAGGTCATTTTCATTTTAGGGGTTATTATACCTACAGTTAAATTCTTTTTTCCTATAACAAGCATCTTGATGTCTCCTCTAATAAGACTGAAGGAAAGTGAAAAATCTATATAATGAGATGGAGAGCTGAGGGTTGCAGAGAGCTGGATCTGGTAAGATGTTTGGAAATTAGTGACTATACTAGTACAAAGAAAGATTCAGCTGACAGAAGGAGAGTCATCTAACAGAAAGCACCTGCAGGTAGGTCTTAGTTTGTTTTGGCTGCTATAACAAAATATCCCAGGCTGGGTAGCTTATAAACAACATAAATTTTATTTCTTACAATTCTGGAGGCTGGATATCTGAGGTCAGAGTGCCAACATGGTCAGGTAAGGTCCCTTTTCCAAGTTGCCAACTTCTCATTGTATCCTCACATAGGAAAGGGGGCAAGCATGCTCTCTGAGACCTCTTTCGTAAAGGCCTTACATTCTAATACCATCACCTGGGGGCTTAGGATTTCAACCTGCAGACTTTGTGGGGACATGGACATTCAGACCACGCAATGTGTAAGACGTGTGTGTTGGATTATGAAGGATACAGAAATATTTAAGACACGAGCCCTGTCCTTGGTGCCCAGCAGAGAGTGATGGATACTCAAATAATAGTACCTGGATCCTGTGGTAGAAAGAAAGTTATTCTGACTCTATTCAGAAGTTGAGGAAAATAACGAAATATTTCTTAGGGAATCTGAGCTGGGCTTCATAGCACAAGTAAGTAATCATACGAAGATACTGAGGAAAGAATATTTTAGTAATCAGGAACAGAGAAAAAAAACCCAAACCAACATAGACTGGAGTCTGTTAAAAATCACTCATTGACCAGATATGGTTTGAGATTTGGATTAAATTGTGGGACAGAGTTGGAACTGAAGCACAAAAGGGCCACATTTTTTCAGGGTTCTGAAAAGCAGGTAGAGAACTTTTGAATTATATTCCACATAGATTCAAATGTTGAAAATCAGAAGTTAACTGTGATCATTGTTTTTATGCAATGAGATATTAGTAAAGTTATTTTTTTAATGTATTTTATTGATTTTTTACAGAGACGAAGGGAGAGGGATAGAGAGTTAGAAACATCGATGAGAGAGAAACATCGATCAGCTGCCTCCTGCACACTCCCCACTGGGGATGTGCCCGAAATCAAGGTACATGCCCTTGACCGGAATCAAACCTGGGACCCTTCAGTCTGCAGGCTGACGCTCTATTCACTGAGCCAAACCGGTTAGGGCAGTAAAGTTATTTTTATAAAAGGATTCACATAGTCTGATCTATGTTCTATGAAGATAGAACAGGTTAAACTGAAAATATTCTGCATTTATGTCAACATGTGTGTAAGTGCTGGAGGCACTATTGTGAGAAATGAGGAAATGGTTCCATCCACCAGGAAAGTCAGCCAAATCCCTGAAATCTCTCTATTCCCTTTCTTATAGGAACAGCAATGGAAACCTTCGATGTACAACAGCATAACTCCAGTCTGCTTTACAAGCCCTCTGATTGAGAAGCCAATTGGCAAAGTAAGAATGAATCCATTTCTTGTTGAACAGTATGATTTTAGCCTATTAGCTATTATTTCTTTTTTTCTTCAGCTATTTGGGAGACATAATCAAGTGAATCTCATATAAGTGGCTGGTAAAATCCAATTTTGAGCTATTTGGTTGGCCCTTGTGGCACTTGCCCTATACAAAATGTTGAGTAGAGAAAATGTTGATCTGAGATTCCCTTATCTCTGCTTTTGCTCCCATATCCATCCTGATGTCCTCCCAACTTCCCTTATTATCCTGGTTTCTCAGGTCTTTGATTTAACTTGCCCTGTTTGTCAAAACTTGTTAGAAGGAAAGAAGGTGCTTTTAGTCATTTACATTGTAGGGGAGGAGAAAGCCATTTTCCTCTACTCTCTTAGGTTCAGTGCCTGGGGCAATGCAAATTAAACTGAAAAACAAAAAGAGATAAATGGGAGAAAAGGCTTATTACTGTGAATAAGGAGGCCTTTATAGAAAAGGAGTGAAGGCCCACAGAAGTAG
This sequence comes from Myotis myotis, assembly GCF_014108235.1. Classification (NCBI taxonomy): domain Eukaryota; kingdom Metazoa; phylum Chordata; class Mammalia; order Chiroptera; family Vespertilionidae; genus Myotis; species Myotis myotis. The sequence continues at coordinate 53,734,742 of NW_023416313.1, read as the reverse complement.
TTATATTTGGGACTTATATGCCATTTTAACAGAGAGCGATAAACTATGGAGAAGTGACAAGAGGAAGAAAATAGGTTTGAGGCTTCTTGGGCCATTAAATTGTGAGGTGAATATATGGGGAAAGTTCATGGAAGATAAGTGATTTAGTAAGGCTTGTTACACAGACTCAAGTTGGTTCCTTTTCTATTGATAAGAGTCATCTCTGGTGGTCAAGAGTCCTCATCCTCTTGGTATAAGGGAGGAAGATACTGCTACAAATTTATGTTACCTTTACAAAGGGAAATGTATGCCCTGTTTTTAGACAGAATGGGGAGAGCAGAGAGCTTTTCCTGCATCTGCTGTTTCTCAGTTGCCTTTGTTACCAAACAAGGGCCACTCCTGTATGCACATAGGAGTCAAAATTATGACACTGATCTTAGAGTAAAAAAAAAAAGAGTGATTTATTTAATGCTGAGTCAACTCAGAGAAGACAGGAGGCGCCATTGAAATCTGTCTCCCGCATTAGGGGATCTGGACAAGTTTTAAGGGTTAGGGAGAATAGGGAAACATGAGGTAATGCTAGTGGGGTAAGTTTTGATTGGAGGGTTTTGGAACTTGACCAATTATGGTATAGGGTGTGGGGCAAGAGAAAGCACAAAGGAATTCTGGTCTGGCAGAGTTTGATTGGTCAGTGTTTTGATTTATCCATATTTGATCCATGAACCAACTCTTCCTCACTGAAGGTACCTTGCTTGGTAGAGGGCTCCAGTGGACAAATTTCTATCACTTGAATTCTGTAGACTAAAGATTCTTGGTTCTGGTTCATCCTGAGGGCAGGGACGGCACATACACAGTGCTGTTTCTATAAAGTAGCTCAGATTGAATTAATTGCCAATCTGCTTTAAGGGAGCAGAACCAGTTTTAAGCTGGTCAGTGTGATTCCTGTGCTGTTTCACCTTCATCTCAAAATAATCCTTATGCCAAAGTGACATATTTTGAGGTGGTATATTCTGATCCCCTTCAACATATTAGTATGAAATCCAGCCACAATACTACCTCTTTCAAACAGATTAGTTATTTAAACTCTTTTGTGGGAGATGCCTCTAGAGGAGAAATTATGGATTTTTGCCTGAACTGCTAAAATCATGTCCATTAGTCCCACCATGGAGCGTAGAGCCACATGATAAGAGTATGGGCACTCTGGAGCCAGCCTGCCTGGGGTCAAATCCCAGTTCTATCACTCACTGGCTATGTGACTTTGAGCAAGTTACCTGTATAAAAAGAACATCATAATATTACCTGTTCCTGGGACCAGGATTAAATAATTTAATATAAATTCACAAGAACAAGTATTTTTAAAAATATATATTTTTATTGATTTCAGAGAGAAAGGGAGAGGGAGAGAGAGATAGAAACTTCAAAGATGATAGAGAATCATTGATTGGCTGCCTCCTGCATGCCCCCTACTGGGGATTAAGCCTACAACCCGGGCATGTGCCCTGACAGAGGGGGATGAGGGGATCAAAGTGTGATCTCCTGGTTCACGGGTCAACTTTCAAGCACTGAGCCACTGGGGTCAGGCAGAACAAGGATTTTTTTAAACTTATTTTGTTCACTATGTATCAAGAACTCAACACATGATGCAAATGAACTTAATGAATGAATAAATGCAAAACAATACACATAGTCAGCTTAGAGGAAACACATCCTCAATTTGCTTATCTCAAGAAATGGGAGCTATAGAAGGTGGTGTCCTATGTGAGGAAGAGAAGTAAAACTCTGGCCAGTATATCAAGGACACTTTCCAGGCACACCTCAACAGAAGGACCACAGTCCACCTGGATACCCACACTTTCCTGTCCTCTGCTACAGTCCTGCATCTCTAGACCACACATAGTCCAGCCACTAGGATGAAACATAGTCATGATAGGGACAAGTCAAAAACAAACAATTCTTTCAATAGGGCTTTCTCTCCAACTTATAGATACATGTGGGCAGAATCTGAGTTTTTGCCATTTTTCTCAAAGAAAATGAATCTGTTTTTCCTGCAATTCCTGGTAAATTTGCCTTGGTGGCAAGTCGGGCAAGGCAGCTGTCTACAGAGTGCGAGGTCCCGGCTGCACAGGAAGCCTCCTGGCAGTGCTGTCAGCACTGCTGACATGTTGCAGGCATAGCAGGGGAGTGACCCAAGCCGGGACTGAGTTTCTGTGAGGTCTGCACTTCCCCTCTGCTGACTGCAGTTCAAGTGAGAGGAGTATCATTTGGCCAAAGATTAAAACAACAAATAATCAAAACACGCCCTGAACATCACAAAGTGTGTTGGAAACCGCTCTGACACTCACTCTCTTGCCCTTGCCTCTGTCCCTTGCAGCCCCACCTCTTCTGATTTTGTTTATATAGATTCTAAATGGACCACCACTTTGTTAGAACAGAAAGAAGCCATTTCAAAGGCTGAAGTCAGAAGTCAATGAACCCCAGAGGGTCTCTTTTGACTAAACTTTATTTTCATCCAATAGACAGCCCTGGCTTTTACTCCGTGTTCTCCTAGACCTGATCAGACACTAACAGCAGTGTAAGAAGGGTAGGAAGAGGGTTTTGGAATGCTTCTCAGAGAGCAGAAGGCACTTAAATGCAGTATGATCATTCTTGGTTTAGTGATATTTGCTGTGGATTCTCAACTCTCCCTCGCCTGCCAGGGCAGAGTTAGCAGTAGGTGTCTGTGAGTGACACCAGGACTGTCTTGGGTTGAGTGGGACTGCTCCCAGAGGATTTTCTTGTTCTCTTTTCTCCCCATAGCTCTGGCTTCTGGGCATAATACTCTTGCTTAAAATACACAAATGAACTCACTTTGCAATCAGCTGTTATCTATCCACCTGGAGATGAAAAATGATGCTGAAAATGTAAGCAAAGTCAAGCTTTAATTACAGGGGTCAATGGAAGGCAGCATTTGGGGTGGATAATTGAAACCTGTAATTAATCTGCTTAGAATTCAAACTCTCTTTCTCACTGTCAAGAAGCTTTCTGAAGGGCGAAAGGCTGTAAGCTGGACCCAGATGTGATTTCTGTCACCCAAATTATGGTGCCGCAAACTGAACCAGGGAATAATGTTTCCGCGCTTTGGGGGCAGGAAAGGTGTGAAAACCCCCGGCTGGAAAACAGAGGATTCCAAAGTGAGCTCATGATAGGAAAAAGGATATTATGGAGCCAGTTCCAGTCTTACAACTAAGCCACAACTTTTTAAAATTAATCAGCGGTTCTCAACCTGTGGGTTGCGACCCCTTTGATGGTCGAACGACCCTTTCACAGGGTCGCCTAAGACCATCCTGCATATCAGATATTTACATTATGATTCATAACAGTAGCAACATTACAGTTATGAAGTAGCAACGAAAATAATTTTATGGTTGGGTCACAACATGAGAAACTGTATTTAAAGGGCCAGAAGGTTGAGAACCATTGAATTAATGGTTATGATGATGATAGGAATAAAGGAGAGAAACTTCTTAGAGCAAAGAGGGGAAGCCAGGGAAATCATTGGGCCAAGCAATGACTGGAATATGTGGTTTTCCACCCTTGAATTAAGAGGACTTATGTGTTTTATTTTACATAATTGGAGTCAGAACCTTTTGAATGGAGCATACAAATTTATGTAAATAAGAATGCAAATGTTAAAAATACGTGTCTTGGGATCTCCAGGGGATGACCTGGCAGCTAGTAAATATTGTGTGGTGAAAACTCAAAATTAACATATTCCCCCAAATCCCATAATGTTATAACTGGAAGACTTTCTTGGTAATTTATAGGAGATACCCTGGAGAATGAATTAAGACTGATTATTTTAATGTATTTGACAATAAGAATGTTACCCCCCCAAGAGCTTACACAGGGTAATGGTAAATGCAAAGGGGATTTCAGGATTTCAATAAATTAATGGCAGATTCAAAGCAGATGGTTGAAAGGGAATTAGACAAGGATGACAGAGACAAAAGCAGGGATTTAGGGAGGTAGGTAACATTAGAGGATGACATTAAATTCAACTACCAGGCTCTGCCACAAAATTCTCATTGGAGCTACTGGCAAGACAAGAGACTAGGCAAAAAGAAGCATTATTTCAACTCAGCAAAGCATTGAGCAGATCACACCAAGTCAGAACAACCCAGTGAAGTGCCATGACCTCCGGAAACTGCACAGAATACCAAGCAGATGGAGTTGTTTGGATTAGGAGATGCCCAAGACCTTGGCTATGCCGAGCTTCCTTTCCCAAAGTAATTTAGGTGACAGGTAAACTTGTCCTCAGTCAAAAGAAATGTAACTGTAACACATTATTTGATTTAACCAGAAGGAAATGGAGAGATAAATTGCCTTGAGGGATAGCAGTGTTATTAAATGGAAGGGTGGCTAAGAATGCAAACCAGGCTCCCTAGGCCTCCTGTATTTCTGGGAGCGTGAAGGGGAAACTGGAGGAGTGAGGTGGAAGTGACTGGATAAACAACAGATAAAAAGAAAGGAACTGGTGAACTCAGAATCAACAAAATATAGAGCTGCTATATTTCAAAATTGGGAGTCATCTGTGGGAAGAAAAGAAGTAGAGGTGCCCATTTTTATAGCTTAATTTTTAGCTCCTTTTAGCACTAGAGAATTTTTCTTTCCAAAGGAAAGTTTATCTTAGCAAACAGGGGGCATCTTGGGAGTAGTTTTGTAAATCGCAGCCAGTGGAGAATGATTGAATGTCATGGATGGGTCTGGAGAGAGAGCACCAATTCTATGAAAAGTACCCTGGGACTTAATATTTAGGGCTCTCAGTGACCCAAGAAGATGAAGAAACATCTTCTGTTACACCCATTAGGGTCCATGCCATTTCTTCCTGTCGTCTCTTTTCACAAACTAGTCTGTGGCCTCTGCTGCATCCAAACCCCCAAAATACTGAAAGTCAGGAATGGAATAATCAGAAGGTAATAATGCTGAGCAAAGCAAGCCACTATAATTCCTGCAGTTTTAGATAAACATAATTTTAATTTTTTGAGTGTGAGGGACCCTGATTTGACTGGATCTCTGTCTCTATGTATTTAGCTTTTGGTCATTGAAGCAAAAATACATTAAGCTTTGTATTTTTATTCTAGGGCTTTTGTGACAAGGTAGAAGAAAATTTCAAGTTAAGGGGTCAATTTTCTTCTTCTTATTGTTCTAAAATAATGAAGGTTTTAGCAGGGCATATGTTGACCCATCTGAAGAGAACATTTTTCAGCCTCCCTTGCAACTAGAAGTGGCTATATGGTGAGATTATGGCCAACGGGATGGGAACGGAAGTGATGTATGCAATTTCTGAGTCATGCCCTTTATAGGAAAAGCAGGCCACTCTTGCTGGCTGGAATACACATGTGGTAAGAAAGCTGGAAGATCAACCTTAGACCAAGAGAATATGACTGAGAAACCGCAATGAAGAGTTGGCATTTCTGACTCCATACAACTGTTGGCTGCTTGTGTTCAGACTGCTATTGCCTGGGACAGAAATCCACTTCCATCTTGTCTATACCACTACTATTTTGGCCATTGATACAGTTGCTTCAGTGGTATCCTAATGCACAATTAGAGCAGGGGGAGAGTGGGCCGCATGCTCCTTGGGAAGTCATTTAGAATCCAGCGAAGGTAGAAGGCAGAGCCTGGTATATTACATATCAGTTAAAGGAATGAAAATGTTGAGTTGCTGACACATATCTGTCAAATCAAGCCTGGATGAGAAGGAGAGATACAGAGACTAACTAAGGTGATGAGCAGAAGTCTGCTGAGCAGAGGACCCTGTCTTTCAGTTCTGAATGTAGTAAACACAGTTATCAATCATGTACTAAATTTTGAAAAACTGAGGCAAACAAATTTTTACTAAAAATACTCAAACTCAAGCACTGTAATGGAACCCATTCATTATCTGGTCAAATAACATTTCTATTAATACTTGTGTGTAGGATCTGTCATTTTATGAGATGAATAAATCATTTTATCATACCTTATCCTACATCCATTCCCCTTCTATTTTACATAAAATAATGTTATTTTTTAAAGACATTTTTATTGATTTCAGAGAGAAATGGACAGGGAGAAAGAGATAGAAACATCAATGATGAGAGAGAGTCTTTGATCAGCTGCCTCCTGAACGCCCCACACTGGGGATTAAGCCTGCAACCCAGGCATGCGCCCTGACCAGGAATCAAACTGTGACCACCTGGTTCATAGGTCAATGCTCGACCACTGAGCTATGATGGCTGGGCAACACTTATTATTTTGACTTAATAAGTTAGCCCTTTAAAGCATTAACTGTTGCACCCATTAGAGACCATGCCATTTCTTCCCACCATCTCTTCCCTCAAAGTGCCTGACACAATGACATGCATATAGTAGGCAGGTGGTGCTTGTCTATTGATGGATAAATGAATACAGAATCTTAATTTGTTATTCAGGCAGCTATTTTCATCTTCTCATCTTTGTTCATATGATTATTGAGGTAGTGGCCTACTATAACTACTGAAGACAAATAATTTTTAAAATCAATATCATTAACACTATTCTGTAAATATTAAATAACCAGAGGTGAGAATAGATTTACATTTAGAATCCTGGATTCTCACTACCACTGAAGCACAACTTAGGCTTTATTACATTAGGTTCAAAAGTGAGAGTTCATCTGGATAAGAAGTGCAGTCTGATGTACAAAGACAAGAAGTCTACCCATCCCAACATTGCTAACAGACTAGATGGCTTTATCAACAGGCTTTACATGCTCCAAAGAGTTGAAATAAGATTTAGCAAATATGTTTTCCGTACCTGGTTTAGCTCAGTGGATAGAGTGTCGGCCTGTGGAATGAAGGGTCTCCGGTTGGATTCCGGTCAAGGTCACATGCCTGGGTTTCTGGCTCAATCCCCAGTAGGGGGTGTACAGGAGGCAACCAATCAATGATTATATCTCATTATTGATGGTTCTATCTCTCCCTCTACCTTCCTCTCTGAAATCAATAAAATATATATAAAAAAAAATATGCTTACACCAATGGCAGTTCAATCTATGTCCTCCTGTAAGCATATAACAATACTTAATGCCAGCTCCCAAAGCCAGCAGAAAGTAAATGAAGTATGGACAATTAATATCTGTAGAATATGCTTCATTAGGTTTATAAAATTAATTTATTCAGAAATAGGCAAATACCCATATACTATAAAAATAAGAAGCAACAAACTTAAACACAAATCATTCTTGTTATTCTGGTCTTGCTCTACAGCTTATCTATAAAGGTTGAAGTAGATGGTACCACATGTATGGCCTGAATGCATAGATAGGATGTACTTGATGTTTAAATATTAGATAACTGATTATTAAAAGCCCTCCCCCATCACACACACACATAATCTCCACACCCCTACTATTGGAGACTACCCATTATCAAAGGGTCGTGGAGTCATATTTGTATTACAGAACTTTTGTTTATGCTATTCTTGTCTCAATGTGCTGACCCTTTTCCATTAACACTGCCCCAATTTGTCTCCCAGAACCCAGCTTGAAAATATCAAGTGGAACTTCTGATGGAAAATGCTAAGTAAAAATCTGTCCTGCTCTGTTAGTGACATAAAAAGAAACTTTACTTTGTCCCACCTGGGGATAGGAAAAAAGATGACCCATGATTAGCATACATACTCTCTATTCATATAGATAAAAAAAGTAATATCACTAAATTCTGAGACATTGTTCTACAGAGTTATCAGCAGAATTAATGCAGAATTTATGCAATATTGCTGCCTTTGGAATACTCTGGGTACCCTTGAGAAAGCCCAAGGAGAGGAAGCCCTTCTTGGAAATACTGCATTCTAAGCATTCTATGCCAGCCAAGCATTCACTAAGAAATAAACAGACATTGAATGCCATCCATGTGTGAGGCAGTGAGCTATAAATGGTAATCTAGGGCCCTTTGGTGTAAACATTAGCAGCAATAATAATTATTATAATACCTACCATTGTCTGAGAACTCAGGACCAAACTGACATAAGTTCTTCACATCTAGCCTCTCATTTCATCATTTTACTGGTGAAATCTAGAAAGGATAAAGGGCTTACTCAAGGTCACAGACTAATTAATAAATGGTAGAGTTGCTATCCCAAACCAGGCATGCCTGATTCAAGAACCTCTGCCCTAACCACCTGCCTTTTTATTTGGATGATTTCTTTTCTATTTCTATTTGAAATATAATCAAAGATTGCTGAGAGCACACAGAAGGATGCCTCCCAAAAAAGTATGACCTGGCTTATATTATGGGTCTCTCTGGCTACAGTTTTTCATTTTCATTTTCCAAAAGGCCCCAGTTATAAATAGCAACCCTGTGCAAGTGGGAAATAATGTGTGAGCATGTGGCGTTAGGTTGGCCCTTTAAAGGCAGTGGCTTTACAAAGAACTTTAAAAGGGGTAGGAGCTGCAAAGATATCACCATGAGGTGACTCCGATCAAAATAGTATTCCTCAGAAGCCATTCCGGATAACTTGTGTCCCAGTTTTTCTCCTCTGGGAGAAGGATGCTTGGTGCTCACAGAATCCATGAGGCTCTGCATTTAATTTTAAGAACTTTAATACCCGATGAAAAGTGATATTGTTAAAGTTCAACTTAACAAAAAGATAGAATAAAGCCTAAAATCTTCACTCGCCACTGATGCCTGTTAGATTTTTCATATAGACAGTCTGGCTGCCTGGTAAAATAAATGAGCACGAATGAAGTGAACAGAGAGCAGATTGCATAAAGGTTTATGGTCTGAAGAGCAGGGAGGTAATTAGTGGAGCGATGAACTCCCCAATTGTGTCTATGTTTTTAAAGGTCATTTCCTGCATTTTATGAGAGATGGGGAATTACACTGGGGGTCCCCATAGAACTTTGTGTTTACTATTAGGGGCATTTATTTTAACCAACCTTACTTTAGGGTTGGCTGAATGCATGTCTGTCTTTTGCAGGGGCTTGTAATCAGCTTGGCTGGGGTCTTGGGTGGAGCGGGATTGTGCCTTGTCCATTATTTATGTCCCCAAAGCACCAAGCATAATTATCTCCATATTGAAGCTGCTTGCTGAGAAGGAGAGGAAAGTGATAGAAAAAGAAAGGGAAAGACATTTTTATATTGTTGTATCTAAGATTGCCGTTTTCTGATTACCTGGGGTCAGGCTGCTTTAAGTGCCTTCTGAAACCTCTCTAATGAATAGCTTAGTGAATAAATTCAACTTTACCTTAAAAGATGTTTGCTTACAGAATATATATAGTTATTCTGATATCAGAGAGGAAGGGGGAGGGAGAGAGAGATAGAAACATCAAAGAGAGAGACTCATTTATCAGCTACCTCCTGCACGTCCCCTACCGGGGTTCGAGCACGCAACCGGGCATGTGCTCTTGACCGGAATCAAACCTGGGACTCTCTAGTCTGCAGGCCGATGCTCTGCCCACTGAGCCAAACCAGCTAGGGCCACAATAACTTTTAAAAGGCTCTATTCATTTGCATGAGGCAGAAACTGCAATTTTTACACTAAGAATTTTCAAATAGAATCAGCCATAAGAGGCATGTTGAGATTAAAACAAAGTAGAAGAGCGAGGGGGAGAGAGAGAGAGGAAGTTGTTTCCTTCCTTCACTGCACCAGTGAAAGTGATCTTGCCAAGGTCAGCAGGAAAATCCTAACAGCTACACCCAGAGTACATTTCCATTCTTCTCTCACTTGATGCCATTGACCTCTTCTTAAAAGTTGTTCCTCTCTTGGCTTCTATGAGAGCTGTCTTCTAATTCTCATTTGACCACTGTCTCTTTTGCTATTTCATTCTCCCTCAACAATACCTCAAATTTTGTGTCCCCCAGTGTTCCATTCCTGGTACACTTTTTTTCTTTAAATCGATCTCTCTCCCTGAGCAATGTTGTTTAGTCTCTTATTCCATTTGTTCAACATGGTCAAAGCTAAACTAATTAGCTTCTCTTCCCCTTCTTTTGATTCACCTGCTCTACAAAATGTTCTGTTCCTCCTCTCTCAATGAATGTTCCTACCTTATACCCAACAATTCAAGCCAGATACTTGGGCATCATCCATAATTCTCCCATCTCCCTCATCCATTGAGTCTGCACCCAGTTCACATTATTCTAAATTCTTAACATTCACCCTCTCCTTCCCCATTGTGATTGCTGTGATTACGGCCTTCGTCATCTCTCATCCGGTTACTGATGAGCCTTCTAACTGTTTTCTGTATCTTCACTCTCACCTATTTTTTTCACCAATACCTCACCAATACCACTACAGAGTTTTATCCTTTCAAATTGCAAATATGATCAAGATCCTTACTTGACTAAGAGGTAGAGTGGCTCCCTATTGACTAGTGAGTTAGTCTAAATCTCTCTGAATAGTAGAGTGAGGCATGTGTGATATACCTACCTCATCACCCCTCCCCAGCCTCAGCTCCCTTTGTACATTCTCTCCAATCCTACATACTACTCTCCACTTCATGACTTTGTGCCATTGTGCATGCTGTTTCCTCTACTTGTTCCCACCTCATTCCCTTCTCTTCTTCAAAGTCTCTCTTACAATTCACTTCCACTTCTCTCCCACCCCTTCTTCAACCTTTATTCCAAGTTAAAGCTGTATTTTATATGTTTTCTTTTGCAACATTGCTCTTACCTTGTTGAAAGTTTTTCCTTGTATTCCAACTCTTCTTAGTAATGGAGCACGTTTCTTATCTTTGTACTCTGCAATGTGTGGCTCAACGTATGTCATGCTACGCACTGAATGCTCTGGAAATCCTGTTTCTGCTTATGAATACCCTGTCTGTTCCTTTCACCACATACCCAGAATTCAAATCTCATACAACCCCACAACTTAGAACTTCTCTACCCACTTACAGATTTTAGAATTCTCTTGGCTAGTTACCTGACTCTAAACTTTTATGGATGGGGAAAGTTGAATACTCCTCACAGATGATTAATGCTGATGATTATGTTGGAGCTCATTATAAGAAAAGGAAAGATTTTTATCTGAGAGCATGAAGATAGCACCTTGGCCAATGTCAATTCCTCCCTATTAACTGACTAGAGGCCTGGTGCATGAAAATTCATTTACTGGAGGGGGGCCCCCCTTAGCCTGGCCTGCCCCCTCTCACAGTCTGGGAGCCCTCAGGGGTGGGAGGCAACCCAGCGATCAGGGGAAGACGATGTCCCCATCACACTTCTGCTGCTGCCACTTTGGCAGCACAAGTCTCGGTCGGCCCTGGTTACCTGAGCCTCGGGCGGCCCTGGGCAGCTGGGCAGCTGCCATCCAAGGCTTGCCTGATCCTCGTACTGGCCCTGGGCAGCTGGGGAGCTAAGGGGACTGGGGGACTCAGGAGGCAGGCACGCAGGAAGGCCGGACCTGCCTGGCGGCGGGCCCAGCCTTGCCAAGCACCTGTCGCCCTGGCGGGGCTGAGGGGACTGGGCACAACCATCTTGTGGTTGTGGGCGCTGCCAACTTTGATGGTGTGGAAGTCAATTAGCATATTCTCTCCTTATTACCCCATTTAGGGAATTCTACCCTATCTATTTTATTAAATAGCATTGCAGTGGGAGTTAGAACCACCTGCTGTACCTTTAGGAGCAAGAGTGATTGTGGTCAGTGTTTCCAGATGCTCTCTGTACAGAGAGAAGAAAAACTGGTTTCTGGCTCCAGCTTGGGCTTTTGCTAGGAGGTCAGTCATGAGAGAAAGTTTGGTCTTTTGTACCTTAAGAATATCTAACCAGTTTTAAATTAGGCATTCTGATAGGGAAACACACAGTGTAAAAAGATGAGAGTTTTTTACATATGAATTCAAATATCCCACAAAGAAGAGTTTGTAGCACTGAAATGTACATTCTATAGTATTAGTCAATACTGGTATTTGTAATAATAAAATGTAGTGATATACTTATTTTAGAGGAGATAACATATAAAAAACAAAGAATCCTCGTACAACTCCTTACTATGATAAAAATATACATTTATAATTATACTAGAGGCCCAGTGCACAAAATTTGTGCACGGGGGTGGGCGTCCCTCAGCCTGGCCTGTGCCCTCTCGCAGTCTGGGACCCCTTGGGGGATGTCTGCCTGCTAGCTTAGGCCTGCTCCCCGTGGGGATTGGGCCCAAGCCAGCAGTGGGATATCCCTCTCCAAGTCCAGGAGCCCTCGATCCTTACCGCCTACCTGCTCACTGCTCCTTACTGCTTGGCTCACTGCTCCTTAGTACTGCCACAGAGGCGGGAAAGGCTCCTGCCACCGCTAATGCACTCAACAGCTGTGAGCCCGGCTTCTGGCACTGACCACCAAGGGGCAGCTCCTGCATTGAGCGTCTGCCCCCTGGAGATAGTTATCTTATCCACTGTACCCTCTCAGTCTTTCTACTGGATAGACAATTGCATTACTTTCCATCTTTCCTTGTGTAAAATGGATTCTAGGCCCTTTAGCATCATGGTCACTGTTTTATAAACACAAGCATATAACTCAGCCTTGTGTTTCCACTCTTCCAACAAAGCTAATATGGTTCTATGCTGTGTGAAATGTATAAAAACCCAAAGTGGGGTTTGCCCAAGGACAGTGACCATGGTAAACTATATCTCTACTGTCCTGTATTCACTCAGTTGGTTTTTAAACTTGAATTTAGAACTTTGTACTTACCTCAGTTATATTTTATCTTATAGTTTACTAGGGGCCCAGTGCATGAATTCGTGCACCTTGAAAGGAACTGTGGGCCATGAGGCTGTGGTGGGCACGGGGGTGGGTCTCGGCCCATCCTCCATGCCCCTGCCCAGCCCCTCCCACCCCGGCCCCAGGTCCCTATCTGCCTGCAGCCCTGCTCCCTCCACCACTGCTCCCACGCATTGATGGTGCCAGCCCCACTTGCACCCGCTGATGGCACAGAGCAATTGGGGCCAGCACCAGCAGCGGGTGCAAGTGGGGGCTGTGCCCTCAGGGGTGATCAGAGCCAGCAGCTGCTGCTCACACCTGCTGAAAGCACTGAGCAATTGGGACCAGTGCCGGGTGCTGGCAGCGGGTGTGAGCAGGGCTGGCGCAGGCAGTGGGTGTAAGAAGCGGCTGGCAGCCCCGATCGCCCCTCAGGAGCAGCGGGAAGTGGAGAAGCCCTGAGGGGCGATCAGGGCCAGTGCTGGCAGCAGGTGTGAGCACCAGGCGGGACCGCAGCACATGGGAGCAAAGAATTTTCAGTAACTACCAGAGGCTCACTCCAATGACAGTGACCAGCATCCTGCCTTGGTCTGGTGCTTCCTCTCACCTGCTCCACCATCCCGCCCCAGCCGATGCCTGCCGTGTTCCGTGCTCTGCCCTCTGCTGCCGCCACCCGCCATGTTCCATGCATGCCCCCGGTGGTCAGCAGCACATCATAGTGACCGGTTGTTCAGTTGTTCCACCGTTCGGTCTATTTGCATATTAGGGGCTTATATATATAGATTGTTCTAGCATGATAAATATTTTTAGGATCAAGATTCTGCCATCTAAAATTTGTTTTTCCTTTGTATTCATAATGTTTGCCATGTATTAAACCATCCCATGCTTAATGGATTAAAACAATAATTTGGCTCCTAATTCTGTGTCAGAACTTAGGCTGTGCTTAGCTTAGTGCATCTTTGGGACTTGATAGGCTTTTTCATATATCTTTAGTCAGCTACAAGGCCAGTTGTGGGCTGGTGGGTCTAGAAGCACCTCAGTTGAGATGGTAGGTCTCTATTCTACATGTTTTCTCATCCTCCAACAGGCTAGCCTAGGCTTGTCCACATGTTGAAAGAAGGGTCCCAAAACAGCGAAAGAAAGGCCCCATAAGTCCTATCTCAGGACAGGAACATTATTATTTCCTCCATATTCTATTGGCCAAAGCAAGTCCCAAGGCCAGAGGCCTTCAAAGGCTGGGGAAATAGACTCCATCTTTTTGTAGGAGGAATGTCAAAGTCACTTTACAGAGGACCTCGATATAAGAAAGCATGGTAATTGTGTTCATTTAAAAATCTACCATACCCTTAGGGTCATGGCATTTATGACCTTAAGAGTATGGTAGATTTTTAAATGAACACAATTAGCCTCTCTTTGATCAATGTTTTATATGCAGGTAATCAAAATTACCCTTTAAAAATTTATAGGAATTTCAATTTATTACGATTTTATAATAGAGTGCTATACTATTTTGCTCTTACAATCTAGTTAGGCAACCATAACAAATACACTGTAAACAGTAAAGCAAAAGTTTACATGCTAAACTATTCTGTTCTCTTTCTAAAGAGGCAGAATTTAGAGAACCAAGAGATCTACAGGGGCCACCACCAGGAAAGTACTGTAGAAGAGTTTAAACTTGATCTGGATTTGAAAAATAAAAACAAATAAGGCTAGAATGCATATTGGGAAAGAGACATGAGGAAGCATTCAGATTAGGGATTAGCATGTGCAAAAGCATGCAGAATCTGAGAGTAGACTGGAGTGACAATATTGAGGAGTTTCTCAGAAGAATGAGTGGTAAACGAAAGAATGGTTAGGTGGCAAAGGATCTGTAATAAAATTGAGAAAGCAAAAGTAGGAATTTTTGAATTTGATTTTGTTAGCAGTAGTGAACTATGGATGGCTCTTGAGACCAAAGATAATGTGATGAAAATTTTTGCACAACCAGCCTAACATTAGTTTGAATGGGACATTTTTATGTTTTTGGAATCAGTGAAACCATTGAGAAGAGCTTGAGAGCTTTTTTTTATTCCTGATTAAAACTAAGTACCTGATACCATTTTCCCTAAGGTAGTTAAAAAAAAGACTTAAATAATTACCCTGCCAGTAAGTTTCATTTCTGCCAATTTAAGGAGCAGACAGAAGGTTTCAACATCTGGAAAGAGGTGAATATGCTCTTTTTATTAAAGAGAAGAAAAGGAAATGTAACTAATTCTGCTTAAATTGGAGTCATATAGGTCATGTGTTCGGAGTTTCAAGGTTCTTTCCCTCAGTGGCAAAATGAGCACTTGTGGAAATAAATAGCTGACATTTTCAAGATTCAAAACATTAGTAAAAACCTTGAGTAGTCACAAAGGTCTTAGTTTCCCATTCTAGTATAGAATTACTACTTGCTATAAGAGGACAGATCAAACACCCCAACCTTCTTCATTATTCTCGTAGTCTGAGTCCTACTGTAGGGTTTCTGTAAATAATGGAATCTCTCTATAATCAATGTTTTTTAAAAAAATACCCACAGAATAAAACCCTCGGAACATCTGCTATTGTAATAGAGTAAGACTTTCTAAGCTTAAAAGTACATATGGGGACATGAGTGTGCTAATGGATCTAAGAAACAATTATTAATGACCATTAAAACTGTCAGCTCAAACATTAATTAGGAATTTTATAAAAGAGAGATCAGGCTGACAATACCTGCAAGCACTAATTAATTTTAACATCACTAAAAGTGGAGCATTCAGACTTAATATGTCTTGATATGATACAAAAAGAGGTTTATAGCAACACCTGTGAAGTATTCTGACCCCCAAAATTAAACCAGAAGTTTCTCAACTCTGTAGCTCTGACTGCCACTTGGTACAAAATTTAGGGGATAGGGGAACATGGTAAATGACATCCCAAGGAAACAGTCATCCAGATCCAGAAAGTGGGAAATTCTTTAGGACAATGACACAGTTTCTTCAACAAATAAGTGGCATAGAATATAAAAGTGAGGAGAAATCTCAATGACATGTCAGCACACAAACCGTATTTTAATCTGGATTTTAAAATCCAATTCTGAATGACATTTTTTTAAAAGAGAGAAAACCGAGCCAGATTGGATATTAGATATTAAAGAGCGATTACAGGTATTGACGGGTGTGTTAGTTGTTATTTGAAAAGATCTTATCAGCTAAAGAAATATTCTAAAGTACAGGTATATGACAAGATATTATGTCTGAGATTTACTTTAAAATACTTCAGCAAAAGAATGAGGGGTGGGAGGGAATAGATACAATAGGAATTGCAGAATGTTGATAATTATTATACTGGGTAACTAGTGCATGTGAGTTTATTATAATATTCCCTTTACTTTTGTATGTTTGGGAATCTCTGTTCAAATTATTTGGAAGTTGTTGGTAAAAATCATGAAGGAAGAGGTTAATATAATTTCCATAAACAAAATTAAGAATTGTTATGACTTCTTAAACAATAGGCTGGAGGAGATATTTTACAGATGTGGCAGACAAAGAGTTAAGATCTGTTTTCATACACACACATGCATGTACCTATACATATACAAGCCAATGGGAAGAAGACTAAGAACCCAATAGCTAAATGATATAAATATGAAATTCAAAAGGGGAAATGCAAATTGCTTTAAATATCTCATTAGAAATAATCATAAAAAAGCAAATTAAAAATTTTTGAACTGCTAACGCAAGCTATTCTCCAGAACATATATGCCTTTTATGTCCTGGAAAACAGTCATTTCCTATGATCAATAGAGAAATGTTTAAAAATAGCCGCAGCTTTTTTGTTAAATGCCAAAAAGTGTCATGTGCTATACAGTCAGGACTATTTTTGGAAAGTCTTTCTAACACTTCTCCAGTGCTGATAAAATCCTGGCCAAAAATCCCTGCTGGGGTTGAAGAGGGATTCATAAAAAAACACACACCAAATTCGGCGAGAGGATTGTGACAAGGAAGGGCTTTGAAGGGTGCATCCAGGGGTGCTAACAAAGCTCTTTATTTGGCTGATAGCCATATGGGTGTTCCTTTATCACGGTCTCTTACATTGTACATATGCTTTGTAGTTTTCAGTATATAGGTCCTTCATGTCCTTTGCTCAGTTTATTCCCATGCCCTCTTTAATAAGTGCATTATAATCTATCTAGTAATAGCAAATTGGTCAGGATGCCATCATATAACGACCTATTAGCAGGCTGCATCCCTGCCCCCTGTGCCGGCCCAGAGACATGAGGCTCGTGTCCCGACCCCAGCAATGGACCCCGGGATGTGAGGCTCGCGTCTCTGCCCCCTGCACCAGCCCAGGGGTCCGTAGGTGCGCGGAGAGGCTCCTCTGCTGTGGGCCCATCCAAGGGTCCGTAGGCACGTAGAGGTCTACAGGCCTTCCCCAGCTCCGTCCTATCTCTTTGGGGCAATCCATTGAGGAGCCCCAGATGGGTGGGTGGGGCCTACCTCTTTGGGGCAATGGATTGCAGGGCTCCTGTACTGTGACAGGGCACAGGCCAGGCTGGGGGACCCCGCCCCCCCCCCCACGCCCGAGTGCACGAACTTCATGCACTGGGCCACTAGTTTATAATAAAAGTGTGTGTTTTTTAAAGTTAAATCCAGCAAACGTGGTCACCCACATGCTTTGAGTTGCTTTATGAGGTGGTTGGCCTGCAATCACCCTGAATGAGCAGAGAGAGTCCAGTGTGGGAGTGGGCTTGAGGCCTATAGTGGTAGAAGCAATTTCCCAAGGGGAACTCTTCACTAGGGTTTGGCTATAGGGGCTCCCCAGAGGCATTGTTGGCTGTTAAGGGAATGTTCAGCTCTGGAACTACCTTAAAATTAGAAAACCACACGAGTACCCAAGAATCCCCTGAGGATTGTTTTTTCTTTTATAAATCCATCCATACAGGATGTTTTTAATCACCAGGAGAGCTCCATGTATATTACACATGACGATACTCTGAAGATTCTGGCATCAGAACTTTCTAGGAATGGGCAGACTGCAAGATGGCTTTCTAATAGTGAAGATGAACTTACTCCTAATTATTTTACCTTCTTACCTAGTTCCTCTAGGTGACTAACTCCACATATTTTCAAGATGGAAGGTGGGGGGCGGTAAAGGGTTGGATGATATGGTTAAGCTATGGTATTAGGAAATCAATCAAGTTTGCTTCCCAAAAGTTCACTTTCAGCTCTAAGATGCTGTGCGCAATCTGTATCTGTGCAGAAAGCATGTGTGTTCAGCAGTTTCATCTGATCAATATCAAATCCTATTTTAGCACCAGGTACTCGACCATGATTTGTCCATGGTCAGACAATTAAAAGAGATGATAAATGATAAAAACTCAAATATTTCTGAAACAGTTGTGACCCTTTGTTGATCAAATTGTAGAGATAATCTATTAAAAAGTGCTTATTCAAAAACCTATTGTCTCAGACAAACGGGAAAATGTAAATACAATAATAATTCATCTTTAAGGGCTTCTAATAATGTATTGCCTTCTTTATCATTTAGAACAAGGAACGAAGGCTTTTCCTGGAACCATGCAACTCACATTATGCTCTATAATTCTCTCTCCAGTTCCCTCCAACTTTATTAGATTACCTGGAACCTGGGTATTATACTCTATCCTCTCCTAGGAGCAAGGGATTTAGTTCTTAACTTTCATCCATGAGTTTGAAATGTTAATTAATGACAAGTAGGAGTGACATTTGATCATTTACAAGAGAATTTTGATGTTTTCTTCTTGGTTCTAAAAAACAAAACAAAAAACTCGCCTCTTTTTCTGATTATGGAAGTGATACTCTCTCATTCTTCCTCATTATGGGCAATTTGGAAAATTCAGGGAAGGTCAGAAGGAAACAAAAATTTCCACAATCCAAAGATAACCACAGTTAACATTTTGGTGCATTTCCTTTCTATTTATGCATATATTTGTGTTATGTAACTGAGATTATTCAACATATGCAGTTTTCTATTCAACAGAAATAGTTTTAACTTCACACTATTGCATGAGCATTTTACAATGTCATTATACAGATTTCAAAAATCTGGATTTTTATAAGTAATATTTGAGTGTATCACTATAGCTTAAATTATTTTTACAATCAAACCAATTCTGGACCTTTTTTGTTGTTTCTAATTTTTGTCATTATAAATAACTAGAGGCCCGGTACACGAAATTCGTGCATGGGCCAGGTAGGGGGGCGGGAAGGGGGGGGGCTCAGCCTGACCTGCACCCTCTCCAATCCAGGAGCCCTTAGGGGATGTCCTACTGATGGCTTAGACCCGCTCCCCATGGTTCTCTGCTCTCTGTGGGGCCTGCCTGCTCCACACCATGGCGATGGGCAAGCAAGCCCTGCTGGGTCTGCCCGCAGGCCACACTTGCCTGCTCCCGGGTCGCTGGGTGCTGCCTGTGGGCCGTGCTTGCCTGCTGGGCTCACATTGCCAGGGCGATGCTGCCAGCGTCCCGCCCCGGCTGCTATGGGCACCGCCATCTTTGTAATGGAGTGATGGTTAATTTGCATATTATGCTTTTATTAGATAGGATGCTAAAATAAATAATGAATATAGTTATACATGGATCTATGTATATTTTCTGATTATTTATTTTAATAATTATTTCTAGAGATGGCAAAGGTTAGAGACTTTTGAATGTTAATGATATGCACTACCTGGTTGCATTTCAAAAATGCTGTTCAGTCTGTATTTCTACTAGCATTATATAAGGATGCCAATCTTACTGTACCTCCATCAGCATTGCATATTACAATTTTTAATTTTTGCTAGGTTAAATCATGGTATACCCTTGTTTTGATTTGTTATTGCTTACTACTGGGATTAATTTTTTTCTATACCCATTGTTATTTTTATAGTTCCACTTTCATATAGTATATGTTCATATCTTTGATTAATTTTTCTATTAGAACTTTAGTATTTTTATACTGATATATATATATGTAATATGACAGGGTTAACAGGAAATTATATTAAACCATAAATGTTTGTCATCTCTCCAACTTTTCCCTTCTCCCTTTTTCATTCCCCATTCCTATACTGATAAGAAGGATAGTTGAGACTTTAGCTCTGCTAATTGGAGTGAGATGTGGTTGGAAGAATATAGGTTAAATTTATGTACATTAATTATGACTGTACATAATTAATCTAGAAAAGGCATGGAAATATATAAAAAATACATGAAAATATGGAGATAACTGATGGAGAGGGGGAGTTATGAAAATAGGAAGAAGTTGGAGATACTTGACAGGAGTGAGAAGAGAGAGAAAAGGATGAAGGCCAGAATGGGTTACAGTCTTTTGACAAGACGATAAGGGACATGCTGTGATTACTGAGGCTTTGATGAGATGGATAGGAAAAGTTATTTTTGTTTTTTTAGTAAATTTTATTGTATTTTATACAATGAAACTTTCTATTTGCTGCTACCTCTGCCCCTCAAAACAAATTAAAACCATCTTAAATAACATATGTACATTACTTTTCAAGGTCATGGAGTTGGATTTGTGTTTCTTGTGGATGTGTCACTAAGATGGGCCTTAAGAATAGATAAGATAGCCCAGGTATTTTTGTTTGTTTGTTTTTGTTTTGTTTGTGTGTGTGTTTTTTTAAATATTGAGGGAGAGACAGAGATAAAGAGACAGAGACAGACATTGGTTTGTTGTTCCACTTATTTATGCACTCATTGGTTGTTTCTTGTGTGTGGCCTGACCTGACTGCGGATCAAACCTGCAACCTTGGTCTATCAGAACAATGCTCTAACCAGCTGAGCTACCCAGTCAAAGTTTAGCCTAGGTTTTATTATTAAGGTAAAACTCATGTAATAAATATAAATAAGCCTGTGATAGTTTTAAAGAAATATTTCTCCCCATTGGCTTTTTACTTTTTAATAGAATTTGCATGTACATTCTAGAAGATGAAAATAGCAATGTATAAAACTTGGCTTGGAAAACAGATCTCTGCTATCTTGGGGGAGAATGTGTTATATTAGACACACACACAATGCAGTGAAGTTTGAGAGAACATCCTCCTGACCAAGTAGATAATGTGGGTCCACCCAGGCTATTAGTTCACAACCAGGGAGTCTGCTTATATCCAGTTGTATTATTATGACACTTTTGACATTTAAGTAAGTATAGCTATATATCTCTTTATATGGTTCTGTGTGTGTGTCTGTGCTAGAGTGACCTGTTTTCATACGTTTCTTCCAGTTTTCTCTGTCATCAGTATTTTTACATTTAATATTTAAATAATTATGGGATTAATGACTTTTGATATATAGGATTAAATAATGATCTAGGTAGATTATTTTTTATTTTTATTCATTTATTTTTTTTTTTTTTACTAGAGGCCCAGTGCATGATATTCGTGCACGGGAGGGTGGAGCCTCAGCCCAGCTTGCACCCTCTCCAATCTGGGATCCCTCTCACAATCCAGAACCACTGGCTCCTAACCACTCACCTGCCTGCCTGCCTGATCCCCCTAACTGCTCTCCCCTCCTGGCCTGATCTCCCTAACTGCCTATCTGCTCTCCCCTGGCCAGATCCCCCTAACTGCCTATTTTCTCTCCCCTCCTGGCCTGATTGCCCTAACTGCCTATTTGTTCTCCCTTCCTCTCTGTGCCCTCTGGTGCAGGCATGCTGAGAGCTCTCCGCCGCAGCTCCTCCCCCTTCCTGATTGGTCATTATGTGATGGTGTGCTGGCCAATTTGCATATTTCTCTATTATCAGTATAGATTTTTTCCATCACCATGCATTCCCTCTATGTCCTCTTCCACCTCCACCTACCTCTCTTCTCACCAAGCCTGCAATCACCACACTGTTGTCCATGTTCATGAGTTCTCTCCCTCTCTTTTTTTCTTTTTGGCTCAATCCCTCCATCTTCCTTCCCTCTCCCCCACCACCCCCCTAACACCACCAGAGCTGTCTGCCTGATCTCTATTTATAGCTTAGACCCTGGCTGGAGCATTGTCCCTTACACCAAAAGATTATTTTTTAAAGTATTCAGTCTGTTCTAATGTCATCATTGGAGGATTAATTCCTTCCCTGTTAGTATGTGACACTTTGTTGCATAGCAAATTCTTATTTCTAATAAGTATTAGAACAGTTGAACTTTGTCTTTTTTTTCTAGTAACATGCTGTATTGATTTTTATAAATGTGTAGTAACTTTTGATATTCCTTTATCGCTTTTTCAAATTATTTTGGATATGTTCTAAAATTCTTTTAAAATTTTACTGAAAGTACATTAAACCTGTAAATTACTTTGCAGAGAACTGACAACTTTATCACATTTGTTTGCCATATTCAGAATAGGGATATCTCTCTGTTCCAATATTCTTTCTGTTCCATCAGAAAAAAATTTACAATTTTTCTTTATGTAAGGTACCACAGTATTTAAAATCAAAGTTATTGTTATATATTTTATATATTTTGTTGCTGTATAAATGAGATTCAGAGCTATTGGGGCCCCACCATTTTTCCTAACTGGTTGTTCTTAATAAATAGAACAACTTTTGAATTTTAAATATTTATTTTGAATCTGGTCACCATACTGAACTTTAAAAAATGAATTTTAATATATTATTAGTTGATTTTCCTGGAGTCTTCTAAACAGGGATTTATTTATACTATCTATAGCTATAATTAAAGTATCAGAAAGGAGATAAAATCAATTCCATTTCTTATATTTTGATTGGAAGATTTTCCAGGAAAATGTTTACATAATATTATAAAAAAAAATAATGGAATCATTGCTAACTACGGAACATCAGTGGCATTCAGAAACAAGACGTGGATATCCACATTCAGACAACCTTAAAAACATCTTTTAATCTTCTCATTAACTTACTGAGGAAGACATTAATATGGAATATATTTAGCCTGAATGAAATACATAATACATCAGTAATACCATAATACAGATGCGGAAACCAAAATGCAGAGTGGTGGGGCATTTTCCCAGGGTCAAGTCAGTAGGATTTAAACCCAAATCTGATATTTCAGTCTATTCTGTTCTCTAGTCCTTTTTACTTAACCTAGCAAAAGAAAGAATTTTATTTGTAGACTAGGGGCCCAGCGCACGAATTCGTGCTCCTAGAAAGGAACTGTGGGCTGGGAGGCTGCAGTAAGCACAGAGGCAAGTCTCAGCTCATCCTCTGTGCCCCTGCCCAGCCCCTCCAGCCACGGCCCCCGGTCTCCTGTCTGCTGCTGCTCCCACACCCTGACAGCGCCGGCCCTGCTTGCACCTGCTGATGGCGCAGAGCAATTGGGGCTGGCTCCAGCAGCGGGTGTGACCAGGGCTGGCACCATCAGTGGGTGGAAGCAGCGGCTGCTGCCCCAATCGCCCCTTAGGAACAGGGGGAGGTGGAGAAGCCCTCAGGGTTGGCAGCCACCACTTGCACCCGCTGATGGCGCCGAGTGATCAGGACTAGTGTTGGGCACTGGCAGTGGGTGCAAGTGGTGGCTCCAGCACCTGCAGCAGGTGCGAGTGCCAGGCGGGATCGTGGCGCATGGGAGCAAAGAATTTTCAGTAACCACCAGAGGCTTGCCCCATGACAGCGACTGGCGCCCCACCTTGGTGTGGTGCCCCCCGCTCACCTGCTCCACCATCCTGCCACGGCCCACACCCACCATGTTTCACACTCGCCCCCTGGTGGTCAGCACACGTCATAGTGACCGGTTCGGTTGTTCAGTTGTTCCGGTTGTTCTGCTCTTCTGTCTTTATGCATATTAGCCTTTTATTATATAGGATTGCTTAACATTTAATAAAATGCTTTTTTACATACTTTGTTTCACTTTTTTTTTCAGAACTAACTTTTGAGTTAAGTGGGACCATGGTCATTCCTAAAAAAAAAAAAAATATGAATTAAACACCAAAACTTTGTCTCTTACCTCATAGATGGTTTTGCTAAATCATGCTATCATCCACTCCCTGTGAAAAGAACAGGCAAAGCCTTGAAAGAAAGGCTACTTTACATTCAGGGGTGATCCTGCCACTTTAATGACACCTGTGGGGTTCTCTCATGTGTATTTCATAATATTGAGTAGGTATAATTTCTGAGAGGATTGGTGCGAGTTTAGGGGTTTGAGAGAAACCCAGCTTAGAAAGACTAGTTTTTCTATTATGTTGGAAAGGAGAGCTATAGGAGAATTTTCAAGTCACCATGTGGAAGACATTTGTATGAGGGGAGGTAATGGACTTTTACCAAACAATTTCCAAACCCTCACAATGCACTGGCTTCACCTCTCAGTCTTCCAATTCCAAATTCCGAAACTGACTGGCTCAGCTTGACTTTTTTAGTCAGTCCACAACTCAGAGTCCTGAGACTCTAAGAATGGGCAGCCCTTGAGGCTGGTGGCCAGAAAGATCCGGGCACTTTGGCATAAGGTATGTATACTTAGGCTGGAGGAATTCTAGGTGAAAAGCATCATAAATGTGACTAGTACTCAAATGCTATGTGGAAATACGTATGAATAGAAAACCGAATTAGGGAAATAAATTAAAATAGTTAATAGCAGTTGTTTCTGGGCAGTGGTATTACAAAAAAATTTTTCTTCATTTTGTCTTATTTTCCTTCAATAAACACATGTTATTTTATAATCACAGACATAATAAACTTCAAAATGGCAAAAAAATTTTTTTTGAAAGTATGGTGATGTTAAAATGAAAAGTGACTTCAGGGTGATATAATTTAACACCACTTCAGTTTATGAATGTTAAAACAGGCCCAGGTAGTAAAGCGAATTCCCCATAGTCACAGAACGAGGGAAGGACTGAGCTCAGAGTCTCCTGACTTATTCCTTAATGATCTCAGCCACAAACAGTACTGCCTCGCCTAAACCAAAGGAGATAAATGCTTCTGATTGCAAGTCAGAGCCTGTGGCTGGCCGATCTCTAAGGGTGAGATCTAACTGTAAACAGTGCTCTAAATCTTTAGGACTTGGGCGAGTTTGTTAAAAAGAATACCCCACTGACTTGAGCGCCAATTCCCAGGTGTCATGAAGCCATCATTTTGCGATGAGTTATATTTTGCTAAGGCTTCTACTTACTCCAAATTGTCAGCTCTGCTTTATGTTAAAATAATACCAACAGTAGAGAAAGAAAAGGAGAATCAGGAAGCTTCCAGATGTGAAGCACAGTCTCCCTCTGCATGGGGGTCTGTCTCTCCGCTCTGGTGGTTTTGGCTTCCTTCCCTCCAGTGGGTTTTCTCTTGATGGATTAACATGATTTCTTCAGAAGGAAATAAAATAGTTGGGGGTGAGAGTGAAGCAGAGGTGAGAGGGGCACAAAATTAGATCTATGCTAGGGGAGAAAAGAAAAGTTAGAAGTCTCTTAAGGTTTTATTCAAAAACAGGACTTTAGGCTGAAATGAAATACCACGCCTGGCAGGAAAAGGTTCCCACACAGTCTGAAACTGGCTCTTACTTGGAGGAAACAAAAGCCCTGAGTGATTTAGTCAGTTCTGGGTATCAACATGCTCAGATAATCCCAGCTCTAAAGCACTTACAGTGTGTAAAGTCCTCCTGCATCAAGCCTTAGAGAAGCTCATGATATGATTTAGGTAGAAGTCCCTGGTAGGTTTAGTATTTATTTCACTGTTGGCTTAGAAGAGGATGAGCTAATATGACATATGTCGCATGAATGACAGACTCAAGATTCAAAAACACCCAATAGTCTGTCATGGTAGTTTGAAAAATCATTTCCAAATAAATGAGATGAAAAAAATTTAAAACTAAATAAAGATAAAGTCCTAAGCTCAGAAACAAACAAAAATTAACCATACAAATAAAAGATAAGCCAATGTTGCTTAATAGTAGTTGACGTAAAATTGAGGTGCTGATATTAAGCTTAATATGAGTTAAGCATGTCCAAGAAAATGAATATAGGAAAAAGTATCCAAAAATTGTTTTTAGATTTCAGCATTTTATGTTAGAGAAATTGCACAATCAAACTGGAACATACCCAAAGCAGGGAGGAGGGTCTGCAAACCATGTCTTAGGGAATCAGGAATATTTGTCTTGGGTAAAGATATTCTGTTTGGGGGAGGAAGGAGGAGGAGGAAGAATATATAATAATGTTTCTGAAATGCTTGAAGGATCCTCATGGAGTTAGAAGTCTTTAACAAAGGACCAAAGGGTTAATTTACAGAAGTCAAAATTCAGTTCAAAATGAGGAAGATCTTTATAATGAACAGAGCTATCCCCGAACTGGAGTGAGCTGCCTTGTGAGGTACTGTGCTCTATTATTAGAAGAATTTAAGTAGAGGTTAAAGAAAGTGCTAGAACCTGTGTATCAGAAACTTAAGTCATTATAATTATTTTTTTCTTTTTACACCATCCCCTGCATTAGCTTAGTGGTATCACTGCCCTGGTTATTTCAAGGTGGATACTGAGATTGATATAGGATCTTAAAATGACAAAGTAACAGCAAAGAACCAGCAAGCAGCTAAGGTTGCCCCATACGTTCCTTAAGTACTGTTCCTAAAATTCTCTCCATAATCATTTATTGAGCATCTGCCATGTGCCAGGCAAGCACTGAGCCAGGGTCCAGGATACAAACATGAAAAAAACATGGCTCTTCAGGAAACAGTTTTATTTGGGGCAATAACCCATGTAATGTTTAGGGTGATGTTTTCTTTATGCTAAAATGAACTTCATCTGTTTTAAATTCTTTATGGATTTAATGCTGTTCCATTTTGTTAGATGTTTTGATGTCCTTAGATCAGTTTTTATTAAACTCATGGCACACATAAACTAATTACTAAAACTTTGCAGTACACCAAAAAAAATATTTTTTTTTGCCACTATGACAAAAATAGGTATAATTTTGACTTATTTACAACGGATGGCTATTGTTCTGTTGGCCGCTGTCATTTCTTTTAATTTGACAATTTAAGGGAAAAGAGGTCAGTGCCCATGACTAAATAGTTAGGTATTGCATGTTTTAAAAATTCTTGTGGCACACCGGTTGCAAATTGCTGCCTTCGATGAAAGTTGTTATTGGTGAGCTACCGCTAATGTAGTGACTTTCAATCGAAACCTTTCAAAGTATGCATGCTAAGAAAATATTTTTATTGCATTCTATTTAAGTAAAGTAGAAAACGAATGAGTGTGTATTTGTTTCCAGCTCTTCCTTTATGCTACTGTCTTTGAATGTCTAGCAGGTTTATTCACTACTTGTACAAAAGGTAGCTCTAGCTTATACATTGAGCTGGTGAAATTTAAGTTCTGAAAACATCTCTGATAATTAGAGGCCCTTTGATGTGGAGTATTCCACATTTACTGTGTGAGCAGATGTTGGCCTGCATTAAGCATGAAGATGAAAAAGGAGTTAAATGGGAGGTTAACATTGCAGAAGGTTTCAGTGGTATCCAACGGTTTTTTGGACTCCCGTGTAGACATGAGGCAACTGGCAAATTATATTCCAGTGTTATTTGCTCCTTGACTATTTTGCAACTAACTGCTTTCTTTGTACTTTACAAATTACATCAAGTTCTTTAAAAAAAGAAAAAAAAAGAAAAAGCAGACTCTAAAGTTGCACTGAATTTGCTAAACCACCACAACCCATCTGTGTGCATAGGTGAGGAGGGTAGGGACATGGGATCCTTGACCAAGCCTGTACTGTACTTTTGGGACTGAAATGTGATCTTTTTCAACAGAAGAAAAGGCAGATTAACCACCCCCCCCACCCCACCCCGGAGAACAGCCAGGCTAGTTAGGAAGCTGACCACATTTTCATCTCTGCGTGTTGCTTAGGTTTGGCTGTCTAATGAATCTGCATTTGGGTGACTTAAATACTAGTATAAGAGTCATGTTCTTAGAAAGATTCATATCCATTTTCCAGAAGACCCATTTCCTTAAACAGAACAGCACAGCTGAGTTTAGGTTACTTTACTTCAGAATATCCAACTACTATTTAAAATAATAATGTCAACCTAGGACTATTTTTGTTTTAACATGTGTCAGCATTAAAACAAAGCCACTCTTGATGAAACCCACACTCTGTCACCGAAGGCACAACTGTAGGAAATCAGAGGGAGCATAATAATAACAACAGTGAACCACGGTATCACCAGGTTATGTGACACCTTCCTTCCTGCTTAGTGCAATTTTATGAAAAGGCAGAGAGGACTCTTTTTCAAAGTTGTATCTGTATGTGTTAGTAGGAACAGAATATCGATGTCTTCAGCAGTTGCTGGGATCTGAGAAGAATCACTGATCTTGCCAGTCCTAGTGATCCTTAGTTAGGGGTGGCTGAAATATCCATGCCTGGTGGTCTGATGGTCCCGGGAAGAGCACCTGTGGTCACATCTGGACCCTGGCTCTTGCAGAAGACTTTACTCACAGTAGTAGGAACTCACATTGAGCTGTTCATGGTTCCTCATAATGTTTAACAGTTATGTCATAAAGAAACAGAGAGAAAGGGCAGACTTGAAAGGCAGCGCAGAGGAGCCATGGAAATAAATCTCCAAGACTGACTTGTCTTTTTCAGCGTGTAATGAAGCCTGTTCATGACTGATACCCTTACCAGGCCATCTTATCCTTTCAGCCTCCTTTCATGCTCCCGTCATACAGCATGATACTATCAACCCAGGTAAGTCTTAATGCCACACATTTCAGAAAGCCAACTGAGAGAACTACAAATTTCACTGCCAGAAATTCCAAAGTACTGCTCCTATATGTTTAGTTGTGACTGCTAATGTGAGGGATGGACTAAAAAATACTGCATCATAATTAAGAAAGTTCTACAGTCCTGCAAAATTACTATAGGTGACTGCCTAATGATTCTTAATTACTTGCTATGGCTTTACTATAGCCCTGGACCTTTATATTTTTCTCAAATTCTATTGCAGACAATTAGACATTAATTCTGGCCAAAACTTTTCCTTCTTTTAATAGTTTTCAGATGTCCTGCATATAGTGTGGCCCAGATAAAATATGAATGTCTCAGGGATTAAAACTGTTCACAAGACATCAATATAAATGCCTTGTCATAAATGATGAATTCCAGGGAGGAACTCATGCTATTATTGCAAGAGGCTGTGGCTGCTCTCATCTCCCAGTATGACAGGAATCAATCTGAACTCCTACAAATGAAATGTACATTCTTATTCTGATAATGAGGTGACTAGAGAAGTTTTCTAACATCAAAATTCCAATTGGAGCTGGCATATAATAAGTTAAGGTCCACCCTTATAGATGATTCAAGATATCAACATTGGGTATAACGGCTCTTCCAGCTTCAATAAAGCATCTACAAAAGATTCCTGTTTCACTTGTATGCATGCATATAAGCCTAACCAATGGACACAGACACCAGGGAGGTGAAGGCATGAGTGTGGGAGGGGGGAGGTGCGGGGGCAGTGGGGAGATAAGGACACATTTGTAATACCTTAATCAATAAAGAAAAAAGAAGATTCTTGTTTAGTATCCTTGATGATGAATCTAAGTAGGACATTCATTGATATTGGCCTAAGAAAAAGACATCAGCCTGTCAGACTGTATTAAAATATTTAAATGAATTAATAGCTATTAATAATCATGTAACCTCTTAATTCAGACCAACCAAAGTCCCAGGCTAATGAGAGCCAAAGAGGTGTTGCATTAGGGCTACAGTCCTTCCCTGCTTATTGTAAGCCCTGAGCTATAGCCTCCTTTAAACTATAATTCTAGTGACTCTGGAGCCTGGTCCTTGGTGCCAGGTGACTTCCTTTAACTCCCTAAATAACTATGTTCCCCAGGGTCTGTATGACCATTTCCCATTGAACTGGACCTTGCTTCTCACCTCCCTTACTGGTCTTACCCTGGGCTTCCAGGGTTAACTGGACATTTATACCATGGCCAAGTAGAGCCAAATATTTTGAAACCCAGACAAGAAGACTTCCTGACATCCCTCAGGTCTGTCTTCTCTTTGACTACTAAGTCTGACCCAGATGGGAATGGGGGTTCCTCACCCTCCCTCAACACTTGTTTTGATTTTGCAACTCTTCTTAGCTTTTCAAAGGGCCCTGAGTTGGTACTGGCTTTTCTCCCAGGCAAAAGCTTCTATCACAGCATGGTTTTGTCTAACCCGTGTATGAGACCTTGAAGTGCATTACATAACCCAAAGGAAAAGGAATTTTCCAAGTGTCAGTGATCTAGGACATTTCAGATATGCTTACAGGCAAGACACTACAGAAGGTAACTACTGCCATTCTTTTTGCAGGTTCAAGCATGTGGCAAGTTTAAGAAATTATGCCTTTTAATATCTCTTAACTTGTAAATCAGGAATATGTTGCAGAAGTCACATTAAGTGGCATTGGTTGATCTTTATTCTTTTTATTTATTTATTTATTTAATGAGAGAGAGAGAGAGAGAGAGAGAGAGAGAGAGAGAGAGAGACATCAAGTTGTTGTTCCTTTATTTACACATTCATTGGTTGTTTCTTCTATGTGCCCTGACCCAGGATCAAACCCACAATCTTGGCTCATAGGGATGACACTCTAACTAACTGATCTACCCAAACAAAGACTTTATTTTTCTTTATTATTAAAATAGGTGAATTGGATGTATTCAGCTGGTACTAGTATATAGTAATACATCTCAAAAATCTTAGTAATAGCCATTAATGATTCTATTGCAATGAGTGCCAGGTGAGTTTTATTCTAGATGTAGTTCATCAATAATTAGAAAAAAATAATTTCCCCCAAGGATGTTTGCTAAAGTTGAGAGACTATATAACTACAATTTACATTGATGAAACTGTTGTATGAACCTGCAGGATGGCCTTTTCACCAAAAAAACTTCCACTTAACTTTTGAGAAGCCTGGGAAATAATGGCCAATGTAATCGCCAGAAGAGACCAACTGTACAGTCACCAACATATATACCTGGTTATCACCTACGAAAATTGGAGCTTAAAAGTAGAATCTGTGCTATTATTTTTGTGCCCTATCAGTTCTTGTATCTTGCAGAAGCATCTATGTTTGAATACATAATTGATGGCTGGGCTCTAGAGGTAGTATAATCTGAAACAGTGGTGTGCAAGTGTTCTGATGCGTGAGAATCACCTAAGGAGTTATTGAAAGAGCAGGTGTCCAGGCTCTACTGTGAGAGATTCTGGTTCAGTAGTTTGGGGGCAAGGCTCAGTAATTCTGAATTCAAAATAAGCACCCAGGTGATTTTGATGCTGGTTCCATGTAACACACTTTGAAGAACTGAGGAACGAGCATGGGTTTTGAAATCAAATAGATTTCAAATCCTAATTTAACCATTTATTTGTTTGTAGCTTTAGGCAAGTCATTGCACTCTCTCAGTCTCCGTTTCCTCATCTGTAAAATGAAGCTATACAATAATAATCTTATAGGATTGTTGTAAATACAGTGGTGCCTTGACTTAGGAGTTTAATTCGTTCCGTGATGGAGCTCGTAACTCAAATTACTCGTATGTCAAATCAATTTTCACCATTACAATGAATTGAAATGCCATTAATCTGTTCCAGACACCCAAAAAAACACCGCAATTGCTTTGTTAAATGTTTTTAAATAAGACAAATGTATTTAAAAATAACGAATATTGTATAAACACACAATACTGAACAATAGTATGTAGTGCAATAAACTTGTTTTATTAAGTTTAATGTACAGCATTTACCTTGGAGATCAAACGACTTAAAGATGCTGATGGAGTTGGAGGAGAAAGGCTGAACTGAATAACTGAATAACTCAATCTTATTTGCTGATTTTTGTCCTTTTCACCACGCTTTCATCTACAGGAGTTTTCGATAAAAACCTGTCCAATGAGATCTGTTTCATCCTCCCTTTCAGAATATTTCTGAAATGAGTTAGGCAAGTGTCATTAAACAGCTCCATCGCACGCCCAGTTGCAATTTTTTCTGGGTGCTTCTTTTGAATAAAGTCTGAAAGTTTCTCCCACATTCCCAACATTTCCTTCATCTCACCATGTCTGACAACGGAGTGAAAGGAGGTCCTCTTTTTAAAATTTTTGAACCAGCCCCAACTGGCTTTAAACGGCTTGCCCAAGGCCTCGTCCATTGAAGTGCCTGGGGTCTACTACAGCAAATCAGCGTAAATAGCTCGTGCCTTCTCGCAGATTGTTGCCTTCGTCACGGTATCTCCTGTGAGCTGCTTCTCCGTTAACCACACCATTAGCAGCTTCTCCATATTTTCATGGATAGATGTCCGCTGTTTAGAAACTATCTTAACGCCCTTGGCTGGAGTTGTAGCCTGTATCGACTCCTTCTGCTTCAGTATGGTGCAGATCGTGGAAGTGCTACGCTCGTACTGCTTTGCCAAGTTGATTACAAGCACACCTTGGTCATGTTTTTCGATAATTTCTTTCTTTAATTCAATGCACATCATCCGCTTCTTCTCCTCAGCACTATCCTTTGCACTTACTTTCTTCAGATCCATGGTTGAAAAAACGAAGTTTTGCAAAATTACTGCAAGCACAAATGTGAGCACAACACTGATGCTTCAACTAAGAGCTAACCGCTTAAAGTGAACGAGTGAGACACGTGATGCTGGGCTGATGTTGTAGCGTTCACTGTGATGTTTGCTGCGCCAACTAGCAGTGGGGTATCTGAAGCTGGCTCATAACCCGAATTGTAGCTCGCAACTCAAAGCAAAAAATCGGCCGAGAGACGGTATCTCGAAAAACTCGTTAGTCGGGACACTCGTAAGTCAAGGCACCACTGTATAGAATGAAATCTGTATAGAAGGTACATGGGACATACATTAAGTGCTGATAAATGTTTGTTTTCTACTTAAGGTTCTTGGTGGGGTAAGTCAAAGACTCAATGATAAGATGAGACTATGGGGAAACTCAAAGGCATTATTCATACATGACTATGAAATTTATTGCCCAAACTGGGATACTTCTGAAAGTGAAAGGAGGTACTGTTAATTGCATAAACCCAGGACTATATAGTCACCTTAATTATTAGTCAGATAAAAGACCACGTAATTGCATGACTTTACCCCAATCTACTCTCCATTCTTAAAGTTAGAGAGTTGGATGTGTTCTTTGCCGTTGTTTTCTTGGCAAAAGCTTCTCAACCACTGTTAGTAATCTTGCAGTCAGAATCTGCCCTTAATGCATTTTGACTGTCTCTGCAATGCCTACTATTAATACCATGTAGTGAATATAGTAGGTTCCTCAGAAGATAACTTTGAATGATTAAATGATATAGTTTCTCTGTTAATACAGTTATCCCCAGGTGGATCAGTTGCTTGGAGCATCATCCTGTGCACCAAGCAGTTGTGGGTTTGATTCCAGTCAGGGCATATACTATACTTAGGTTGTGGGTTTGATCCCCAGTAAGGGGTGTGCAGGAGGCAACCGATCAATGTTTCATTCTCACATCAATGTTTCTCTTTCTCCCTTACTCTCTCTCTAACAAAATAAATAAAATTAAAATCAATAAAAATATTTTTTTAAAAAAATAAGAAATGACAGCATTTCTCAAAGTGTCACTACAAACCCCTGGGGTTGACTGTGAGGTCAAATCTATTTTATTAATAATACTAAGACATTATTCATCTTTTTTCATTGTTTTGACATTCACAGTGATAAAAAACAATGGCATGTTAGAAGCCAAGATGGCAGCGGTGGCCAGAGTGTCCTTGAGGCACCGGTTCCCGGCAGCGGCCTTCGGCGGCGCCTGCCTGCAGGCCTGCCGAGGGGCCCAGACAGCTGCTGCCACCGCTCCCCGAATCAAGAAATTTGCCATCTACCAATGGGATCCAGACAAAGCTGGAGATAAACCTCGTATGCAAACTTATGAAATCGATTTGAATAAATGTGGTCCTATGGTGTTGGATGCTTTAATCAAGATTAAGAATGAAATGGATTCTACCTTGACCTTCCGAAGATCTTGCAGGGAAGGTATCTGTGGCTCCTGTGCAATGAACATCAATGGAGGCAACACTCTAGCTTGCACCCGGAGGATTGACACCAACCTCAACAAAGTCTCAAAAATCTACCCTCTTCCACATATGTATGTGATAAAGGATCTGGTTCCTGATTTGAGCAACTTCTATGCTCAGTACAAATCCATTGAACCTTATTTGAAGAAGAAGGATGAATCCCAGGAAGGCAAACAGCAATATCTGCAGTCCATAGAAGATCGAGATAAACTGGATGGGCTGTACGAGTGCATCCTCTGTGCCTGCTGCAGCACCAGCTGCCCCAGCTACTGGTGGAATGGAGACAAATACTTGGGACCTGCGGTGCTCATGCAGGCCTATCGCTGGATGATCGACTCCAGAGACGAGTTCACGGAGGAGCGCCTGGCCAACCTGCAGAACCCCTTCTCTCTCTACCGCTGCCGCACCGTCTTGAACTGCACAAGGACCTGTCCCAAGGGGCTGAATCCAGGAAAAGCTATTGCTGAAATCAAGAAAATGATGGCAACCTACAAGAAAAAGAAAGCTTAAGCTTAACTCTTCTCATGCTAACCGTGACCTGTAACCAGCTCAGCTGGACATAATTTATATCTAATTTGAGTTTCCATGACTACAGCATGTGAAATAAAGTTTTAAGAAAAAAATAAATGTTATTCTACTTTATTAACAAAAAAAAAACACACCAAGCAATGGCAGGTAAAAATTCTGGTGCCTTAGCAGAATCAAGCCAGTGGCACTAACCTATGCTGCTGGTCATTAATTACATTCTTCACCTCCATTCATGTCCATTAAAAAAAGGAAAGAAAAAGCCAGTTTTACTTCTGAATACCCTTGATGAAGCAGTATAACTGACCAACTTCATTAAATTTTGACGACCCTTGAGTACTTGTCTTTCAGTATTTTGTGTGACAAAATGGGAAGCATACAAAAAGCATAGCTGTGTACCAAAGTAGGGGGATTATCACAAGGAAAAGCACTTATGCAATTATTTGAGTTGTAATAATGGAATATTTCACATGAAAAACTGACTGATGGGTAAAATGTAAGTTATTCAGAATTGGGAATTTGGCAGATACTTCCTCAAAAATAAAGTGAACTTACCACGTCAAGGAAAACAATGGATCACATTTCTTGCCAATGGTAAAATTTGAGCTTTCAAGAGAAAATTAGAATTTTAGAAAGCCATCAGGAATTTGTCAAGTTCTCTATACTTAAAGGTTTTTCTGTGGAAATTGATAGTGATATTAGTGAGTATTATTTTGTGATATAACATAATAAAATAGGTCAACATTTAAAAGATTTGCATAACTCAGTGAATTCTATTTTCCAAATAATTAATGCATGATGTTACATAATCCTAAATACATAAGTGATCCATTCAAAGTGTGGATTAGGTCAGTAGTTCATAATACTGTATATCATATTTGAAAACTGCTAAGAGAGTAGATCTTACAAGTTCTTATCACAAGAAAAAAAATTCTGTTACTATGTATAGTGTATATGATAACTAGATTTATTGTGGTGACCATTTCACAATACATACAAATATTGAATGACTATTTTGTACACCTGAAACTAATATAATGTTGTATGTCAATTATACCTCAATTTTTTAAAAAGTGTAGGACAGTCCAATAGACTTTAATGTAACAAAGAAGGAAAAGTTTATTAATGTGGTTTCAGAACTTATATTGTAACTAACCTTTAAGAAGCTATGGCTTTGTTGAGTTTTAATGTAGTCAGAGAATATTCACAATTATCTGGAGAGGTTATTAAAATACTCCTCCCTTTTTCAACTATATATCTATGTAGGACCAGATTTTCTTTATATATTTCAACCCAAACAACATTTTGCAACAGATTAAATACAAAAGGAAATATGAGAATTCGTTTGTATTTAATTAAGCCAAACATTAAAGGGATTTACAAAATTATAAAGCAATGTCATTTTTCACACTAAATCTGGAAAATATAGTTAATTTCCAGAAAAAGTATTTATAACTGCCATTTTAAATTAATTAATATGTTTCAATTTTTTCAGAAGTAATTTAGAATACATAGACATATACCAGTATAATATGTTACATAAATATCAATATAAATAAGAAAATATTATTGGACTCTTCAGTAATTTTTAAGATATAAAGTTTCCAGAGTTATGGTATATTAATAAAATGGAGTTCTTTGAAACAGAGAAATTTATAAGTACTTACTGGAACTCTCTCTATTATATATTGTTAAGTAAATAAACTGAGTTGCATTATAATATGTACAGTAGGCTTCCATTTGTATAAAAATAGAGGGAAATAAAAATTAAATAAAAAAATACATATATATATATATATATATATATATCCATCCATATGTATACTAGAGGCCTGGCTCATGATATTCATACACTGGGGGGGAGGGAGAACTGCTGTGGAGGCAGGAGAGGCTCCCACCACCCCTGCTGCGCTTGCCAACCTTGAGCCTGGCTCCTGGCTGAGCAGCGCTCCCCCTGTGGGAACACACTGACCACAAACCACCGGGGGCAGCTCTTGCGTTGAGCATCTGCCCCCTGGTGGTCAGTGCGTGTCATAGTGACCGGTCATTCTGCCATTTGGTCAATTTGCATATTAGCCTTTTATTATAAAGGATATACACATACATATATACATTATTACTTATGAGTAGAAATTTCTTACATATCCTAAACTGTGGTTATATCTGGGAAAGTGGCCTTGGGTGTGAGGAGATGGGAGAATAGCTCTTCATGGTATGTCCTTCTGTATATAAAATTTTTTTACAATAGACTTTTGCAATTGAAAACACTATTTCATAATTTAAAAACAGAAACCATATCCAATATTAGATAAAAATACTCAGTAGGACAATTGGTAATAGGCCTTGGGCATTCCTAACATTGAGTTTGTGCTAACTTTGGTTCATTAGATATTCAAAGAAATACCTTCTTTTGTGTTCACAGTCTCAAATTTTAACTTCAGCCATTGCAAATAAGTACTTTTTGTCCTGCTTCCTATCTTTCTGCAAATATTTATTTTTCATTAATGTTAAGCAATTCTACTGGCAGTGCTTATTTCTGTTAAAGTGGAATGGCAAAATTTTACAGACAGGAAATGTCTTTTCTTGCTAAGATTCAGTTATTGGAAGAGGGAAAGACAGACAAGTAGAACATGAAGGACAGAAAAGATAAGAATCCTGGCAGAAATTACCAAGAAGAATAAGGGAACGGATTAAGGGGGGAAAGGTTATAATGGGAGAGAGGAATAAGGCCAGAGAAGGTGATGGAGGAGAAAGAGTTAAGAACAGCCTGGAAAGAAACCAGGAGAGGAGGAGGCAGAATTAGTACAAGGTCAGAGAGCAAGCACTTAGAGATAAGCAGAAAAGGGAAAGAAAAATATAAATCGAAACAAGGGCAAACTGAGTTGAAAACAAAAAAGCAGTTTATTGAAGAGAAATGGCCCCCTCAGCAAGTAACTGAGGGAGGGCTCACTTCGGCTCCAAGAGAAATGGGAGTGAAAATCACTAGACAGATATCCAGTGGAAACTGAGAAATTGAATAGGACGTGACACTTGACAAGAGGAGAGCCGAAGTATTTTGATTGAGTCAATGGGATTCTTTATTTAAGATAGAAATTCTGGGTAGATAGTTTCCAGGCACAAATAATGGGCATGTTCACTTTCTCTGTTCTGTCTGGAAATCTGAAAGCATAGGGAAGGCGACCTTGGGCGTGATGGTGGGTAAAAAGACAGAAAGGGAGAAACTTCTGTGTTCCCTTATCCTGTGAGGAGGAGAAAGAGAGCGGCTTCTGAAAGAGTCCTTTATCCACTGGCTGCGCAGCTGGCTTCTGAGTCTGTCTCTCCAGCTGAGCGTCGCCAGTCACTTCTGACCCAGACAGTCCCTGACAAACAGCGTTCCGCCCACCAGCCTCAGGCTGTGGCCAAAGGCTGTGGGAGGTGGGGCGTAAGCAGAACAACACCCTCTAGACTAGAATATTAGGGAAATGGAAATTTTGAGAGAGAAGGGAAAGAGGGGATTGGCGTAGCAAAAGTGAAACTTCCACAATAGAAAAAAGTTTGGGTACAGAAATTGGGGAACAGGTAGAAAGAGGAGC
This sequence comes from Myotis myotis, assembly GCF_014108235.1. Classification (NCBI taxonomy): domain Eukaryota; kingdom Metazoa; phylum Chordata; class Mammalia; order Chiroptera; family Vespertilionidae; genus Myotis; species Myotis myotis. Next base: position 53,697,011 of record NW_023416313.1, on the reverse strand, counting down.
ACTTAAGAAAGTACAGAATCACTCAACTGCATTTTGACTTATTATTCATTTTAATGAGTGTTATTTATTCTGTGATGCTAAAGAATTTGGGGGTTCTAGGTCATCATTTTGTTTGCGTTGTTATCACATCCTGGATCCTAGATCCTCTGATTTGATCTCTTAAGGCTGAGCTTTGGTCGCTATTGTCTCCTCTTTGCAAACCCCTGGTTGTGTCAAAGGGTTAGACAGCAAGTTACCCAAAGCACTGAAAGAACTAGCTGCACAGGGATAATTTGCTGATGTGCCAGTGTAATATTTTATTAGCCTACAGTAGATATCAGGATGAACATCTATAAAAAACAAGGCCGAGTCAATTTAGTTACATTCTTGTCCTTAGGAGCAGTTACCTCCTGTCCGTATGCTATCAGTCTATAGAGGAACTATTAATGTAATAGTCCTAATATTGGGCCGCTCTTCACCATGAAGCAAGTGTTCTCAAGTGATAAGAAAACTGAGCAAAGGTTAAAAGATTACAATACAAATAAATTATGCAGAAACATCTGGGGTGAGTGATTCAATGTAGTTGCCGATTTATTCCTTGAAGCACAAGAATATTTTTATTGTAGTTGTTTTATGTGGAAATCACATTAAACAACATAATTTGTTCTCCTTTTTAAAGAGTGTATTCTGGTTACATTTTTTGCCTTTCCTTTATTACTCAGGGTTAATTATTGTTAAATTAAGTTATTTTCCATCACAACTATATAGTATGATCTGGACCCGATAAAAGGGTACAAACATTTTTGCTCCTATGTTTGATCTCTAGATCAACTGGGTGTTTCAGGATTTTCTCTTGAATCTCCTCTTTTAAGCTTTCTGTCCCTCTCCTTGGTGCCAGGCTATCAGCAGCTGCCCCCCCCCCCCCCCCCCCCGCCAAACAAACAAACAAAACAACTTGCTATCTCTAATGTCTGAAGGCCTTGGAAGTCAAATAGCTATGTGTGCGAAAATGATGGATAAGGTGCCAGGAAAGAGGCCCTGCATCAATACAGGACTGAAACACCTGCCCTTCAGTGGGTCACATTTGTTGGCCTATTGGTTTTAGTGTGTGAACTTTATGGCATCATTTGCATGCTTATAGTTATTTCTGTTTTATTTTCTATTTAATCTGTGATCTTGTTAACAGAGATGACCAGGTGAATTGAGGGAAAATGAAATACTTGGAACATATATTGAGGAAATCCTAGCCAGTTGTTAAAGCTTATGGAGCACAAATTTGACAGTGAAAATAATGTTTATAGAAACAGAGGGCAGATTACCCCCTAAACAAATCAAGACACACTTATTACTCTCAAAAATCAAATTCATGGTCATTTTACAAAATACCAGAAGCAAAGAAAAAGGAAACAAAATAAATATCTTAAAAAGATTACCAAATATACCCACTATTAATATTAAGATATTTCAGGAACCACCATTTAAATAACTGCTAGTTTACTTATCATGGATGCCTTCATACAGGAATGTATTCCTTCACAGCATCCAAATGGATGGAGAGAATTGCTATTATAGAATGTATATGCTTCAGGGAAATCTGCTCACTAGTGATCTTCCTCAGATCCTTGAGAGAAAAAAACACACACACACAATTTTTATTCATCTGCTTCTGAAGTAGATAAAAAATAGCAAGGAATTTTTTTTTAATATATTTTATTGATTTTTTACAGAGAGGAAGGGAGAGAGATAGTTAGAAACATCGATGAGAGAGAAACATCGATCAGCTGCCTCCTGCACATCTCCCACTGGGGATGTGCCCGCAACCCAGGTACATGCCCTTGACTGGAATCGAACCCGGGACCTTTCAGTCCGCAGGCTGACGCTCTATCCACTGAGCCAAACCGGTTTTGGCAGCAAGGAATTTAAAATAAGATTAGATCGCTTATCACACTTATTAGCATTTATTAATTCTAGTTAAATGAGTTTCTATAAGAGGAGAAACTTCCATTTAAAACTTTAAAATAGGGGGATGAAGGCCAGAGCTGGGTGGAGGGGGCGTCTGGGAGAGGTCAATGGGGGGCAAGGGGAGGATATATGTAATACTTTCAACAATAAAGATTTAAAAATATATAAAATAAAGTGAGGCATACTTCTCCCAGAGATTTGGGGTATCTGTGAGAAAGAGTGTAAATGCAATAAGTTAAAGGAACAGAACTCATCTGTGGGACATTTCAGTCATCTCAGGTGTGCCAGTCACAGGCTTTCTGACCTTGGGGCTAGTCCAGTGACGGCGAATCTTTTGAGCTCGGCGTGTCAGCATTTTGAAAAACCCTAACTTAACTCTGGTGCCGTGTCACATATAGACATTTTTTGATCTTTGCAACCATAGTAAAACAAAGACTTATATTTTTGGTATTTATTTTATATATTTAAATGCCATTTAACAAAGAAAAATCAACCAAAAAAATGAGTTCACGTGTCACCTCTGACACGCGTGTTACAGGTTCGCCATCACTGGCCTGGCTTGTCTAAGCCTCGGTTTCCTCACTGGTAGGATGAAATGGTTGCATGAGGAGACCTCGGAGAACCACAGGATGCCACACTTGGAAGGAACCTTGGAAGAGTCAGCATTAGAATGTTGATTTGTCCAAAAAGCCAAGCCAAGGATATCCTTCAGTTAAAACACTGGCCCAACTACCTATAGAGGAAAAAAAAAACCAATACTTTCTCACTTTCATGATCACAGCTGCTGGTTTCATTTCTGTGTAGGAACCCCCTGCTGTGACGTACAGGAAGGATGCTTGAAATAGAAGGGAAAGCAGAAACTCCAGGCAATATAGGAAACACCAAGTGAACCTCTATGCCTGCAAGGGGGCCCTGGCTATTTATTGTTCTGGGTAATTTGGAAGGAAAGTTATTTAACCATATCCACTTCCTCAAATCATACCTTCCTTAAGTGATTGGTCTGTCTACAGGATATTGAACATGCGAGCCTAAATTTCAACATAAAACTTCCCTAAGAATTTTCTTAGAATAGAAATAAATATTGTCACCTACTATCAGAGGTAAATTGGAATTTTGTGTTATAAATGTACCAGTTAAACAAAAATAGTTGCAGGGGAGGAGGCATCAAGTAGAAAAGCTCTTCAACAAGGATTGTAATAGAGATAACTTGCAAAGAGAATAGATTCACGGAGATTTATGAGTGGCTAGTTCAAGCCCATCTGAAGTGCCATTTTATTTTGCCACTTATGTAATTGGTATTGGTATGAACATGCTGCCCCAGATTCATCATTTCTCTGCTTGGTTGCTTATGCTCCAAGCTATTTTCAGTAGCCCTGGCCATCTTTAAGGCTGGGTCTAGAATAGCAGTTTTAGATCTTTTTCTTTTTTACAACTCCCAATAGAAATACATGTTAAAACATGAACTAGTACTCACATATGTGAATATATGCATGTATGTATATAAGTAAATATACCCAAAAAGAGTCTCAGGAAATAATACACTCACCATATGGGCTCTGAGACTTTCTATTTTAGTCTGTGCTGCTTTATTTGTTGAAATGCTATGGCAACCCACTTTATTGACTCTGCAATCACAGCCCACAGTTGGAAAAACACTGTCCTAAATTAATAATAATGATGGTGATATATATTATAATATGGCATGATATCCTATATAGTAAAAGCATAGTATGCAAATTGTCCCCTCAACTGGGAGTTCGTCCAGGGGGCAAGGCCAGCTAGGGGAAGGGAGGGAGGCTCTGGTCGGCAGCCAGCAGCTGCTAGGGACCCTACCGGTGAACGAATTTCATACACTGGGCCTCTCGTTAATACAATACAAGCATCAACCAACAGAACCCTGAGCATTATTTAACGTAGACTAGGAAAGGTATGAAGGAATTCTCTTACAGTCCAGGGGAATTTTCTGAGATAACAGTTGACAACCACTTTAAAGACTCTTTGTCCTCATTTCACCTGTGTTTCTGACTCATCTAAATAGTGTTGCCTTAGATGTTTGAAAGATATGCTTCTATATGAATTCTGACCTTAACTGGATCTGGGAGTTAGAAGAAAATTCAACTGTATAACACACCATTATTTTATGAATTAAGAAGGGAAAAAAATGCTGTCAGTTTTAATTGTAAAATGCCATCAATTACATGACATATCTCCATTTTAGAGATGCTAAAATCTGGATGGAAAATAAGCATTTTAAAATCAACACTGGGCTAATCATTCCCTGGGAGGACTCAGGGCTTCTAGGTCCTCTGCTCTTCCCTTGATAGAACCAACAGGGGTTTTCTTATGCATGGGGAAGATGAGCAGGATTGTGTTTTACTTAATTGTATGCAATTTCATAGAATTATGAAGTTGAAAGGCATCCTCAGTGATAATGTAGATTATACCTCCTCATGTTAGAGTTGAAGAATCTGACACTGAAGAAAGTGACGTAACTTGCCCCAGATAACATACCAAAACAAGACAAAAATAGGTGAAAAACAAACAAACAAAAGAACTAGGTCATCGTTAGGCTGGAAAGGAGAAATCCTAGCACAGAGAAAATCAAGGCTGGAACCAAAAACTTCTTGTCTGTTTATTCCACCTCCTCAGTTCTCGGTATGGGATTGGTCATATCAAAACAAGGGACCATAGGCCCCTTCTATCTTATGGATTCAGTATCTCCATTCTGTGGGCCAAGATAAATTATTGCCAGACACTGTCTTCTTCAAACATATATTTAGTCAAGGTATTTGCCCTTTTCAAGAACCCAAGAGCTACCTTGGTTTCCATCTAATTATTTTCTGTCAGACCATCAGAACCTTCCACTATCAACTTAATTTGCTTATTTATAATTATATCCCACCCATTTCCCATAAGGATATACATATATTTAGTTAATCCTCATCCAAGGATATTTTTCTATTGATTTTTAGAGAGAGTGGAAGGGAGGGAGGGAAAAAGAGAGAGAAACAGCCACATGAGACACATCAATTGGTCACCTCCCGCACACACCCCAACCAGGGCTGAGGATCAAACCCGCAACCCTTTGGTGCACAGGCCAATGCGCTAGCCACTGAGTCACACTAGTCAGGGCCCATAGGATATTTTTATCAGCCTTTCTACCTAGCTAACTTAATCCAGTCATACTGTCCTCATTCTCATTGATTCTTGACCAAGTCCCAATCTGCTGTTAAGTAAATTCCCTTGACATCATCTATGTGTGGTGTGAGGCTTCCCACTTCAATTGCTTTACAAATATTCCTCATGCCAATTCCTGTCCACCTTTTCTTTTTTTTTTTTTTTTTTTTTTTTTTTAAATACATCCTACTGATTTTTTACAGAGAGGAAGAGAGAGGGATAGAGAGCCAGAAACATCAATGAGAGAGAAACATCGATCAGCTGCCTCTTGCACACCTCCTACTGGGGATGTGCCCGCAACCAAGGTACATGCCCTTGGCTGGAATCGAACCTGGGACCTTTCAGTCCGCAGGCCGACGCTCTATCCACTGAGCCAAGCCAGTCAGGGCCACCTTTTCTTTTTAATCCAACATTTATATCCCTCTGGAAACACTCTTTAATTAATGTTGTTTTGCCGGGGCTGACCAGCGGTGAACCCTAAGTGAGGGATGAATGGATTACTCTGACACAATGTTTGCTGTGAAAGAGAGGACTAAGGGACTGCCTGGCTAAAGGAACCAGACAGCTTCAATTGCCTGCCTCCTTAGGTTTTATTATAGCAGTGTTTGAGGTAAAGTTTATCTTTTAGATACAATCAGTAGGGTAAATAATATTGGGAGGACACATGTGTCTGCAATGTCCTTTAAGCAAGGACACAAAGATTAAGCATAAGGATTCCAGTAAACACCCAGGGGTCTGCACATGCAGACTTATTTGGAAAGGCCAAGGAATAATTAGGGGCACTGCCTTCGGCACTCCCCTAATTTGGAATTCTGATAAACAGGGCAGGTGGCCTTCTGTACACTTTCCTTTTTTCAGAATGTCCTTCTTACAAACTTTCCAACCAAATCTCATGTGCTCCCCAACATTGTTTTGTGCTCTCTGTGTACATTCCTTTCAGAATGCTTTCTAGCTTATCTCAACTTTTACAAGTGTTCCTTTAAGGTTACCACTTTTACACTTCCCATGACTTTGAAGGTGATGCTCCTTCTGAAAAGTTCCCTGATTCATACGGCCCCTGTCCTTAAGGAGCAAACCATTTAGAAGGAAGGAATAATCAAGTTCATACACACACTCCTCACCGAGACACAGGAAGGGACACATAAACACAATAGTAAAGCTTTTTGAATGCTGATTCATGAAGGATTAGTTCATCACCTGACAAACAGCCAAAGATATGGGATATTTGACTAAATGAGAGAGCTTGACCTACTGTCCCAACACTCACTATCTGCATGTTAATACTTACCCCATACTTAACTATTTCCAGTGACTCAAGGATGGTCTGTCACACCTCTGTGCCTACATTTATAACCTTCTTAGCCTAGAGCACCCCTCACCACTTTCTTCACCTGGGTTGCATACATCCTTTCTGAAATCAAGAGAAGTTATTTTTTACCACACTTTGTCCATGTGCCCCTTCATTGTGCATCCATGGAGCCATGGAGCCTGAGTGGCTATGGCCACCATAGTATCACTGTATCATAATTATCTGCTCACATGTTTCCATTCTCAACTAGCCTGAGAGGTGCCAAGCTCCTCTTTGAATCTTTAGCATCTATAATGGTGCTGAGAACTATAATTTGTGATCAATTCATATTGTTCCAGGAAAACAAGAAGCAAATACATTTGAAAGAATTGGTATATATATCCACCATGGGAGGGAATGACACTTTCCGGGGTTAGAGAAACAGAGCCACAGTTAGTTCTCTTAGTTAGAAGTTATTCTTAGAGGCAGGTTGCTCTTTAGAGTTGTCTTTGGTGTGGAATAAGTCACATAAGTTAGTTAGCAATATGTTAGAGAAAAATATCATCTTCTAAAAGGTTAGAGCCAGCTGGACTTCTGTTCAATGACTCATCAGTCACCTTTGAAATGTTGTTTCTCTCTTTATGCTGCAGCATAATATCGCCTAGGCTGGCAACATAACTCTTGTTATGTTGATTTGCTCATTTTCTCTTGAATTGTCCTTTTCTTTACTCTTTAAGTCTAATTATAGGCGTATTAGCTTTAACAGAGTTCTATTAATTCATTTCATTTCACTTATTCTCTGCTATCATCCCCACCCCACTTACAATGTTTTCAGAGCAAGGGAAGGGATCCTCATAAAAAAGAACAAGGTAATTGAAATATATATATATATATATTGATTTCAGAGAGGATGGGAGAGGGAGAGAGAGATAGAAACATCAATGATGAGAGAGAATCATTGACTGGCTGCCTCCTGTACGCCCCACACTGGTGATCAAGCCCACAACTTGAGCTGAAGTTTATTTTCAAATACTTAGTGATTAACTTGAATATGAATCAATTGGCTTTCTGTGATTCATAATCTGAGAGGTATTCCTTTTACTTTGAACCACACAAGAAGGACATCTCTGGAGAAACTATTGCCATTTTCTAGCTTTGCTAGACGTTAGGAAGTTTGGTCCAGAGGAAATGTAATAGAGCCACATAACATCTGTGGAATGCCACATGCATTGTAAGGTTGATGTAAAGGACACCTGAGTTACACAAAGCTTGATTTCACCTCCCCTGCCATTTGCCACCTGGGCATTGTTGGGCAGATTACTTCCATGCTTCCCTTTCCTCATCTGTAAAATGGGATTTAAAACACTTGCCTCATAGAGTTGTTATGAAACATGTATGAGAAATAGTATATGTAAAGGCTCATGTATACTCAATGTCAGGTACATATTAAATCTTCAAAATGTTGGTTATTACTAGTCTCACTTCCAGGCTATTTTATAAAATTGTTACCTTCTTAAATATTTTTTGTTAGTAGCTCCCATTAGTTAAAGATTTAAATTTGTAAAACACAGTCAATAGCCTGTGGGGCTTTGGCACCAGCACTAACATTGTAAATCTAAGATTTCTTATGTAACTTATTCTGTTTTGTTTATTATTTGTGACTTGCTGCTGGCTCACCCTGTGCTGAGCACAAGCATTATCACACGGTTGAATCACTCGTGGACCCAGCATAATGTTACTGATGTGCAGCAGAGTCCCTTGTATGCAGAGTCCTTGATAAAGCTCTCTGGTGGTTTCTTTTGGCTGAAACAATTACTGTGGGAAATTTCATTGATCCAGGAAAGCCTGACCTGGGGTGACAGCATTATAAAATGACTTACAAATCCAGAGAGCAGTTTCCAAATTATTTTGTTCAGGATATATAGAAAGACAGTGTGGGGTAAGTCAGCGGAAAACAAGAGGAATTTGTTCCAAAAATATAGTCATGCCTATGTAGACCGTGAAGGATTACCGCAAGGTTCTGTTTATAGATCAAGGTTGTGGGGCACAATCTGTAGGCAGCAAGTCTATTTAAGAGAATGTGGCATTTTAGAAAGTTGTTCACAGTCTAGTTTTTAGTGAAAAGACAAATGCTGAAATACAGAAAAATCTAGATATATAAATATTAAAATGCAAAAAGGACATGGTGGTTTTTTTTATTTACATGTCTTTTTAATTTTTAAACAAGCATATATACATATTATGAAATAAGATATAGGTCACATAAAAGAGAAAGTGAATGTTGTTCAAAATTTATCTGCATGAAGTTCAAGGACTTCAAAAACAGTTCATATCAACTGGGAACAATCATTTAAGTACTGATATAACAGTGAAAGGAAAAGCTTGCAAGAATACTCAGCAACACCCACGAATATAAGATAGATGTCTACATTTGTTCCTATTCATAAGGGTAAAACACCTTCCACAAAATATTTTCAAAGGCACTTTTGCCAGGATCATTGAGACCAACATGCATCCTGCTATATTTCAGAAAAAAACAGTTATTGGAAACTGTGTTACTTAATTAGAAAAATTATGATCCTACCATAAAAAAAGAAGAGTCTTCCTGTCATTGCAAGGGAGTAACTCAGAAGCCTCTTGGTAAAGAATGGGTTCATTCTACTAGTAATAAGCTTGCCGAGCTTATTCTAAAGCCAGAGGATTAAAAACTGAACAAACAAATAGAATTTTGCCAAGAAAAATTCATAAAAAAATATTATTGGCCATACGAAGAAGAGACTTTCAAAGAAAGAGTAAGGTTGACTTGTCTTCCAAAGTTAAAATCTTAGTAGATTGCACAAAATAAAAAAAAAAATGCAAAGAATTGCTGTGTAATTGCTTACCATCAAAGAACAAAGCATGCTAAATGTCAGGCCACAGAATCTTACAGACCTCAACTTTTTCCTAAACCAAGAAGGATAAAGACAGTCATAAAGTAAAGAATGCTTTGTGTTTTTTTAATTTTGATTTAGATTAAGATAGCAAGATAAAACTGGGAACAATCATTTAAGTACTGATATATCAGTACTTTACTGATATAACATTTCTTTACTAAATGATATAACATTTCTTTACTAAAATGAAGCTAAACAATTTTGAAGGTGAACTCTGTTGGCAAGAAGCCATTAGACACTGAACTTCCATTAGACCTCTGTTAAAGTAGAACTCCACGTTAGAAAAGGAAAACCTAGATGTATCCACCTTGAGAGAAGTATCTATTAATTCCACACCTGCTAGTGGGTGAGCCTCACCCTCTTGTCCATTAAAAGCTTATGATGGTTGAGGGCAAGTGAGTCTGAGGGAGAGGAAAGATACGGGTATGGCAGGGAAATAAGGTATGATGCTGGTTTGTTCATTTTTGTATGGCGGTTTCTTTCATATCCGAGTCTTTCATGATTGAGAAAGTAGAGCATAGGTTAATTATATAGTTCTTCATTCTAATGTTTTGTGATTAGCCTCTACTTTTTCCTGGCACTCTAAATACTGCTTATCTTGAATGACAAATTATATGTTCTGTGAGTCATTGATCTTTCTTCGTTATTAATGCTTTTTGATCAGAAATCCCTGGATAAGTGGACCCCTCCAATAGTCCAAACAGAGACAGGCAGTGATATTTCTAGTCTTTCATTTGTGGAGTTTTCAGCAGTGGGATACAAGGGAAATTTCAAGTTGTTAAATACATTTTTAGTTGAATAAAGGATTATTTCTACCATTATAGTATTACCACCCTGACAGAGCGAAGGAGAATAAAGTGAAGCTATATATCAGGTTTATTACACATTGCAAAGAATTTATTAGGGGAGGCCCAATAGGGAAGTAGATTGTCGGTCAGTTTGTGCTTACAATATCAGTAACTTTAGTGATAATAGGAAGTGTTGTTTCTCTCCATGTATCCTTTGTTTTAATAATTCCATAAGGAGACATTTTACTGATGTAAAGTGTTTTCCAAATATTTTTAAACCAAGCACTATTCTATTTCCTGCCCAGAAACATGGTAATTTGGTCATTATTAAATCTGTAACTGTGTGATTTTTGTTTTATGGATAGATTCTGGCTTGTTCATTCAAAAAATTTATTGAGCATCTGTTATTTGTCAGGTAGTAGGGAATTCTTATCTCCACGCATTTACAATTTAGTGGAGGAAACAGACAAGAGACAATAAAAATTCAATGTGATAAATGTGAACTTTAGGCATAAGAACAATGTGCTGCAATAAATTTGGTAATTTATTTACTCTGTTTTCTAAAGCATATAAGGTCATACTAAACTCAGCGCCAGCTAGATGTGGGGGCTCAAACAATGTTATCAGAACCAGGGTGTCTTTCTCTCTCTCTGTCTTTCATCATTGATTTTGTTTTGTTTTGTTGTTTTGTGGTAGTGTCAATCTTAGGCAGCAGATTAGCTTCAACAGCTCCAGGCTTACTCCCACCAAAACCGAAACCACGCCCCATTAGTTCCAGCTAAAGTCCCAGAGTTGGCTATGATCAACTTTTCTTGAGTCACATGTCCACTTCCAGTGCAAGCACTGGGGTCCTGTGATACTCCACTCCCATTGGCTACCAGATCATGTGGACTGAGTTAGGGATGGGTGAGTCTCCAAGGAAAAATCAGGGTGCTCTTTGCTGGAGAAGCAGCAGATGTCCACCATAAATGATCATCAGTATATTAAACCGCATGAGCTCTCTGAAGCATTAGATTTAATAACTCTCTGTGCTGTATCAATTTCTACCGTAGACCAAATACATCTACACCTGTAGTCAGATATAATCTGCAAGGAGAAGTCTATGCTAAGTTATACAAGATGAACACATAGAATCACTTCCTAAAACAGGTCTGCTGAAGAGCTGAGCAACATTCAAAGGTACCCCTGAGAAGCCCAAAGCATGAGGAGGCAAAGTGGAAAACAAGAAAGTAAGATGGAATAAAAAAGAAAAGGAAAGGAAAGCAATGTAAAAATAAAAGAAACATAGTGGAATATACTCCCAAGTCCTTCAATCCACTGCTCTTTAAGAGATTTGTCCCACCAGCCAGAGAGATCATGTAGATCAAATAGGCTGCAATGACCAAGTAACTTGAAATTCTAAATGAAAAGAAATGTTTTTCTCTTCTATTTTTATCTCAGATAACTGAACACAAGCAAAAATCAAACAAATAAAAAAATCTTGAAATTAATCCTTTCTTTTTCGGAGAAGGTATTTGTTTTATTTTCCACAATGCCGCTTGAATGATGCTTTAAAGTGGCAGGTCAGTTATATAAGCAGGAAATAAGTTATCAGTAAACACATAACTGTGTTTTTCCACAGGACCAAGATGTTCTAATGGTTTCCCAGTAAATAAGTTTACTTTATTAAAGATCTGTTTTCATAAGCCAGAGGTTATTAGTGGTCATTGCTACCGTGAGCATGTCATAAATAAACCAAAAAATAAGTACATTGAACAAACACTGTCATAAAAATCCAGGCCTAGGAATAGTCATATATCAAAAAATCAGGCCTAATACTTATCATCTTTTCTATGTTCACAAATATTCCTAATCTAGAGACCACCCAATGATTAGATTAAATTAGTTGTCACCCTCGACCCCGTTGTACTGCAGAGGACTTTGTGTTATAACATTGATGATGTTGCATTTTTATAAAATCTGTTATGCCCCCTTTTTGTGGAAAACGATTTATAACAGGTGTCACTTGCCTTTTTGCATGTTTGCCTCTTTACCTGGCCTGAGAGCTCTTAGGGACAAGGACCAGCTCTTCATTTATCTTTTTATCTTTAGACACCGTGATTGACACCTACAAAAATACTAAATAAATGCTGAGTGAGATAAAGAATGAGTAGGTGAATTAATGGACTCCTAAACTCCTGTTTATTATTTCTTGTCTGTATTAGTTTAATGTTTTAGGTGCCTCAAAGCTCAATTCGACATAAATTAGCCAGCTTCTAAGAGTGGCAAATGACATTTGAGGCCTGGGCCAGGTCTGCTGCTGGAGTAGAGGCTGGGTGGGCAGTGTCTGCTTAACTCTCAGGACAGACCGGCGGTTGCCTTTTTGTACTGAGTGAAGGAGAAACCCCTAGTGAAAAAGCTCCAGCTATGCTTACTGCTGAGATGAGGCACATGTGGGTATGTTTGGCAGATCCCTGAGTCTGCTCCACAGAAGATTTTTGGATGAGGAGGTGGGTGTGCTTTACCAATGCTCCATCTCTCCCTCGTCTTCCCAGCCAACCCCAGGTTCCAGATGGCTCTGAGGTGTACATTTGGGTGGGGATGGGATGAAGCACTTTGGCTGTAGATCCAAATAGCATTCTCCAACCCCAAATTTACCAGAGTTTGCAGGCATCTTGGGCAGTTGCCCAGTTGATCATCAATGAACAATCAGTTCATAGAGGTTATACTCGCTCCATTGGAATCTGGAGGTGAGTCAGGGTGGATCATAACCTCTTCTCTCCTGTAACACAGGGGCTGCTCTGACACTGTCAAGGCTCAGGGAGTCAGTGGGCTGTGCCCAATAGGGTCGTGGCAGAGGAGAGACTGTGCCCTAGAAAAGCCAGCAAGGTGGCCTGATGGAGCAGGTGAAGCACATCAGGAATGGCAGACCAATAGAAGCTCAATGTTGATGGAGGGGCTACAGTGCCCAGCAGGAAGCTACTCAGGGGATACAGGCTGGTGGCTTCCAGACATGTTTGAGGATGGGGAAGCTTTACATGGTTATTGAGGACCTACCTCATGTGGGTGAAGGCAGTGAATATTAAATTATTGTTTTAGGTGATCTCATTCATATTCACAAACTGCCGGGAAAATTACCTTCATTTTACTCTCAATCTGAACACTCATTCATCAGAGCAGCTTGTCCAAAATGGGCAATTATAACAGGGATCTGAGCTGATTGATTCCCTTAAAGTGCTGGCCACTTCAGACATTGCTGTGTAAAGAAGTATCCATTGAAATAAGAAAGCCACTATTGTTATGAAGTGTTAAAGTGTTAATTAGAGAATTTTTTAAAATTGTTTTTTATTCATTTCTGTGTGCTCTGACTTTGGAATATAGTGAAAAATAAGGCTGCAAACTAGAAATGACAGTTTATTCCTTAAAAAAATTTTTTGAAGCTGATATTTTCTAAAGTTGATTCTCTATGTCTTAAAGAATTATCTTTGTTGCCACCTGAAAACTGCCTTTCAGATCAAAACTATTTGGTCTCAAAGTGAACTTATTTCAGCTAAATTATTATTTCAAAAGGCAATGCAAAATCTTCATACAGTTTACATTTGTAAGCTGTTCCAGCAAATAGATGGGACTCCATTCATTTTTTAAATTTGAATCTTACTTGGCACCTAAATACACACACACACACACACACACACACACACACACACACATACATAGAACTTTGTTTTGCTATAAAATGCATCTTTTCATCTACAAATATTATGGTTATAACTTTATTTTATTATTTTTTATTTATTGGGGTGACATTGGATTGCAAAACCATACAGGTTTCACGTGTACAACTCAATAAAACATCACCTGCACACTGCATCGTGCACCATGGCCCCAAGCAAGGTCTCTTTCTTTTTTTTTTTAAATATATTTTATTGATTTTTACAGAGAAGAAGGGAGAGGGATAGAGAGTTAGAAACATTGATCAGCTGCCTCCTGCACACTTCCTACTTGGGATGTGCCTGCAACCAAGGTACATGCCCTTGACCAGAATCGAACCTGGGACCTTTCAGTCCGTAGGCCAATGCTCCATCCACTGAGCCAAACCGGTTAGGGCACAAAGTCTCTTTCCATCCCCATTTCCATCCCCACCCTTAATCATCTCTACCTCCCCCCTTTCCCTCTGGCTATCACCACACTGTTGTCTGTGTCTGTGTGTCGTGTATGTATGTTTTTGGTTAATCCCTTCACCTTCTTTCATCCAGTCCCCTAACACTCTCGGCTCTGACTGCTGTCTGTCTGTTGGAATTGCCTTTTGACCCAGTGATCCCATTTTGAGAATATGTCCTAAGAAACCAGAAACACTAATTCAAAAGAATATATGCACCCCTGCGTTCATTGCAGCATTATTTACAATAGCCAAGAACTGGAAACAGCCCAAGTGCCCATCAATAGATGAGTGAATATGATGGTTACAATTTTAGATATTTCCCAAATGTTATGATTTATTTCCTTTTTTAATCATAAACAATCACTTATTTTCTTTCAGGTAGAAATATTTGTTTCCTATTTCCATTGCAATGGAAGCTAATATAATTCAGAAACTATGGAAGTACTTTTACTTGTGTTATAATATTCATATGATTTCTATTCTTTTTCTTCTCAAGAATAACATTTATATCAGTTAATTTATATAGCCTGGACAGTGTTAGAGTTTGGGGGTTTCACATGGCGAATTGGCATCTAACTTGAGTTTTATAAACTTTTACGACATTAATGTAATCCATGTATTTGAGGTATTAGTTACACAATGGCATGTGTTCTCAATATTCTCACCAATTAGGCAAGCCTTAGGATGCCTTCCCAGCTGTGCTGACACATTGACAAATAGATACTTTTCCACGGTCCTGCCCCAGTGGTTTTATCTCCTACAAAAGCTCTGACCATGGAAAGGCAGTTTGGTTTGGCAGAGGAAAAGAGTGGACTTTGAACAAAGGATACCTGGGTTCATCTTAGTGCTCCTGCTTAGCTGTGCGATCCTGAGTAAGTCAGTGCACCCCTCTGAACCTCAGTTCCTTCATATGTGAAATCAGAATCATGCATGTGTGCTGGGCAGATTAAGCAAAAACACTTTTATTCTGTGCTGGTAACAGAGTAGGCTCTGGAAAGTGCCAGTTTTATTATCTAGTAATGTACTTCTCCCTGGAAGCTCAGCTGGCTCTATGGGTTTAAGACAACATTCAGCTTTTAAACATTATAAACTCATAAGGCTTTAGGGCTGGGCGTTACCTTAGAGATCAATTAGTAGTATTCACAGTTGGGGAAGGCACAGCACAGGAAAGTTAAATGGTGTAAAGGGTCCTTTTCTGTATGTTTTGTATAATAAAAACACTACAGGCAGAATCACCACTAGGTTTAAGCTTCTACCTGAAAAGAGTGGGCAAAACAAACCCTTGGTAAAGTGGTAACAGGTCTGAGGCAAACCTCCATGACAGTTTAGGGTTCACACCTAACGTAAGATAAAGCCAGGGTATTTAGAGTGGACTCTCTCACTTTACTGTGACCATGCACTTGACTGCTTTGGAGAATCCTGAATGTAATAAACTGGATGCCTATAATCAGTTGTCCAGTATCTGAGGAAGTAGAGGCTCACTATCATAATTCCGCATCCCAAAGATATTGCAGATACACTGAAGATATTTTTATCTGAGACTCTTACTACTGACTGGCTTCTGAGAAATAAGAAATCCTAGGCCCCAGTTCCTATGAACTTACCACATATAAAGGGCTTTGTACTCATCAGCAGCATGAAAGAGAGTGACACAGCGGTTCTCAACCTGTGGGTCGCAACCATCGGAAAACACATATAGCATATCAGATATTTACATTACGATTCATAACAGTAGCAAAATTACAGTTATGAAGTAGCAACGAAAATAATTTTATGGTTGGGGGTCACCACAGCATGAGGAACTGTATTAAAGGGTCGCAGCATTAGGAAGGTTGAGAACCACTGGCAGAGAAATGTATCCCACAGAGCGACCCTTTACTAGTACATTGCTGCAGTCACAATTTTTGTTGTGTACACACCTGTAATATTATTTGCTTTTTAAAAAATAGCCTCACTTTTTAAACCTAACCTCCTCCTAAACAATATTATCTGGGAAATGGCACATTTGCCATAATGATTCTATTTTTTCTAATGTAAAGATAATTTCATGACTATTAAAATAAAAGAAGGCTGTGTATAACCACCTAAAATTGTCTCGTGCACAATCTGGTTCCTTACAGTGCTAGCAGCATCTCACTCTTCTACCTGCTTACCCCCAGGTCTATCAGAATAAGGTAAGATTTGCAGTGACAAAGCCCTTTCTATTCTCAAGTGTTTAGTGTCTGGGATAAAAAAAAAAAAAAAAAAAAGCCACCATCCTGGATCCACGTGTGTGTGGTTTTTTTTTGTGGGGGAGGGTTGGGTAGCTTCCATGTGCTTTTGGATAGGCACAGAAAACATGATGCCAAATCCAGTAAAGCTTCCTGTTTAAAATATTGTTTGTTTTTTTAAGATTTTTTTTTAAGATTGCCTTTTTTAGAGGGGGAGGAAGGAAGAAGGGGAGAGAGAGGGAAACACGATAGGCTGCCTCCTGCACACCCCTACCGGAATGGAGCCTGCAACCCTGGGCATGTGTGTGCCCTGACTGGGAATTGAACTGGCAACTTCTCAGTGCAGGGGACGGCACCCAAGCAACTGAGCCACACCAGATAGGGCTGAAATATTCTTTAAAGGATTGAACCACCACCGTTAGGAAGTATTATTTATTTTCAAATTACTTGCAATAACATCAGTTAAGTCCAAAACTTACACATCAATTCCTACCTACCCAAAAAAACTTCATCTAAAAACAGACATTCTTTTTTTTAAATATATTTTTATTGATTTCGGAAAGAAAGGGAGAGGAAGAGAGAGATAGAAACATCAATGATGAGAGAGAACAATTGATCAGCTGCCTCCTGCATGCCCCACACTGGGAATCAAGCCCACAACCCGGGCTTGTGCCCTGACAAGGAATTGAACCATGACTTCTTAGTTCATAGGTCAATGCTCAACCACTGAGCCAAGCTGGCCAGGCAAAACTAATATTCTTTAATAACATTACTAAAAGTCTATGGAAATTACAATATTCCTAAAAGAACATTCCTTCAAAAATAAAATATTTGAATAAGAACAAGTGGAAGAAAGTACCTAAAAAATTAAGCCTCATTAATGAAAAATATATATTCTGGAAAAGATCTTGCAGACTGGAAGTAAATCCCAGTGTCACATAAATGTTCCCCAGTGGACACTGACCCTCTTGATTGAACTGCTTCATTTTCACAAAATTCATTTTTTTCATCAAGAAGTTAAATTTGCATCCTGCCATTTCTTTTAAATTTAAGTCCATTTTCTTTTCTTCTTTCTCCATTAGTGTATAAATAGAATCATGGCTATTTTTAATTATATAGATAGGTAGATAGCTAAATATATAGATAGATACATACTACACACACACACACACACACACACACACACACACGCATGCATATTTATACAGGGTGTCCCCAAAAAATGTATACACACTGTAACAGCTGATAGGTCAATTTTGAAGATGAAATGTATTTTAATAAGCACCATCTTTATAATTATTTAAAGTGTGTGTATACACGTTTGGGGGACACCCTATATTTATATAATTAACACAGACAGAGCATGCTTTATTTGGGAGGATTTCGTGTTCATTGAGCTCAGTATCACCCAAGCTGTGTTCCACAGTTTCCATGCAATGTTAAGGTAGAGTTCCTAGAAAAGGGGATTCATGATTAAGTAACTTTGGTAAACATTGGGTTAAACAAAACTTAACAACTTAACACTATATACATTTTGCTTTCCAAGAAAAGCATATGGCAATGCTTCTCAAACTTTAATGTGCGTATAAAATTGCATGTTGGGTGGGTCTGGCATGGGGCCCGAGATTCTGCATTTATAACAAGCTCCAGCGATGTGGGCACTTCTGGTTCTAGGGCCACACTTTGAATAGCAAGGGCATCTTTCTAAAACCTTATTTTACCAGTGAACTCTGCCCCCCAACATAGTTCGTGTTTTATGATTTTTGGTTTGTTGGTTGGTTGGCTGGTTGCCTTCCTGGCTGGCTGGCTTGTTGGTTGGTGTTTGTTGGTTTTGAAAAGAAACATCAGTAGTCGACAATTTTTGAAACTGTTAATATAGTTGAATCTCCTAATCTTATAGGATGGTAGCTGTCATTTTTAAAATTCACCCTAAATGTACCTAATTAACTTTTACCTTTTCAGTGGCTTTTCCTTGTTTCACTCAGGTTATGCTTGGGAAAACTTGAAATGCTGTATCATTGCAGAAAAGGGGGAAGGAAACAAAAGGGCACGTCTCCTGAGTTCTATTCCAATGTGCAATGAAGGATGTGCTCACTTTACAAGCAAATTAAAAAATCTACTTGAGCTTCTTGAAATTGCCCAAACCATGCCTCTGATGCCTTTCCCTCCATCTGCACTGCACTTCCTTCCCACCCTACATGTCTAGTTCACAGCCCAGTACATCTCTTTCCTCCCTAAAGTTTTCCCAGACCGACTTTTTTTTCTGATTTGTCAACTACACTTCTCCTGTGGCACTCACCACTTTTGACATTATAATCTAGTTATTTATGGGTATTCCTGATCTCATCTATTAGGTACAAAGTTCTCTAGAAAAATGAGATCTGTACCTGATTTATCTTTGCATCCTTCACAGAATCTCAAGCAAGGCCGCTCTGCAAAGATTTCTTGAATGAACCAATCAATCTATCTACACTCTTTTTGAAAGAAGACTTTAAGCATGCTGATTTCATAAGTTACTGAGGAGTTTGAGGCTAATAAATATCCTGGTGCCTATAAAAGTTTTAGTTAATTTTATTAGTGAGTTGTTATTGCTGAATCTTTTGCGGAGTATTTTGCCATGCCTTTACCTAAGGATATTTGTATGTTTCAAGGTGTTGTTATAGTCTTGACATAATTAAAGTATCGACTTTCTAGAGGAAAAGCTATTAAAATGATATATTCTTACTCCTAGATGTATTAATTCTTACACTATTTATTTTTCCCTCTAAAACTTTCCTTCAATTAATAATCAATTCAATGTCAAAGTTGTAAAGAATTACATGAAGTTGTAGTTTGGAACTTATAATCCAATGACAGTTTCTACTGGTTCCTTAGGCTTTCAGATCACATTGGAAATGCAAAGTCTCTTTACCATCAGAATTTACCAAAATTCTTATCTACTTTTTTCCATTCAAGAAAATGATTTTAGCCTTTGTTTTTCTTGCTTATTTGTTCTTTTACATTGCCCCAAACAATATATGAATTCTCATTCTCATTAATTACTAAATGAAAGAGAGAAAGATGAGAGAGAGAGAGAGGGAGAGAGAGATAGAGAGAGAGAGAGAGAAAGAGAAAGAGAGAAAGAAAATGACTCAGCTCGTAGCTCAAAGTAGTAGCCTACAGAATTGTCCCAAGGCTTGAGACAAAGAGAGTTTGGGTTAAACTCTTACTTTTCTACAAACCTATTTCTATAAGATGTAGTCTAGCCCTTCAGGTCCTAGTCCTAGTGTCTTTGATAATTGGTATAATTGTGTTGAGGTTTCTTTCCTCTTTACTATTAAATCTTTCCATTTTAGAATGCCAATTTTGAAAATTATCTATTACATATATTTTTACTTTGAATAATGAGAGGAAAATATAAAAAGGGTTTCATGAACATTGATTCAGTTGTGGTTGTAAATGTACCTGGACCGTTCAGACTGCCTGTGAAACTGACAAGTTCTGAGGGACGGAGCTGCCTCCACAAACGCCCAGGATCTCCTGTCATTATTCAGTGACTATTTGTCACCCCTGTCAACTGACTGGACTCTTCAGTTAGAAAGACATCATTTCGTTTCGGTGACAGTGAATAATAGCACTTAACGCATATATCAAGTGCCCCATGGCCCACAGGTCTTCTCCATGGTGTCCCCTGCCAGGATCACTGCGGGTCCTCTGCTGCTGCCACGCTTCCATCTGCCTGTCGGGTAGGGCTGTGGCCTCGGCCGTCTGACCACCAGAATTAGAGCTATTGTGGCTTTAGACACGCAGCATGTTTGCCACTTCATTAAAGAGGAACAGAGGAAAACAGGGCAAGAAAAAGCACATGTCAGCCAATCATAGTAGTTTTCCCTCGCTGAGCCTTCATCAGTTTAGTAGGCAAATGTTTGGACATACTTTTTAATTTCCAACACTCCGGAAAGGCCCTTTTTGTTTAGTACTTGCAGATGGGTCCTCTACATGCCTCCTGGAAGTCCCATCTGGCCTGCCTCGCTTTGAAAGCCTCCCTTGATACTGGCATCCTCCAGTGAAAAGCCCTCCATACTTGTCCCACCCCCTCCCCGCTCACTGTAGGCTGCCAAGGACAGAGCGCTCTGAGAGGTGGCCCCCGAGGGACACTCCCAACCTGGCATTTACCACAGCCCCTCTGCTGGATGTACCTGCTGACTCTGCAGTGCTGCCCTTCAGTCTTTCCTCACCCAGCACGTCACCCTTCACCCTCACCTTGGAGGCAAGAAGGACCAGGGGAACATTCAGTACTTTTCCCCTTAGGGACTCAATCCATTATTTCTAACACAGTCTCCTTTGGAAAAGATAGTTTAAATTCCAAGCAATCAACTTTCCAGTGAACTTGGAACATAGTCTGTTTGATTTGGGGACTGGATGTACTCACAGTGAGGAAGTAATGCTGCAGATACAGATACCAACTACTGTCTGACTGCTGAGTGAGCACTTAACATTTTTTTTTTTTTATAATTTAATTCTCTACATACAGGAAACGGCAGGCAGCTGCTTCTCACCCCCGCCCCCATTCAAGAAGCACTTTTCTCCTTTACAGCAAAGGAGCTGAACTGTGAAATGAACTGTGCTGTCTGGATTGGGACTAGGTAGTTTGGCAGCCATTCAAGTCTTTTCTTAATGGTGTGTCCATCAAATAGCAAGTTTGGGAAGTACTGCTTAAAATGCTTGGTCCGATTCATTGTAGATTAGAGCAGGATAGGCAGGGAGTGGGAATCCAGAGTCACACATAATGTTTCCTTTGCAGCTGGAGAAACTGAGGCAAAGAAAAGAAGAACATTATGTAAGGTCACAGAGGGGAGCCTGCAATCTTGAGAAAATGATCTTCATTTACTCTGTCATTCCCAGGCAGCTGGTTGAGAGCTAATCCTATTTTTAAATAAGCTTAGTTGTCTGTCATATTATTGACCACTCCATCATTGTTTGGGAAGGTGATGTGTTTTTGGAATAAGGTTAGTTGTCAGAAGTCTATTAAACACAGAATTTAAGAAAAATGGGTTTATTTCTTTATAAAATTATTTAACAAGTTCACTTTTTTGTTGTTGGATACAAACAAAAATGAGTGTAACACAAATTGAGGAATATATTTAAGTTATGAAACACAACACATCCCCAGCTTAAGAACTAGAATATTAACACCTTAGAAACTTCTTGTATGTTCTCCTCCAGCCTTCTCCGGTGTCCCCCACCCTCCACAGAGAGTTGAACATGTTCTTGGATTTATGTTTGTCTGTTCAGTGGCTTTATTTTCACAGCTTTATCATATATGCATGTATCAGTAGATATTATAATATTGTATTTTGTTTGTTTTTTTGAGTTTCATTAGAAATGGTATCATATTGTATATATTTTTCTGCATCTTAATTTTCATGCCAGTATTATATTTCTAAGATTCTTCTATTGTTCTTTTAAGCTGTGGTTTACTCATATTTTTTAAAATATATTTCTTTATTGATTTCAGAGAGAAAGGGAGAAGGAGATAGAAACATCAATGATGAGAGAGAATCATTGAGTGGCTGCCTCCTGCACACCCCCGACTGGGGATCAAGCCTGCAACCCAGGCATGTGCCCTTGGCCAGAATCGAACCTGGGACCTTTCAGTTCGCAGGCTGACACTTTATCCACTGAGCCAAGCCAGCTAGGGCTGGTTTACTCATATTCACTGCTCTGTAATATGCATTGTGTGACTATATAAAAATTTAGTCACTCTGGAAAGTGGATTTTGGGGTTTGTGAGTAGAGAAATAGCAGTCAAGACCGGGCTGATGTACTTGTCCAACAATCTCTCCAGATCAGGGGCTTTCAAAAAAAAATTCTTTTTAGTCTTATCAAAAACATATATATTTTATACTGTATCTCAGTACTCATGTACCATTAAGTAATTGAAATAAAGTTAAATAACACTGGTCTTACCATATGTGATGTACTCTAGTCCATTCTATTTTATTTTTACTTTTTAATGCTTAATTAGCATTGAGTGAGGCCCACCAAATTGATTTAATTACCCTGTGTCGAAGATCATAATTTATAAAACACTGCTTTAAGTCTTACAGTGAAGAACAAATTAGTAGGTCAAAAAGTATAGCATGCTTTTTAAAAATTTCTTATTTCTTTTATTGTTGACAGTATTACAGATATCCCCCAACACCACCACCACCACCACGCCCCCCTGCCTCTTTACCCTCCTCCTCCCAGCCCCTGCCCCTCCCCAGGCCTTCACCACACTATTGTCTGTGTCCATTGGTTATGCATACATGTACATGAGTTCTTTGGTTAATCTCTTCCTGTCTCCCCTCTTCCCCTCTGAGATATGTCAGTCTGCTCTATGCCTCCATGTCCCTGACTTATTTTGATTGTCAGTTTATTATGATCATTACATTCCCTTTATAAGTGAGATCATGTCATATTTGTCTTTCTCTGTCTGGCTTATTTCACTCAGCATAATACTCTCCAAGTCCATCTGAGCATGCTAATTTTCAATATGAATTTGGGGGGGCAGGAAAAGCAATGTAGCAAAATCTATGTAATTATTCATACTCATTGTTCTTTAATATGGTCAGTATGGTTATAAGATTTCATCCCTCACATCAATAAAGCTCCCTTAATGAGATAAAAAATGTTCTACAGTCTCAAACACTTCCAGATGTCTTTTTATCTAAACTATTTTTTTATAAAAGTTCAGCACAATATAAGAGATTTTCATAAAATATTTTTTCATGTCACTTTAGAAATTTTAATTTTATCATTAGAAAAAGCAAAATCCTTTTTCGTTCCTTTGTCATAGGGGGTAGTAGATGGCTTTCCAGATTAAGAGTCAGGAAGCTAAGCACCCATAGACCTTATACTTGGGCTTTTCCCCTGTGAGTTTCTAACTCATCAGCAGGCAAGAGAGATCTTTGTCACGAGGTCTACACCCATCTCTCCTTGACGGCGTACACCAGGAGCCCCAGATGTTTTGGCTCGGTGGGTAGAGCATCCGTCCAAGGGTTTGATTCTGGTCAAGGGCATGTACCTAGGTTGCAGGATCCATCCTTGGCCCTGGTAGGGGCTCCTGTGGGAGGCAACCAATTGATGTGTCTCTCTCACATCGATGTTTCTCTCTCTCTCTCTCTCACCCTCCCTTCCACTCTCTCTGAAAAAAAATCTATGGAAAAATATCCTTGGGTGAAGATTGACAACAACAACAACAACAACAAAAAACAACCCAGAAAAATTCTGTATTTTAGCCTCCTCAGGGGACCATTGCAGAAGAGTCTCTTTCATCTACCCAAAGCAGCACTAAAAACTCCTTTTTTTACTTTATCAGAGCTAATGGGGATTGATCATTTTCCACCTCAAATTGTAGACATCTTCAAACCTCAAGTGACACAGTTTCCTTCCTGTTACAAGAGAATTCTGGAACACTGGGTACATCTGTGTGCCAGGTATCCTTACCCCCAAAAGGACAGAGTTAACTGATTCTCTGCTGCCACTTTCCCCTTTGTACTTCTCATACCCATCTGAGGAGTGGGTTAAAGAGTTTGGGGTCCTCAAAGAGGTACCAAGATTTTAGACTATTCTGTTTGTCTCTAGATACTCTCTTGCTTGCTTGGGAATGGAATTATTTTATATTAGAACTACTACTAGAGTCCTCCCAAGTAAAACAGGAAATATTTTCAGAAAAGATTAAAACCATATTCTTGTAATTATGATAACACTGGGTTATTCTTGGATCATAAATTAGTCTCTTCCTTCTTACCATTTCTCTTTCTTCAGAAACTAGTCAAAAAGTTAGAAATGTTTCAAATTCTAATTTTTAAGCAGATTTTTTTAAGAATTATTTTTCTTCGTTTCTATATAATTGTATTAAGGACTTTTATTTAGCATTCACAATAGAGCCTATTGCTTTTTTTCTCTTTATTTTTGTTTGTAAATCATTGGAAGATTCACAACTTTTATTTAAGAAACAATGTTTACACCAGAGAAAATTTACATTCTGGAAAAAGTCTGGTGATTAAGAGCGAGAGTGCTGGAGCCAGATGTGCTGGGCTCAGCGTCTGGCTCTTCCACTTACGAGTTGCTTGACACTGGCAGGTTACTTACATCCCTGGGCCTCATTTTCATTATCTGTACTATGCAAATAATAATGACATCTACACCGTGGGGTTCTTATAGGATTAAGCACATCAGTTCATATAAGCGCATAGACCAGTACCAGATATATAGCGAAGGCTCAATCTGTGTTATTCTTATAACTGTCATTATTACTTCATCATTACACAGTTACTATATTACATGACAACCCATCACCTCCCTCTGACTTCCTAAGAAGCAAAGGCTGATTTTTTGTTTCTAAATCTATTAAAACCAAGACATTTTATCTTCTTTGGGGAAATATATATATATCCAACATAACTTACTGATGAAAGTTTAACTGCTTAGTCATTAAATGTACTTTGCAAAGCATACACTACTATACAAATGTGTTATTAAAATACCTACTTCCAAGAAAATTTCTATTTTCCAGATGCCATTATTTAAGAGAGAGCTTATCTTTCTCTTTGGAAATAAATGCAAGGTGATTTTTCCCATAAAGAATAATCTTTATGGAACCTCAAAGTTCTTAGACTAAGATTTGTTGATGGCATTTTTCATTATTGGGATAAGGATTTAGATTGTATCAGATTTAAACACATTTGCAATTTCAGCTTTTCCTTCAACAAAGATATGAACAGATTGCTGTCAGAAAAAAGCAAAGCACTCTGGTTGCAGAAATTTTAAAAGTAAATGTTAAATAAAATAGGTTTCCAGAAATTTCAACTCTCAGACCATTTGATGCCTGCTTCATTTAGTTAATTATAATAAATTGCATATATTAAGAAATTTCCTGAGAAGGAGACATCCAATCTTCAGTTGCTGGAATTTCTTTGACCATCAATGCACAATAGTCTCTCCTTCCTCAATTTCCTTTTCTACACACAATGCAAGTCTCCCCTAAATAAGACCTTATCATGATATATAGTATCCTTTGCTCAGTCTGTCGGCTCTACACAATCTGGAATTTTGTTATCAGTGTATAATGTTATCATAGGTAAAATTATTTCCTGAGTGTATTTGGCTCCTCCACTAAATCTTAAGCCCTTGAAATCAAAGATCATATTTCATAATCCTTTTTATGATGGCCAGCAAAGCCAGCACAGAGTGATTGCTCAGGGAGTGCTGATTGAGTGATTAATTGAAATTCACATGAGCCTACTCTGGAATCCAATGTGACAAAGCCCATATTTTCCCCAAATAAAACAAGACCTCATAACAGAATTTTTCCACTTTTCCTCAGCCCCTTCTACAGGCTTCTCTGTTGCTTCGGTGACCTGCAGATATAGCAGAACAAACAAGAAAGAGTTCCAGTTGGAGTTAAACACATCTGGGTTTTGAGTACTGCCTGTAAAGCAGGATATTTAACCTCCCAGAGCCTCAGTTTTCTCATCAATAAAATGAGAAAAGTGATGTCTGCCTTGGTGTTTTGAAGAATGGAGAAAATATTTTATATAAAATGCCTAACACAGTGCCTTGCAGGGGTGCAATGAAAATAGGCTGTTAAATGCATACTTAAGTAGAGGTGCCGATTTGAAATTTATAGCTGATTTTCTCAAAAACAGTATGTCCAAAGCCCAGCTCATGATTTTTCCCAACTCCCAAACCTAAACCTGGTTTTCCTTCAGGGCATGGCACCATTACCCAACCACTCATGCAAACCAAAACCTAGAATTCGTCTCTAACACCTCTTCTATCCTCTTCCACACCTCTGTTTCCAAAGCAACACACATGACCTCCTGAGTCTTCCCACATCTCTCCACTTCCCACAACCACCAGGCGGGTGGAAGCTACTGCTGTCACCTTGCACCGGGTCCACCACAGCACCTCCAACTCAGCTCCTGCTTCCCCCAGGAGTGGCTACAATCTGCTCATATTACCTGAATGACTGACCTTCATTATGAATGCAAATCCGATCACATGTTTCCCTTGATGCCTATCACTTTTAGTAAAACAAATACGTGAATCCTTTACTTGGCCTATAAGATCTGGTACGATCTGGCCCATGCTCTGAGGGTATTTTCCATTTGTCCATTCTCCCCCCAGATCCACTTTATCCTTCTGCAGCCAGCTCTGTGCCCTGGGAGCTGAGTTTGTAGGCTGCCTCAAAGGGCTCCTTCACCATCTGACTTACAGTTCATTTGACTAAAGAAAGACAGGAGATGGGAGGGGGCTGGAGATTGCAGTGCTTTTCCCCCTGGATCTCTTCCTACAAGGTAGCCTCAGATTGGCTGCATCTTCTTACAGACACGGCTACTGTGAGGTGTCTCTTTCCTGAAGCTGATTTCTCTGATAAATGTAGGCATAGGAGCAGCTTTTCATTCTTGGGTACTGTATATCCCTTGTTGATTTCCCTTAACCATTAAGACACCATTATAAAGAGTCCCTTTATTAAACTGTCCTCAATGGCCCCATTTGAGTGTGCCCTGTGTTCTGCTAGAACCCTGACTGAATCATTCTTCCTTCCTTAAGCTACTGGCCTTTCAGTTCTTCAGATATTCCATGCTCCCTCCCGCCTCTGCCTAGATGAATCTTTCTCTGTCCTTGGTTAACACTAACTCATCCCTCAAATCTCAGCTTTAACATCACTTCCTACTGGAAGCTTTTCCTGACTCCCCAAGTAGGTCAAGTAACTCTGTAATATATTTTCTTACTTCTATGTAATTTTCCACAGCACTTATAAGAAGATAAGTGCATCATTTAATAAAAGCATGTCTCCACTGTTAATGTAGGAATTACTTCTGTTTTTCTCATCACTGTATCCCAACTCCTAACACAATGTCTGACACATGTGGGTCTCAGAACAGAAATGAGAGAAGAATGGATGCATTCAATTTGCTAGCCACTAACTAGAAATGTGCCGATCTTTAGGTGTACACAAATGGACCACACTTATCTATTTATTTCCCATATGCTAATCATATTTTGGACAAAGAGATCTCATTCTTTCTTCCAATCACAATTTTCAAAGCAAGCATTTCAAAGTTACATTATGTTAGGAATGTCCTGGCTGCCTACTTGCTTCAAATGACTGTCCCTTTCTTCTTGCCATATTCTGCTCTTTCTGTTTTCCTCAGTGAATAGTTTCCCCTTTTCATTATCTCATATTTGTAGGCTGGAATGTCCTTCCACTTCCACCAACCTACCCATGTCCATGTGACTAACTCCTTCCTCTCCTTCAAGGCTTTGCTTACAAGTTTCCTCAATGGAGCCTACCATTACCACACTACTTAAAATTTCTGAAGCAACTTTCTCCCCAAATCTCCCATGCCCTGCTCTATTTTTCAATAACTTTGATCATCATCTAGCATCATTTATATTTTTATGATGCTTATTGTTTATATTCTCTCTCCTCTAGTAAAATCTATATATATCAGGTTCCAAGAGCAATACCTAGAACATAGTAGGCCTTTAAAAATAATTGTTGAATGAGTTAAATCAGTGCCCATTTCTCAACCTTTGACTGGCTTGTACTTCTTCATTTACAACTACTCTTTCTCCATATACCAAAAGGCAACTATAGATTGAAAGATTCTTCCTTGTCCCTTCCTCTTCCTGGACAAAACTTTATGATGCAAAAATTTTAAAAGAAGTTCATGTGATTTAAAGGAAATGCCCTTACCATACCTACTTCCTAACTCAATAAGTAAGCAGTGTGAACACAGGAATCATGACTTTTGGGTGTAATGTCCTCCACTCATTAAATATTTTGTTATGAGGGCAATAATAATGAAAGCAAGTGTTAATGAAAGTCCATAAAAGTGTAAGTAAAATGCCTAATTTCTATTTGCTAATTTCTATCTCCATTTTATCTTTAAGTCACTTTAGAAATAATGCATAAAAAGCAAATTTGCCATAAAATCTAGCAAAAGAAACTCATTATACGTTTGTAGTTTTATCATTCTGAGTTATATTCAGCATTGATATTCAAAATAGTCAAGATTCTGCAAGATTCCAAAGTGCCTGTGAACCATTAAACATTAAATCTTTAATAGCATTTTAGGCCCATCTTATTAATTGAATATTGGTTATCCATGCCCATTATGTATGCCCTCTAGTAACCAGAAAATTCCAACCAGTCAACCTGACAAGAAGTATCTATTAAATGACTAAAATATGCTCATTCTAGCATTGTCTTATTAACCAGAACATAGTGCCTCTGTGTATGCTAACTGCTGAGAATCTACTGGATCACTAGCAACTGCAAGTATCTGTTAGTCTGAAATTACTTTTACCCAAGATGCTGCTAAATGGCTGAAGAAGAAAGGTGATGGCTGGTTGACGTTATGTCAGTTCTCATCCCTTCATGACGCTGCCATATACCTCCTTTCTCCTTGTGGTTAATCATGTTTAAACTCTAATTGGTTTTTCTCTTTTAAGGGAAACATGGTAGAAATTTTTTTCTGATGTATTTTATATATTCCCCCCTCTCTTTTATATTATATGTTAATAAATGATCAATTTGGAAAGTATAGGGGGTATTGGGGAACAAAGAAAAAATAATTCTCAATTCTCCCACATATTTTATCACTAAAGATAACTACTGTTGATTTGGGGATCTGTTTATTTTCATGGTTTTTACACACACACACACACACACACACACACACACATATGCACACCAGTGATCTAAAACATGTCAGTAGCGGTGAGCTAGAAAAAGAACAGCCCAACCCCATAAAAGTGACATCTATAAAAAAACATACCTAAAAGAGAAAAAAAGAGAAAGAATGAAACCTAGTCTTTAGGGTAAAGGTTAACAACTGAACTGTCATTTAGAGTTGATGATTTGCTTTCCCCTAAGCTTAGAGCTTTCTGCGAATTAGTTTATGATCCCAGACAGCCTTCTCACTGGGGGGCAGGGTGCCCAGTTAGCCCTAATTATTACATTTTGTTTCACATTCCCACTTAAACAGCTAACCTTTTCTTTCTAATGGGTCTGGACTCTGGCAGCCACAGCTTGAACTGACTGAGCTGTTCTTTCTCTAAATGGCCTTTTGTGTGTGGATAATGACCCCACTCTCTTGAATAGGGTTTTTCTTTACTTACTGTAGCTAAATGCATCATTGGAAAAAATAAAGCAAAGAGAAATTGCAGTAAAATGGTACATAATGGGGTGCAGGGTAGGCTTGGCTCTCAGACTTTCACACTTTCCTTCTTCTAAAGTTTCATACAGAATAATATTAAACCTCAGAGTTGGGGGCTGGGGGAGCTGTGGTAGAAGCACCCTGTGGGATTTGGCCTTATTCTGGGCTATGATTTGAGAAGACAAGCTGCCTCTGAGTGGAGCGGTGCCTGGGTCTTCTCAGTGGAAATGCTGCTCTGCTTCTTGGTTCAGCTTATGGAGGCAGAGGCTGCCTCAGGATAAGTGCTCAGAAATATGAATTTCTTCTGGTCAACCACAGGCTTCTGAGGGACGTTGCTCTCTCTTGTCCTTGTGTTACAGTTCTGCTGTGAAGCCTAAATGTACCATGTCTGTGACATGGGGGAGCCTTGTGGAACCGATGGATGAAAGCTCTTGAACACCCACTGATGCACCAAGATTTAGAATGATAAAAACTGAATGTCCTGTCATAGGATGAATAATGGTTATCAAAGTTCATAAAACTTTATGGCAGATTTTGAACCATCGATTTTACATTTAAAATTAATTAAAAGCCATCCAGGTCTCTTTGTAGTCCCAATATAGTTCACACACACACACACACACACACACACACACACACACACACACACACACTAAAGGTAACCTAAAAGCACAGTAAAGCAATGTTAAGGTCTAAAGACTGTGCTACTGGAGCTTCCCTACCTCTACTGAGTTATTTCCCTCTTCTTTGTTGCTTTGTTTACTCTCCTTCTTGTGTGTAAAAAGCACTTGATAAATTACTAGATGTAATATAAATACCAGGCAGTGTGATATAATCACTCCCCCTCTCTTCTGTACCTAATTTCCTCCATTGCACCTTATTTACTTGGTACTTACAAATTCTGACCAATCTCTTTCTCCCACCTCATCCTTCGGGTATGTTAATGGTTTCATTTAGTAAATAATAACCCATAATGGGTTAATAAAGGGCAGTTAGGGATGCTAGGGTATAACCCTTTGAAGATCTGTAAGATGCTTCCCTGTGGTGATTCATTCACTCCCACTTCTGAGTGCCTTAGGTACCTCATCTGAGAGGGGGTAATAATAATAATGCGTTTCTTCTTTACTCAAGCTAGTGAAGAGATAGGTAAGGCATGTTATGTATGTTTAATGTTTTTAAAGTTTGGTCTCTGCACAAGCAAGAGGTCAAGAGAAAGGACTGAAACATGGACAGAAGAAAGCTGAGGAGATTATTTCCTACCAGCGACTAGCTTTGGGAGGAGAGACAAATATTAGCAGTAAATATCTATTAATTGGACATGGTAATTTTTGTTTCATCACAGAACTTCTGAATAGGTTTTAAGCACTTTACACTCCTGTAAAATACTATCTGTTTTAAAAATCCAATGAAGTTTGGAGAAAATTCAGGCAATCAAACTCATTCTGTATGAAGGTGTGGGGCAGCCATTTATGTATATTCCTGGTCTTCCCCAAAAATTTTGAGGCAAGTGTAACTTTTCCCAATAGCTTTCACCCATCTACTCTGCAGCTGCTGAAGAGTAGAGTGGCCCCAAAGAGAAGAACTCATTGGCTTATAAACCTTGACTTCACACATGGACTAAATGCCTTTTGACGCTATTGAACTTGCAATTTAGATGTGACCAAGTCTTTATAACCCATATGAGAAACTGAAAGATGACTCAAATTTCTAACACTAGGAAGGCTGATATGTTTTAGACTTAGAGCAACACTTAACTGCTCTTTGTAGGGCTATACATGTGTCATCATGAGTGAAACCATTTGCTAGTGACCTGGATCAGTACAGAGAAGCTTGAGATACCTTCAGAGGAGATGCTAAACAGTGACGGCTAAAATAAAGGAAGGTCATAGATGAGGGTAGAACAATTCCGATTAGGTCATTACTAATAAAACCGTGACATTCTAGATCACTTTGTACTACATGTCGCATTCACCCAGCCATATATTTCCCAAATCTTTACTGAGAATTTCTTATTTGCTAGAGATGGTATTAGGGTCCAGAAGATAAATAAAGCAGGATTATCACTGTCCTCAGAAGGTCACAACTACTGGAAGAAATTGGAATATAAATAACACACTAACAGGTCTCATTTATTTATTCCAAGTGAGTTTCTGCTACTATTCTAAGTGTTTTGCCTTCACTCCCTCAGTTGATCTCACAACACTATGTGGGATAAGTATTATCTTCCCTTTTCTACAAATTGAATTGAGGCGCAGAGATTTTCATACTTGTGCATGATCACACAGTAGTAAGCGATGAAGCCAGATTCGGCCCAGACTCCATGCTCTTCTCTACTGTCTGAAACCATATTCTTAAAGAAAGGTATAAAAAGGGCTCCAATTAGATCAGGAATCCCAGGGAAGGAACTAGAACTGTTTTTAAACCTTTGTTTTATTCCTATCTCCCAAATATAACTTTCTTTGAGGGTTTGGTGAATTTCCTTTCATCTTTCTATGCAACTGGTTTTGCTATATTATTAGGTTTATAAAACATAGATGTAATTGTATTGTATATACTATGTTTAACATGTATTCTGAAGTGTGTAGGCCTTGAATATTATTAGTAATGACAGAAAGTCTTTAAAAATCATTGCTTAAGGACTTTCATAGCCCAAGAGATGTATTTTTTAGGTACATTTAAAAAACTTAATTCACTGGGAAAGTAGTTATTTATTTGTCTAATGTGTATATTATAATAATAAGCAATTTATATTTAAGAATAATCATGAAGGCTCACCTATATATTGAAATAACTAGAAGTTGCAAGAGTCAAAATGATATTTAAATATATTTACATCTTCTTGTTATTTAACCTTTCTAAGTTAAGTTGGTGCTCAGAATTGTAAATGCATTTACAATTTTAGAAATTTTCACAAGCATTCATAACAAGCTCAGTAAGAATATTGTTTCCTTTACAACAATGTTAAACGTTAGAAATGGGGGAGGAGGGATTGAAAAATCATAATTACAGCCAGTCTTTCCATGAGGGGTATGTCTGTTTAAACTTTAATGACGGTATAAACAGGAGTGTGCTGCACTCCATGGGCTACACCTCTCACCTATTAAGAAGGCACATGAAACTCTTGTTAGAAAAATAAGGAAGTGGGTGGGGGAGGGGAAGAAAATGTGCTTCAGACTTTTTAACTATAGCTACTGCTTTCATATCAGAAGCCAATTTTTACATTTGAAACCCCAACTGATCTAAGCAGATTTTTAGCTTGCCAACTAATGAGTTTAAAAACGAAGCCCTCTTGTTGTTGCTGGGTTTTCTTTCTGCTTCAGTTGTTTTTTCAAATAAAATGCTGAAATGCCAAGGAAGCAATTTGCAGAAATGCATTGGTAGCTAAATTGCAGCTCTCTGTATCCCATGTAGCTGGTCTTCACTGGTGTTACCTAAAGACTCTATAACATTCTAATATTATTTAAAGGCAGAAAACTCAATGATTGGCAGAAGCAAAGTAAAATTGCTTGGTCATGAAGTCAAAAAAAGATTCTAGTCTTTCTGTATAATTGCCAAATTCACTAAAACCTCACTGTAACATAGAAAAGTCTTCAATATAAGATAAATTTGCTTACATTAGATCCAACATAGGCTTTTAAAAAACAATAGTACTTGACTCAAGCACAGTACTTAGATTACCTCATGTGATCTTCATTAAAACCTTATAAAATAGCTATTATAATTTCCATCATTTCACAGATAAGGAAATTGAGGCACAGAGATGTAAGTAACTAGCTCATGTTTACAGTCAAGGAGTGGCAAGGCTGGAAAGTGAACATAGATCAGCCATAATGTTTTCCAATTCCTCATCCAAAATCTCCAGTGGCAACTAATAGCCTATCAATCCAATTGACGAGGGATGAATGGGCCAGGATGTGTCTTTGGAGAGCAGGGAGTGAAGAATGACATTTTTTAAACCAGCTTTCAGTTTCTGTTCACATTATGGGCTGGTGATTGCTGCTTGCCTCCATTACCAGATCTGTTCTCCAGCCTTCTCCATAGCCACTCTCTGGCTTCCAGTTGGGTACAGCCAATGGGAGGCATTGCAGGAACATGGAGGGCCAAAGGAGAGAGAGGCTATGCATTTCTTTCCCATGTCCCTACTTCAGTGCTTATCTCAGGTAATAATTGCATCTTTTCTGCTAAGTTCCTGCCCTTTCAGCCTTAGGGTACTATCAACTTCTTGTTGCTAGTCTCTGGGTTCTTCAACATCTCTTATTTCTTCCTTTAACCATGCCTTTTTAAGTCATCCCTTCATTAAAGCCACACTTGCATTATCTAGGAGGAAATCTGTTTCCTGCTGAGACCTGACTGATAGACTGTCTTTCTAGTCTTATCCTTCCCCACTTCTACCTAAATACATTCATTCATTAAACAAATATTCACTGAGCCAGTACATCAACGAGAATCAGACAGACAAGATCCTTGCTTTCTTGAAACTTAAAAATATCTCAGGCCTTCACATCCTTAGACTGTTTTTTATTTCCTACTCCCCACATATCTCTTGCCAATTGTAATTCTTTAAGCCCTTGTTGGAATATTTTTTCTCCAAAATTGCAAATTGAGCCTACCACCCGTTTCTGTATAGCCCATGAGCCCATTTTTTTCTTTCTTTCTTCCTTTTTTTTTTTTTAAATCCTCAGCTGAGGATAGGTTTCCATTGATTTTTAGAGAGAAAAGAAGGGGGGGGCAACGAAGAGGGTTGGGGGAGAGAGAGAGAGAGAGAGAGAGAGAGAAACATTAATCAGTTGCCTCCTCTATGTGCCCCAACCAGAAACTGTACCTGCAACCTGGGTATGTGCCCTGACCTGGAATGGAACCTATGACCTTTTGGTGTATGGGAAGACACTCCAACCAACTGAGACATCCAGCCGGGCAACTTTTACATTTGTAAGTGGTTGAAGAAAATCAAAAGAAGGAACATATTTTGTGACATATGCATGCAGGTTACACAAAACTGAAATATCAGTGCTCATAATAAAGTTTTATTGAAAAATAGCTATACTCATCCATGTGGCTGCTTTAGCAATGCTTTGCAGAGTTGAGTAGTTGCAACAAAGACCCAAAAGTTGAAAATATTTACTACCTGGCCCTTTATAGAAGTTCGCTAACCTTTGATGTAGAGTGGATGTGGTAACTCTTATTTGTAGGCTTTAAATTTGGCTGCTCAAGAGAGGATCTAGTCCCCTAAAACCTAGGTTTATTTCTAGTTTTATAAGGAGTAGGCAAAGGTTTTACTCATTTAGGGATGTGGTCAACATCAGAGCAGGCTCAATCCAAGAAGGGGGCTATCTCTATGAGGTACACAGTACATTTTTGAATAAGCTTAGCCTGAAACAGGAAATTCTCTCAGAGACATTATAATAACAGCTTCCATTTATAGAATTCTTACTATATGCTGCATACTTCATTGGAAACTCAGTTTAATCCTCAAAACCACCCAGAAAGGTAAGTATTTTCAAGATGTTATGATGGTGGGAAAATTAATTGAAATCAGAGATGTGTTTAACCCAGGGGTGGGCAAACTTTTTGACTCTAGGGCCACAATGGGTTCTTAAACTGGACTGGAGGGCCGGAACAAAAGCATGGATGGAGTGTTTGTGTGAACTAATATAAATTCAAAGTAAACACCATTACATAAAAGGGTACGGTTTTGTTTTTTTTTTAGTTTTATTCATTTCAAACGGGCCAGATCTGGCCCACGGGCCGTAGTTTGACCACGACTGGTTTAACCCATAAAACTCTAGCAATTAGAGAGCAAAAAGGAAATATAATGCAAAGAGTGGGGTTTTCTGCCCACTTGACATGAGGTCTGGTCTTGTGGCAGATAAAAAGACCAACTTTATTCAGACCATGTTAAAACACCACCCAGTCACCTATGTAAGTGACACACTCAAGGGCCAGACTCAGAGGACACCAGAGCCCTGCTCCATGGGGTTGACCCCTGAACAGCTGGTCCTCCATGGTGGGCGAAGCCAGTCCTTGCAGCCAATCAATCTGGGCATAAATCCCTCCCATTGAGGTGTCAACAGCAATCAAGGCTCAATTAAAACAGGAGATGTACATAGTCCACACATGGGATGCACTTAGAATGCCCATCTCGGGTGAATGGGGAAGCTGTACCACTGAACTGTATAGAACACCTACTATACAAGACCACTCTACCAAGCCCGGAAGACATAGCAGCACTATCTAATACATAGAAACAAACACAGAGAAGCTGCCAAAATGAGGAGACAAAGAAATATGTTCCAAGTGAAAGAACAGAACAAGACACCAACCCGAAAAAGGACTAAATAAAATGGAGAAAGCAATCTACTAGATGCAGAGTTTGAAACTGGTTATAAGGATGCTCAATGATTAGGAGAAGAGTAGATGAACTTAGTGAGAATTTCAACAAAGAGACAGGAAACAAAAAAGAAATGACTAGTTTTTTTAACTAAAATGAAGAATACGTTACAGGGAACCAAGAGTGGAGTACATGAAGCAGAGGATAAAATCAGAAATGGGTAAGATAAGGAAACAGAAAACATCCAATCAGAATAACAAAAAAGGAAAAAAAAGAATTTTAAGAAATGGGGATAGTGTAAGGCGTCTCTGGAACAACTTAAGCATACCAACATTTGCATCACCAGGGTACTGGAAGGAGAAGAGAGAGAGCAAGGAATTGAAAACCTATATGAAAAAATGATGTTAAATGTCTCTAACCTGGTAAAGGAAATAGATATACAAGTTCAAGAAACATAGAGAGTCCCAAACAATATGAACCCAAAGGTGCCTATACCAAGACATAGTATAATGCCAAGGGTTAAAGACAAAGAGAGAATCTTAAAATCAGCAAGAGAAAATCAGTTAATTATCTATAAAGGAGCTCCTATAAGACTTTCAGTCAATTTCTCAACAGAAACTATGCAGGCCAGAAGAGATTGGCAAGAAATATTCAAAGTGATGAAAAGCAAGGACCTACAACCAAGATTACTCTACCCAGCAAAGCTATCTTTTAGAATTGAAGGACAGATAAAGAGTTTTCCAGACTAGAAAAAGCTGAAGGAGTTCATCACCACCAAACTAGCATTAGAAGAAATGTTAAAGGATCTTCTTTAAGAAGAATAAAAATATGAACAATAAAATATCAATAAATACATATCTATCAATAATCACTTTAAATTAAAATGGGTTAAATGCTCCAATCAAAAGATACCTGGAGTCTGAATAGATAACAAAACAAGACCCTTATATAAGCTGTCTACAAGAGAGTCACTTCAGATTAAAAGACACAAACTGTAAATAAAGGGATGGAAAAAGATATTTCACGAAAATGGAAACAAACAAACAAACAGAAGCTGGGGTAGCAATACTTGTACCAGACAAAATAGACTTTAAAACAAAGGCTATATAACAAGAGACAAAGAAGGGCCCAGCAATTCCAGTCCTGAGTATTTACCTGAAGAAACTCAAAACAGTAACTTGACAAGACATATATGTTCATTGCAGTATTATTTACAATAGCCAATATATGAAAGCAACCTGTGTGTCCATCAATAGATGAATGGGTTGAGATTAAGTGGTACATATATATGTACAATGGAATATGACCCCATTATAAAAAAAGAATGAAATTTTGCCATCTGCAACAGCATTGATGGACCTAGAGGGTACTGTGCTGAGTAAAATAGTAGTAAGTCACACAGAGAAAGAATAATGCCATATGATTTCACTTATATATGAAGAATCTAATAACAAAATAAATAAATAAATAAGCAGAACAGAAACAGACTCATAGATACAGAGAATATTTTGACCATTGCCACATGGGAGGGGAGTTGGGGGAGTGGGGTGTGTGAAAAAGGTGAAGTATTTAAGAAATACAAATTGGTAGTTACAGAATAGTCATGGGGATATAAAGTACAGCATAGGGAAGATAGTCAATAATATTGTAATAACCATGTATGGTGTCACACGGGTACTAGGTTTATTGAGATGATCACTTTGTATGCTATAAAGTTTCTAATCACTGGGTTGCATTGTATACCTGAAACTAATATTAATAATATAATATTATGTCAACTGTAATTAAAAAATAACAAATTATTTAAAGTTAAAAATAAAAGACCAACTTTACAGAGTTGTTACAAGGAATCTGTGACCTAACTTATGAAAAAACACCTCTCAGTGTCTGGCAAATAGTGGTTGCCCAATAAAGGTTAGTTTATTTCCTTCCTCTTTTTTTAAAACTACATTTCATATTTGTCAAAGTTTATTTGGGTTACACATAAAGAATAATTGGGAGAGTACAGGAGGAATTAATAAAAATGATAAGGGCTGGAGAATGGCTATGGGGTAGACAAAAACAGGAGTGGAAACATTGCTTCTCTATACATAATATTCATATTGTTTTGATTTTGAAGAGAGACATATGTAATACTCTCTGAAATACTTTAAGCAATAAAAAAATTAAAAAATAAATAAAAAATCTGTAATGAGGATTAATTTGGGATCTATAAATTTTAGAGCTGCCCTAGTAGACAAGCCTATCCAATTTATGATAGTGATTTTTGCAAAATATTGGTTTTATTCCATCTGTTATTTTTTTAAAAAATCTACTTTGGAACTAATTTATTCCTTGATTTGAACACATAATAAGGATCCAAATTTCTTTGTTTATACAAATAACTCCTATGGATCATAGCAATTCTTCAGCCAGTGGTTAATTTTTATAATTCAAAGTTAGCTTCCAAGAGGTTGTCATAGCTGATTTTCATATACTGTATTGTTCTATCTACTGTTGTTTCAATCCAGGAGCATTATTTGTGCAAACACATGTACTCTGTAGTAGGTAAGATACTATTTATCTATGTTATATGAAATTAAATAATGATGTACTTAATTGATAGGATAGTTTAGAAACTTACAAAAGCATTTCAATGGCTAGTGACTGTATAGAGAATCAAGTCCTAGCCTTTACACATAAAGTGCATGGCCCTCTGCGTCCTGGTTCCTGCCTTCTACCCTTGCCATCTCCTGGCACCATCTAACATCACTACCACTTGCAGGTCCTAGTGTTTCCATGCTGCTTCTTACCTAAGTTCCTGCTTAGTAAATATTTAATAAATTGATGAATGAATGACCAATATTGATTTAATTTTCCAGAATGCTGACCCTTTCCTATTAGAGAGGAACTAGTTAGGCTAAATGACTTGACATGCATACACCCCATTCTTCTTAATAATTATCTGTAGCTTTCTAAATTATCAAACTGGCTTTTTATAACACAGCTCTCCTGGGATTAGTTAAAACGGATAAAGGTAAATTGGTGAAAACAAGTTTCTGACTCTAGACCCACTGAGCCTATGGCTTGGAACAAACTTTAGAAGAAAGCACTTGAGAAGCACAAACAACGCCTTCACCTCCACTCCCATGACTCCAGCAGAGTTCCTGGGGCGACGCTGTCCCCAGCTCATGTGAAGAACAGGACCCTGCTTCTGTTCTTTCTGACGACCTCATAGATCAGACTCTGTCAGGATAATTTTCAAGGCTCTTTATCAACTGGTCCCAATTGACTCTTTTGAACCACTTTCCCCAGGTCTGTCAGCGTCACGAAAACATGTGCTCCGTTCATGTCTACTCTCAAATCTTAAACCATATTCTTCCCATTTAAAAAAAATCCCCCAGGTGTGTTTGTTTTTAAAGTGGCTTGTTTTGTTTATGCCAATTAAAATTTTATATCTCATAAAAGCTTAAATAAAACGCATGTCTTTCCCATAATCTTTCTTGGCACCTGCTGTTTATATCATAACATCTAATACTTGTCTCTATGTGCCCTAATTGCTTCGCAGTTGCATTTTATTTATACATCTTGTCTCCTCATCTAGAAGGAATGTTCTTCTGAGACAGTGGGGATTGCCACTTCTTTATCATTTCTCATAATGCCTACCGCAGAGCTAGTGGACTGCGTAAGTGATCTAAGGATGCCGATTAAATGGAACCTCCAGAGAGCATTGCAAATTGGGAGGAAGAGAATGAATAGAATGAGTACATAGTATCTGCCATGATAGGTGTTCATTCTTCGTTATCTAATGTAATCTTCACAAAATGCTGCCACATACATTTTAGCAGCTTTATCATTTAGAGATGAGGCAATAGATGTTCACAAATATTTAGTGACTTACCCAACCTCATACAGCTAGGCTGTGGCAGCGCTGGAATTTGAAAACACATCTGCTTGAAGTCAAAGGTTTTTGTTCTTTTTTCTCCGCTCAGTATTTTAACAGTGGGAACAAGATGGAAGACTAAAATGTTAGTATGCATTCTTAGTGGGTAATTTAACTTAAAACATTCAGTTTTGCCTATAAAATAGTATTTTAATCTTTCTTTTAAAATAAAATTAAAATTACATAGGGGACAGCTTTTCTTTATCCAATAGAGTATGGAAACAACCAGGAATCATCAGGGAAATGAAGTTAATTGTTAGAGAAACAAAGCCATGCCCATCTCAGTTAACTAAAGAAATCCCAAATTTAGACCAACTTCACATTCCACAATTTCTTGGAGAGACAGCAAGAAGATTGAGTTATAGTTTCTGCTGACAGGTCTTTTCAAGATCCAGCCTCTCTCTCTCTCTCTCTCTCCCTCTCTCTCTCTCTCTCTCTCTCTCTCTCTCTCTCTCTCTCCCTCATTTAACTTTAAAAGACAAACTAAAGAGTAGTTTCATTTCTAGTGCTTTCCAAAGTAAAACCCAGGCCCACTATGCCAGGAAGCGAAATGGCCACAACAAAACAACAAAAATTTTTTTTCTTGAAACCCAGATCCTCTTTCCATCTTTAAACCTCAACCACATTACCCACTCTCCCTGGCCCTGGGCCTCCCACCTACCCTGGAAACAGAGTATGTGTTATCTCTTCTTTTCTCTGTTGGGCTTTTTTCTTTCTCTTAAGATTCTCATGGAATGGGAGACCCCAGTGGGCATGCTGGGGAAGGCACACTGTGTCTCCAGGCAGGATGGTGTGTGGGGTGTACAGCCTGCCTCACAGAAGGGCAACTCCCCCTGAGAAACTTTCAGCCCCTCTGTGAGATGACTACAGAAAAAGGCATTTTATTGACATCTCGGCTTCCAGTGGTTCCGGCCGCCTTTCCTTCCAGTAAGATCTGGGAACCCAACTGATAAGTCAGACCCCTGGAA
Source organism: Myotis myotis (assembly GCF_014108235.1). NCBI lineage: Eukaryota > Metazoa > Chordata > Mammalia > Chiroptera > Vespertilionidae > Myotis > Myotis myotis. The sequence goes on along the minus strand of NW_023416313.1, from coordinate 53,656,120 downwards.
AGTCCTCTGGCTGACAGATACCATTCTGAGGCTGGATAAGAAGAGGAAGGGAAAGGATTGAGGGGGAGGCAAGGGGCTTTTTGGAGGTTGATGCTTTCCTTACTTAGAAAACCCATTTCCTTTTATTCTGACCCCAGGCTTGTTTTAATTTTAAGTTATCAACTTGTAATAGCTAATCAGTTGCCCCAGGCATACACACATAGCCAAGGCTGCAAACTACCTGCCCCTTTCTAATCAACCCCAAGGTGATAATGATTTATATGTATATGCACTTAGCCTGGGAAGCCAGGCACTTTCTACAGGATGGTTTGCTGAGCTTTTTCAGTTAAACTGTCTGGTTTATACTAATGGCTGGGAGGCCCCGGGAGGATTACAACATTTTCATGATTGAACAAGAGGGTGAATATACACTTTAACACACACACATACACACACACCCTCCAAACTCTAGGAAGAGATTTAAAAAATGTTATTTTCCCATTTATTTGGACAAGTGTCATTTTGTTTTGAATGTTTGCCATTCTCAATCAGGTGCTAGCGGAAATGTCCTAGGAGCCACAAAGAGAAGTAAGGTTTACATAGCGTGAGCTTTCATTGCTGCTCTGATACCAAATATTTACTGGGAAGCAGGATGGCTTCATTCATTTAAATGAGAATTATTTGGTTTGGCTTAATGAAGCAAGAATTAACTGTTAGCTGTATCACTTAACCCACTGCTGTGATGTATCTGTCTTTATTAAGGAAACCTAATACATGCTTGGCAGGTCATAGCAACACTATTCTTTTGAGGGAATTGGTGAGAAAGAAGACCGTGGATTCTAATCGAAATGACAGCAGGAATTTGAGCAGAATGCAACAGTCTGCACTGAGACGTTACCGCAACCCCAATTAGAGTTTGTGTCTTGTCTACCCTGATTGCCAATCAGGTATTCACTGACCTTGCAAAAACAATTTCTTGGCCACCCCCTTAAGTCCAACTCTGGGGGTTCCTTTTCCGTAATGGGGTGTTCTCTCAAGAGAAAGCCCAACTCCAGAGTCATTAAGTGCCAAACCCCGCATAGCAGCTTCCCTTGGAGTTCTGCCATTGGAGTCAACTGTGATGATAACCCAGCTGAGATTAGGACCTATCTAGGGGAACATCATAATCCTAGAGGGCATGGTGGCAGAGATTGGTTTACACTTACTTGAATTTGACTTATCTTTCCCAAACTAGGGTGTATTCAATATCATAATTAAAATATACTCACATTCAAATGAGTAGATTTCTGAGACAAAATATTTTTATTATTGGGGTCAATATAGTATTAGAGATAGGGAGTTATGAAAAAAGTGTGGGAAACATGAGAAGTAATTAAAGATTAGTTTTTCAACTAGAAATTCTTCTTTATAGTAATGCTATTTTATTTTAGTGCCTCCCTCTCAAATATATCAATATACTTTACCAAAAATATTTTTATTGTGTCTTATTTTCTAAATTTTGTAATTTCAAACATAGCCTTTTACCAGTAATAAGAGAGAATACTTCAATTTTTTTTATAGTAGGTCCTTGAAACATAATATTGGTAGAATATTTTTTGTCCCTTTTTATAGATCCTTATTGCTATTTCCTAACCTAATATTTGAAGAGAGAAAGAAACCCTGTGTAGCATAGAGTAAATAGGAACATGAACTTTTTCAGGCTACATTTTCTTTACAGAATTTTTTTTCAATTCATTATTGAAAACATGGAAACAGAAGCAGAGGAATATTGAATTAACTTGTATGTCACTAAGGTTGTCCATTTAGCAAGTGAATTGGTTGGACCTCAAATCAAAGACTTACCCAATACTATTTGGATAGTTATAGATTGAGCAATTATTTGGTAAAGGCATGTCTTCAGAACACAGATATCTTGGGAAGAAGTATGTATCGATAATTCACATCCCCAATTCTGAACCAATCCCTGTATGAGTTGCTAAGGGAACTGAGCATGTCCCTTAAAGATGCCCTGTAATTCTTCTGGCCCAAGACTTCTCTCTCCTTGTTATCACAGTCATATCCTAATTGAGATAAGTCCATCCTAATGTGCCTGTTACTTATCAAAATGGATGTCACAGTACTTCCCTCACAGGAGATGGTTTCTGTGAAGAAGTGATGCACAGATACTTGGATTGTTACATGCTCAAGAATCCCGTTGGGTTTTACAAATGCTCCAAATTCATAGTTGCTAGTTGTAAGCTGTGTGAATGTGTAGGAGACTGTCAATCAAAAATGGGGCTTAACATTTACTGTGGCTTTTGCTATTGAAGCATGATTCCTTTTTTTCTCTGCTGTAAGTCAGAAATGGAGTGGAACAAGTTAATTAAAATACTGGTGACTTCATGCTTTTCAGCCACTGAGCGTTTCCAGGTAGCCCTTCTCTGGAGCATTCTTTGTCATTGTGAAGTTCATCTGGAGCCAATAGAGAGTCTTTAAAAAAAACAAAATAATTTCTTCTAAGCATTTTTTGACCTCTTTGTTTTAAAAATCTGAAGGCACAATTTTATAGACCATGATACCATGGAAGTGTGGGAAGCCATCTATTTTATAAGCACATTGCTAGATAATAGCTTTATTGGCAGGCATCGGCTTATCTTTACCAATGCACAGCTACTGAACCGTCTGCCCACCAGCATTCAGCTGAATCCTGAGGAGTAAATAACAACAAACTCCTTCATAAGCTTTTTTAAGTTATTTTTGGCCCTTGATGTCTTAGATATAGAAATGTGTGGGAAGAGATTTATTTGTACGTTGAACTTTTTGCTCTGCGTGGGATTATTTGAAGAAATATTTTAAAACTAAAGTATTTTACTATACAAGGACTGAGAAGGCAATCATGGACTGTTCCTCTCTCAGAAGTTGCTAACTTGGCAGCCCATAGGCCACATCCAGCCTGCAGACATGCTTTTTGTGGTCTATATGTTTATTTGTTTTTAAATCCTCACCCGAGGATATGTTTTCATTGACATTTTAGAGAGAGGGGGAGGGTGCGAGGGAGAGAGAGAAACATCAGTGTGACAGAGAAACATCAGTTGGTTGCCCCCTGTACGCACCCCAACCAGGGATCGAATACACAACCTTTTTGATGTGTGGGATGATGTTCCAACCAACTGAGCCACCCAGCCAGGGCTCTATATATTTTTTATTAATTGGCTTAGGAGCCATTTTGTGTGAATTGGAAATTTCACATAAAAATGAATTTTTTAAATCTGTCAACATTGGGTATGTACTACTCCTAGGTAGTAGCTAAGTAGCAACCGCCCCCCTTTAAATAGGCATGGGCCCTCTAGTTTGCCACAGTTCTCCACAAACCACAAATCAAATCCTACTATAGGTTTATCAAAGATGTTGCTTTTGTGGTAACTGTTCATAACAAAGGACTTTTTGATATCATAACAAGAGGGAAACTGATAAATGCTTGTTTGAGTTCCTTAAGTAACTTCCTTTTCAAGAAGATGAACCGTTATTCAATAAACACCTCTTTACCCTATCTCTTGTGGTCATCACAACTCAATCAAGGAGGTGTTTTACAGAAAAGGAAAGTGGAGCTCAGAGAGACTAAGGTCACACAGCTCTTAATTGGCAAAACTAAATTGCATTTCCAGGCTTGCTTGGTTCCAAAGCTCAGACTCCTCCACAAAACATTCTGAAGATTTCAGATGATTCCATACCAAATCTCATTCCTCTTTCCACATCCTTGTCTACAGTAAGGAGTTGAGTCAGAGAGGTGGAAGAGGAAAAGGGAATTTTTAACTTTTTTCTCAATTGCTACATCATCATTTCCTTCTTAGAACTACAATATATGACCTATTTTGTGTTGTTTTTTAATTCCTCAAGACAAGTTGTAAAAATTAAACTATGTGTGGCTCTTATAGGCTACCAGAAAGTGGATACCCACATGGTTTTTATTTTTTCATTGGTTGGCCATGTATACTCACCCCTCAATTGCTGCACAGCTGTATGGAGCTCAAATTGCAATAAAAGTGGTTTAGTGCAAACCATACATACATAATGACCTTTGATTTCTCCCTTAGGCTTTGCAAGTCTCTCTTAATTACCTGCCTGTAGACTAGGAATTCTTTGCCAGGTCTCTTCACTTACTGAGGTGTTTCTGAAGCAGCATTTTCAGAGCAGTCTCTTCAGAAGTGGAAACTGACCCCAAGCCCTCATGCTGAGGCAGGTCAGTGCAATTAGTAAAGCTGACGTAAAAACCTACTCCAGTCTGGCTGGTGTGGCTTAGTAGTTGAGTGTCAACCTATGAACCAGGAGGTCACGGTTCGATTCCCAGTCCCGGCATATGCCGTGGTTGCGGTCTCAATCCCCAGAGTGGGGCGTGCTGGAGGCAGCTGATCAAAGATTCTCTCTCATCATTGATGTTTCTATCTCTCTCCCCCTGTCCTTTCCTCTCTGAAATCAATAAAAAATATGTATATATAAAAACAAAACAAAAAAACCTACTCCAGTCAGGAAGTCGCTTAAGAAAAGGCACTCTGGCCTTAGCTGGTTTGTCTCAGTGGATAGAGCATCAGCCTGTGGACTGAAGCTTCCCCGGTTTGATTCCAGTCAAGGGCACATGCCCAGGTTGAGGGTTCAATCTCTAGTGGTGGTGGTGGGTGGGGGTGGGGAGCATGCAGGAGGCAGCCAATTAATGATTCTCTCTCATCATTGATGTTTCTATCTCTCCCTCTCCCTCTCCCTTCCTCTCTGAAATCAATAAAAATATATTTCTTAAAAAAGAAAAGGCACTCTGTCCCCATCTGTGAGAAAAGCTGTAAAAATGGTAATAGGAGAGACAAACAGGAACACCGTACAGGCCAGACCTGGGGGAATAACAGTTGAGTTGAGCTGATTCCCTGGCTGGAGGGGGGGCTCTTCCTCCTGCTCTGTGTAGCTCCAAATCCCTGCTCGCCCCAACATACCTCTACCACCTTCCTGATACTTTCATTCATAGTCTTTCATTCGTTCCACTATCCTAACATAAACCCTATGAAGGGAAAAGTAGGTTCCCCAAATCACTCGGCTTTGTCACTGATAAAGCCAACACTTGTTTACTTACCTTAGAGCACATGGTCTTATTAGTCTATTTATCATCTCTGAGCACCCATGTAAAATGACGCTTCTTTTTTAAAATGTTTTATTGATTTTTTACAGAGAGGAAGGGTGAGGAATAGAGAGTTAGAAACATCAGTGAGAGAGAAACATCGATCAGCTGCCTCCTGCACACCCCCCCCCCTCCCCCAGGGATGTGCCTGCAACCAAGGCACATGCCCTTGACCGAATCGAACCTGGGACCCTTGAGTCCACAGGCCGACGCTCTATCCACTGAGCCAAACCGGTTAGGGCAAAATGATGCTTCTTTATCCCTCTCTATCCCCTTGCCTGCTTTAATCTTTTCTTTTCATACTTATCACTGCCACATTATGTTATATATTCAATTTTTTATGTATTATTTCTCTCTACCACCTAAATGTAAGCTCTCTGAGCACAGGACATGGTTTGTTTTGTTCACTGCCATACTCCTAGCACCTTGTACTTAGCATATTGTAGGAACTCAATAAATATAAGCTATTGAATATCCACTATATCCTTAGGATCTAACAATGAATAAGACATAGTTTTGACCTTGAAGGGATTCATAGACTTTTTAGAGAGACAGGTATAAACATAAATGCAACTCATACTAAGAGAACTTGACTTGTATTCATGACTTCAGCAAAAGTGATTTAACTGGTTAGCTGTTGGACTCCTGGGTGTGAAGGTTAATTTTATTTGTCAACTAGCCTGGGCCATGGAGTACACAGATATTTGGTTAAATATTATTCTCAATGTGTCTGTGAGGGTATTCCTGCATAAAATTAACATTTGAATCAGCAGACCAAATAAAGTACATTGTGCCCCCTAATGTGGGTGGGCCTCATGTAATCAATCGAAGGCCTGAATAGAACAAAAAGGCTGACACCACACCACACCACCACCATAGCACCTGCCAACCCCCAGGAGTAAAAAGGAACTCCTTCTGCCTAACTGCTTTGACACTGGTTTTTTCCATTCCTCAGACTTAGACCTAACAATCAGCTCTTCTTGGAGCTCAGGTCTGTCAGCTTCAAACAGGAGCTTCGCCATTAGCTCTTAGGCCTTCGACTGGAGCTACACTTTGGCTCTCCTGAGTCTCTAACTTGCCAACTTTAGACCTTGGGACTTTTCAGACTTGAGAAAATTCCTACTAATAACATATATACATGTTATTATGAACCAAGAGGAGATTATATATATTTTATTTATATTACATGTTATATGTTGTATGTTATATATATATATAGGCCTATATATTATAGATAATAACATTAATGTTATAATATATAATTATATATAACATATAATATCTCTATATGTGAGATCTAGCCAATATACATATGAGTTCCTATTGGTTCTGTTTCTCTGGAGAACCCTAATGCAGTGTACCAGTCACACAAACTTTTGAAAGTGTCATGTTCTGTTTGTCCTAGAAGCAGATGTCAAATGGAATCAAATGTGCAAGAGGTCTACTGAGGGAAGTGCCTGTGAAGGATAAGGGATGAAGAGGGAAAAAGCAGGAATAGGCAGGGGAGCCTTTAGCCAAGGATGCAAACCTCAGGCCTATAAAAGGGAAGAGGGAAGGAAGGGTTGAGTAGGAAGAGTTTCAGACCACAGGACAGTTCTGAGAAAGTTTTGGCCATCCTGACGGGGAGTCCCCAAGCCATAGTGCCCACTTGAGGAATTCCCCTTGAGACAGGAATGGCCCTGCTCTGGTCCAACCAGAGTGCTCAGTTATTGGCTGGGAATAGCCCCGGGGGAGTGTGGACTGGAATGAATGCTGCAGTAGACACAAAGCACAGCAGCTGGAGGCTGTGAATCAACTATGCTCCACAACAGGTTCTCTGAGCAGGGTACCTTCATGACCTTCTCTTCTAGAATGCCCTTCTGTGGTTGGGGGTGAGCTTTCACAAGATTTGGTAATCACAGGGTATGTGGTAAGGACAATATGATTTTAAGGGAGGATCCTAAGAACTTACCTTAGAGCACATGGTCTTACTTAGTCTATTTACCAAAGCCAATCTGGAGTTGTCTCTGCCCTAGAGCAGGAATGGGCTGGGCTGCAGAAGGATGGTGGTGGGAATCCAGGGAAAGGGGACATGGAAGATGGACTATCTATCAACTCTGCCAAAGCCAGCAGCACAAGAACAGTAGGCACCTGCCATCCCAATTGATAGGAAGGGAGCCTGGTTTTTGAAACCAATAATTCATCAATCCATGGACCAGCTTTGGGACCCAACTCTACTGACAGACCTTGGCTGAGACTTTGAGGATCTGGATACATTTCAATAGAGCTGGGAGGAATATGGCAGAGATGAGCTTTCCTTAGTTGGAGCAGATAAATCTCCCACAAGTGGGCAGAAAATGATCGTGGGCCACCTGTTCTTCTGGCAAACCAAATAGTGCTTGTTTTGTTAAATGATTATAAATCAGGTTCTCTCTTTTATTTCTCCTTTAGGATCAAAATTTATTAGCAATCCAGAAGATTTATGTGGGCTGGGCTTCCCCTGTAAGCATTTCATTTCTTTAGCTAGTGTATTTGCCCATCTCTACAAATTAAGAGAACTGCTGCTAAAAGCTTATAAAAGAAACAATCTTGCCAATTAATTTTGATGGAATCATAGTGATAAAACAGTGCTAGGCAGGAATTGGAAATCCTTTATTGTTACCTATAGGGAAATTGAAACCCAGAGAAATGAGTGATGGCCCAAGGTCACCTGGCTGACTAATGGCAGGAAGCAGGCTGGAACCCAAGCGTTAGTTCTTAGGCCACAGCTCTGCCCACCATGGCAGCCTAGCTTTCTTTTCTGAATGTAGCCTCCTTTTATTTTTTACATCCTTTAAGGTAAACACGTATTTGGTTAGCCAAAGATGTTTTCGTAACACCTTCTCTAGGAAATCACGTTTTTCTCTGGCCAAGGGTTTTGTGACCTAACTTAATGTTAGAAAAAAATACAAAGAACAAAAAGCAGGGCTGACCCTCAGGAGCCTATATGAATGCCATTGCCTTGGAAACAATGGCCAAAGCCTAACATAAAGCCTATGAAGGGAAAAGTAGGTCCCCAAATCACCCAGCTTTGTCACTGATAGACCCAACACTTGTTTACTCATGTGTAAGATTCTGGCAGCTGCTCGCCTGGAGACTTTGAAACTTCTTTGAGCTGGAAGGAGCCTTGATGATTACCTATGAGGAAGCAAAGCACCAGAAAAGGCAAGTTGGGATTGGAACCCACACCTTCCAACTGTTAACCAGGTAATTGTTTACTAAGAAATACATTGACGGGTGCAGATGAGGCTTTTGATTTAAGACAAGTGAGGGCAAATGAGGAAGTCATATCAAGAGTCAGGACACACTGGCAATGATAATCACTATTACTCCCTACTTATGTTACAGGCACTGTTCTAAGTGCTTTCCATGGATGGAGTATTTCTCTCATTAGACTATGAGTCAGCCTCACCAAGTTAGGTCCCAACAATAACCCCCAAAGGCTCAGTGGCTTACAACAGAGGGTTATTTCTCATGTGTTGTATGATGGCTGAGGCTCTGCTCCACATGGTTTCTTTGTTGCAGGATCTGGCACAAAGACCCTATTTGAGGTATATCAGTCTTGAAGCAGGAGGAAAAGGGTACAATGGCCCTGAAGGCCTCTGCTCACTTCCATTACCACTTCCACTCAAATTCCGCAGGATAAAGCAAGTCATATGGCCAAGCCTGATGCCAATGAAAGGAACACAGCAAGTCATGTAACAGTGGGAATATACTGATATATATTTAAACATGAAAGGCAACAAAATATTTGAAATAACATTGCAATCTACCACTCTGGGAATCTCCACTCTACATTAGTTTTTTTTTTAATCTTTACAAAAAAACAACAACTATGAAGTAAGGAAAAAATATCATCTGATGTCCAAAGTTGTACCATTAAGAGACAGAGCTGGTATTTGAATCCAAGTAGTATGGCTCAAGAGCCCACACTTAATCAATAGACTATAATCAATAAGTTGTTTTTCATACTATGTTGCCTTTATTCTGATAACCCTCTGACACAATTCACCTCTGAGAGAGAACATCTGTGAGCATGACATGATACAAAGCAGTAGGCAAAGAGTGGTTACCAAGAGAAACCAAAAATAGATTATTGGCCCTGCTCTCAGAAGCCTAGTCAGAAGTTATATATCTAATATGCATGGAATAAACTGATAAATCCTAAATACATATGTACCTACCATTAGAGTGCTGTTGGAAAGTAATAGATATCTTTTGAGGAGGGAGGCCTAGACCAGGGTGGGAGGGGTTGGGAATGAAGATGTACAGATGGAGGGGAAGGAGAGGAATGCATGAAGACAGGGCCTGAGGGCATGGTGTGGGGCAGCAGGCATGAATTCAAGGCATGCACACATTCAGCAGGGGCCTAAGAAGAGCTTATGGCCTGTCTCAGGGACACATACACTGACAAGAGTAACAAGGACCTTTGTCATTCTAGTTTAAACGGGTGTTCCAATACTGGGTCACACTACCTATAGTGACTAGGAATGAATATTTTTATTAACTCCTGTAATTATCTTTGAATAGCACAATTATATTACATTGTGTTTAATAAATGTTAAAAGTGTTAAATTGATAAACATTGCCTTCTAAAATATATCAAATATTTTAAAATCCTGTTTTGACTTTTCTTCATATTTCAAAAGTACACCTGCAGCTTCAAAAAATGAAAGCACATTTCATGTCTTTCAACATCCAACAGACCCTACAGCAAAACACAATGGATACACAGTCCACTGACTTGGGCTGGGAAGATTGTTTTTATTCATTTGTTCATTCAACCTACAAATATTAAAGAGCGCTTACTATAAACAAGGCATTATTCTAGGTGTTGGGGGTACAGGAATGAACAAGGGGCACACATTCTGCCCACATGGATTGTGCATTGTGCTGAGTGTGCAAAGAGAAGTAGTGAGAACCAAAGAGCTAAATTGCACATTTATAAAGGAAGTGAACCGTTATTGTTGAGCTGACTAGGATAATTGTTCTTCTGCAGAATGGGGGGAGTCATTGAAGGGCGTCTGCACAGAAGATGAGAACTACTCTTGCGGGGGTGGTAACTGGACAGTATTGCGTGTGTGTGTGTGTGTGTGTGTGTGTGTGTGTGTGTGTGTGGAGGGGGGAGTGAACTAGAAAGGGACTTGAGTAAAAGAAGCAGCATCTAGAAAGCATCTCATGTCCAGCAGATGGAAAAGCAGTCCTGAACCAGGGTAGTCAGAGGAATGGAAAGCATGGACAAGATGGGAAAGATTCCCTCGAGGTGGAATAGGAGAGGAATTCCTGATCATGTGGCTGGGGGACCAAGACAGAAAGAAACAAATTTCCTATAGTTTGCAGCCTACACTCTGGTGGGGGCAAGGTAGTTTAGCCTAGAGTGGGCTTTGGATCAGATGGCCCTAGCTTCAAAGTCTGGTCTGACCCTACCAGCTGTGAAACTTTCGGTAGGTTGCTTAACCTTTCTGAGCTTTGATTGCCCCAACTGTAAAAGTGAAATATAACCCCTAACTTGAGGGATTAAATAAGAAATATATGATGCACCGAATACAGATTAAGCTTTCAATAGTTTTTGTTATGATTATTATGGTTACGTGGAGGATGAACTGGCCTGGGGCATACATTTAAAGTAAGTGTAAGACATCCAAAAACAGATGTTGAGTGGACAATCTCAAAGATGATAGCCTCAGATGAGCCTCTACATAATAACAATGTATTAACATTTATTTTTGATCATTTATTGTGTTAATTGTTCGATGAGCACTAGTTCAATTAGTCCTCACAGCAAGTCTGTGCGGAAAATATGGTTGTCATCATGATTTTATAAAGGAATAAACTGAGATTTAGTTAACTAAACGTAGACCAGTCCACACAACTAATGAGAGGCATAATTTGAATTCAGGCCCCCTTGCCTCCAAAGCCCATACTCTTTTATTTTCAATTACACTTTACTTCCAATTTTATTTTGCATTGGATTCAGGTTTACAGCATAGTGGTTAGACAATCGTATACTTTACAAAGTGTTCCCCCTATTATTTCCAATACCTACCTGGAACCATATGTAGTTATTATAATATTATTGACTATATTCCCTATGCTGTACTTTACAGCATCATAACTATTTTGTTACTACCAATCTGTACTTCTTAATCCCTTCACCTCTTTCACACAGTTTCCCAAACTCCCCCTCCCCCCACCTCTGGCAACCACCAGCCTGCTCTCTGTGTCTGAGTTTGTTCCATTTTGTTTCTTTATTTTGTTCTTAGATTCCACATATAAGTGAAATCATATGGTATTTGTCTTTCTCTGGCAGAGTTATTTCACTGAGGACAATGAAATAACTCTTGGTCCATACATGCTGTCACAAATGGTAACATTGCATTCTTTTCATCATAGCCAAGTAATATTCCTTTGTATATAGTTGCCACAGTTTTTTTATCCACTAGTCTATTGCAAATAAAGCTGCATTGAACATGGGATTGCATATAGTCTTTCAAATTAGTATTTTTGATTTCTTTGGCTACATTCCCAGAAATGGAATTGCTGGGTCACAAGGCAGTTCCATTTTTAAATATTTAAATATATATTTTTATTGATTTCAGAGAGGAAGGCAGAGGGAGGGAGAGATAGAAACATCAATGGTGAGAGAGAATCATGGATCGGTTGCCTCCTGCACGCCCCCTATTGGGGATCGGGCCTGAAACCTGGGCATGTGCCCTGACCCGGAGCCAAACTGTGGCCTCCTGGTTCATAGGTCAACAGTCAACCACTGAGTCACTCCGGCCAGACCATTTTTAATTTTTTAAGGAATTCCATACTGTTTTCCATAGTCAAAGCCCATATTCTTAAACATTCAAGGTTTGTATTAGCAAACCTGGAGGTGGCATTTACAGTCATGCACTGCATAACAACATTTTGGTCAGCGACAGACTACATGATGGTGGTCCCACAAGATTATAATAGACCTGAAAAATTCCTGTCACCTAGTGATGTCATATCCATCTTAACACGGTAGCGAATCATATTGCTCCCATGTTTGTCGTGATGGTGGTATAAACATACCTAATGCACTGCCGGTCATATAAAAGTATAGTACATACAATTATGTACAGTTCATCATACTCGATAATGATAACAAATGACTATTGATTTATGTACTTACTATACTATACTTTTTATCATTATTTTAGTGTACTCTTTCTACTTAAGTAGAAAAAGTTTGCTGTAACACAGTATGCTGTGTTATGCTGGGAGCAGCCTCATACATTTTGTGTTTACCACATACCTTGATAGCATCGTTTTCTCTTATAATTGATTTAATCTCTTGTTGTTTTATACAGTAACATGCTGTACAGGCTGGTAGCCTAGGAACAATAGGCTAGACCAAATAGCCTAAATGTGCAGTAGGCTATCCCATCTAGATCTATGTAAGTACAGTCTGGTGTTCGAACAAAAATGAAATCTCCTAACAATGCATTTCTCAGAACACATCCCCATCATTAGAGAGCCAATGGCTATAATTTAGTTTAAGAACTGGAACTCCCCCTGCCCGTCACACTCAGGCCACCACCCCACCCTGTGGCTGGCCCCATTCTCCTGCAGTGCTGAGGAGGCCTGAGGTCAGTCAAAGGGAACCACCCTGCCCATCTGAGCAGCACCATTTTTGTGAACTGGGGCATGTCTTATGGTTCCACTGAGATACCAGTTGGTCAGCTAATTACCATCACAGACTGCTCACTGCCCTTCCAGTTTACTTTCCCTGGTAATCTTGACCAAATTTCCTGGGCTGGAAGCTACTGTGATGGAAATACAACCCAGGAGTCAAGGCCCAGGGTCAATTTGGGCCTCTGCCTCTCACTATCTGTGTGGTTTGGGGAAAGTCCCTTTTCCTTTTTGAGTCTCTCTCTCTCTCTCTCTCTCTCTCTTCTCTCTCTCTCTCTTTCTCTCTCTCTTTTTCTTTCTCTCTTTCTCATTTGCAAATCAGAAATAATCAGACCAAACAACAAGGAAATGGCATATGCAGAAGGAATCACTACATAAATAGCCTCTGTTCTCCATGCTGACTCTGCCCTAAGAGTGCCCAACTGGAGGACTGGGAGAAATCCAGGTCTTGAGCCACAGAATGCTCCTAAGGGAAACCCTCTTACCTGACCTTTAATGAGATTGACTACCTTGAACTCATGTCAAACCTGTCTTACCTCTTCTTTTGTTTCCCAAGTGCAGCCATATTGAGTCATTTTTCACTCAAGAAAAAGTGTCACATTCACAGTTCTGCCCCTTCTCTTTTTGATGTTAATTTCAGCATTACCTATGCAGAATACAGGTTTTTCATCCCAAACAAGCCCCACTTAGAACAGAATGGAGGCAGCACTCTGACTTACCGTGTAATACCAAGCATGTTAATAGCTTTGCCATTTCCCAGTGAACAAAACCTGGCAACAAAGCCAACTGTAGTTCTTTCCTAATAATTTTCTGTGTGAGTATCTGCAAATTGGCTTTCAGAAATCCATGCTACAAAAAGCCTTTGCCAGCCAGTCTTTGAGAAGAATTTGATATTATCAGAAGAAAGCCTGATGAAAACTATTCTATGCGTAAGTCAGGGGACCTTGACTTTGCTTCTTATTCTGAGTCAATCCCTTTAAAATAGGAACGCATCCCAGTGAGCAAAGACCTGCTTTTATGAACATTCACTTCTCACACTGTCTCACAAGTAGGCATTTTCTTTTCTTTTTCTTTCGCGTACGATCTGGCCTGTCTAAGGAGACACCGAAATGCCAGAGCAGTCGAGCGAGTAATCGGCATTTGCTCTGGGCTCTGCCGCGTTTTCTAACCAGGAGGACGGCCGAGTGGAGTGAGTGGGGGTCTCTCTTTGCATGTGGCTTTGTGCGGCAGGCTTGCCAAGCATTGCTATTCCAGCCCTTAAACCTGTGCCAGACTGTTAATGTCTTAATGCTTATTGGAGTGTCAGGGAGTGCTGGCAGATGTCAGGGGGAATGGGAGGCTGTCAATAAGGAAATTACTTACATTCACAGGGTGATTGCGGGCGTCTGTCAGGTAGTGTTGCAGAGGATGTCAAGCTGAAAGAAGGAAGGGGGAGGGGGGAGGCAGCAAACAGCACTGGGGGAGGGTCCTTGTTTTATATATATGTAAATTGTTTAGAGATATTTTATTTTCCTTTTATTTCAGATACAGCAATCACAGGTCAAGCAATAAACAAAAAGTGGTTTCCTATTTTGGGAGATGTCACACATAAGAGCTGCATGACTGGGACCTTTTGTTTCTGACACGCGACAGATAATTCAAATGTTTTTCCTCAGAAGGCAGAAGGAGTCAGGTCCCTGGCCATCAGGAAACACATATTTTATTCAACAACTACTTACTCAACTGCCTACTCTGGGCGAGACGTGGTAAATAACCCAATGGCTACATAGGCGCAGGAAAAACATTTTAAACACATTCTTTAAATTCTAGAGAGGAAAAAGGCATCCTCTTTGCTGTGTGGTTTTAAGATTAAGAATGTGAGCTAAGTAGGGTCCCACCCTTGTAACTACCAGCACCTGCCTGCCTTCTTTGCCTGTGAACAGAGGAGACCTGAGGATGGAGCTTCCGGGGAAAGAGGCTTGGAGGTAATCTTGCCTTTAAAAGCTTCTCTCAGTCCTGGATTTGCCATGGTGATTCTATTTATTGCCTCCTTAAGCCTGTAAAGCTCTACTCCTGTCTCATTTCTTTACTGGTCTTTACACCCCTCCCCCTCCCTCCAGTGCGTGTACACTGAGTGCGTTGGGAAGAGGCGGCTGCAAAAATACTGCTGTCATTAGTCAATTCTCAGGCACAATGGTCTACAAAAGGGCGGGAGGGAGGGGGAATGCACACGAAGCTACCAACCTTACCTTTGTAAGGAAAGGTCAGCCCCCTCGGAATCACCCAGGCAACATGAGGCACCTCCAGTGTTCAGCCCTGATGATGAGAAAAACACCATCTCACTTAAAGGGAACATGGCAATTCCATTCGTGGTTGATGGTGGCTTTTTAGGGCTGTCTACACTCAATGTCCCATATCTCCTAGCTCCCTTTAATATTTTAGAATCCCTCCCGGAAGGAATAGCAGAGAGGAAGTTAGGCACATTCGTTAGTTGCTTTGGGACTACTTAAGAAAAAGCAAATATTTTACTGATGGAAACTCCAAGGCTAAAGGTGCGCAGAAATAACAGGAATGAAGGACAAGGAACTTTTCCCCAGAGTACCTGAATCAAGTGAACGGAAAGATGCCGCTGTCAGGATTGAGTCCATGGGGACAGAACGGGCTGGTTACCTGGGGGGAAAGCTGGAGTCCAGGCTTAGCCTGGAAAAGAGATGGGCCAGGATGATTCCCGGAGGGCCCTCTCGCCACTGCCCTTCCTGTCCTACCCGGTTCCTCCCGCCCCCAGATGAAGCAGTGTGGAGTCTAAATTCCAGAGGAGAATATGCTTTCCCCATCAGCACAGCCCCAGGCGCTCCTCGCCCCCCTGCTGGTCTGGCTGTGTACTCGCGGATTTCCAGGGCGCATACCTCCATGGAATTCAGCACTAGTCACTGCGGGGCTCCAAGCCTTTTCAAGTGTCCTCTGAACCTTTGAAGTGCTCTCCCCAAGGAGGCATGAGCAAACTTCTGTCTGAGAAATGTGGCATTACTTAACCCCACCCCTGGAGACTCTTCCAGGGACACCTGACATTTCAGTAAAGAGTAAATACATTTCTATCAGCTTAACTCACAGCTTTCCTTCTTTTTCTTGCTCTGTGATACATATTTGCTTGGAAACATCTTTCCTCAGTAGCACTGCAAGATTCTTGCCCCTCTCGCCCATAGCCCTTACACACCCAAGGAAAGTCGATCTAACCCTTTCTTTTATATGCTGCAATATTGAACTTTGGGCAAAAGAGCATTTCAATCCATCAATCAATCAGGACTATGCTGAAAGGGATATTTAAAAACACAGAAAAACATGCTATCAGCAGACATAAGCAATATCATGACAATATCCTAGGGGTATCAGAAAAAAAACATTAAAGTATTAGGTTTCCTGTATGCATGTATTTTCCCATTTGGTTACTTACAATATACTGCTTATTTTATTGAAGATGTAAAAATTATATATGTCAAAATTATAATCCAAAAAAGAAATCCATAGCATTTAAAAAATATTTTCTTTTTCTTCCCCATCCTTTCTACTTTTATGGTTGTTATTATTCTAAGTCTTTGTTTCTTTTTATCTTGTTCTCTAACTGGATACTGGACAAGGCGTAATAAGAAAAATAAGAATGACAAGACCAATAATTCTTATTAATTAAGTACTTACTAAGAGCTGGAATAACCTTTGCATTGCCTCACTAAGACTTGAGGACAATCCATTACCCCTACTTCACAGGTGAGGACTGAGGTTTAGAAATGTTAAACATTTCTAAATGTTAAACTCCAGACCTCCTGCTCCATAATCCCAGCTCAAAGGTCATTCCCTCAGGCACTGCCCACAACTAGGACAGATACCTCTTTAAATGTTCTTACAATCTTATAACATATATCTTTCCTTCATTCTTAGTATGAGAATTTGTAATTTTACATTTATTTATGAAATTAAATGATTTAAGCATTTCTCCCCACAACACTCTGAGTTCCAGGATAGCAGAAACTACATCCATTTTTGCTATTATTAACACTGACATGTAGTAGGATTATAACACATATTGAGTGAATGAATGAATATTGGAATGATTTAAGGAATAAATCAGTCCTTATCTGTCCAGCTGCCTAATTTGGGAGTTTTAGTTTAGGCAGCAGGATTGCTTTTTAAATGAAGTCCTATCCAAAGTGCTATATACTATGCAGCATTGATCCGTGCTAACCCCAGCTCCACCATGCTTTAACTGTGTGACCTCAGACAAGTTACTTGACCTCTCTGTGTCTCAGTTTCCTCATTTGCAAAATGGAGATAATAGAACTCACTCCATATAGTTATAAAGATTCAATGAATATGTAACCTCTCAGAACAGTACACTTAGAAAGTTTTGCATACATAGTAGATATTTTGAGATATTCAGGAACTTACCTAGCACAGGAAAATAAAACATCCCAGGCTAATTTCACTCAAAGATTGCTGTCTTAGTGTTTATTCACTGACTGCCCCCCTGTTCTGGACCTTTGTGGAAGATCCTAAAGATGTGAATCTTAAAGAAGCGGCCCCAGGTTTTCACTCTTACATAGAAAATACCCAACATGAGTCAACATGAGATTTTTACTAATATTTCACTTACAAGTTCAGAAAGTATATTTAGTGAAGATAATTTTAAAAATTTGAATATATATTATAAATATTATTTTTAAATATGTAATACCCTCCTATTGGACTCACATCCTCTACAATAGCTCTCTCTTCTCTTCTCTTCTCTTCTCTTCTCTTTTCTTCTCTCTCTCTTCTCTCTCTTTCTCTCTCATCTCTCTCTCTCTCTCTCTCTCTCTCTCTCTCTCTCTCTCTCTCTCTCTCTCTCTCTCTCTCTTTCCTCTCTCTTTCTCAGCCCAGTGCACATTTGTGCACTCAGGACTGCCTGCGCCCTCTCGCAGTCTGGGATCCCTGGGGGGATGTCCGCCTGCCAACTTAGGGATCGGGCCTAACCTGGAAGTCAGACATCCCTCTCGCAGTCTGGGGCTCTCACAGTCTGGGACCCCATGCTTCTTACTGCCCACCTGCAGTGGAGGTGGGAGAGGCTCCCACCACTACTGCTGCACTCACCAGCCATGGGAGTGCACTGACCACCAGGAGTCAGCTCCTGCATTGAGCGTCTGCCTCCTGGTGGTCAGTGTGCATCATAGCGACTGGTTGTTCTGCCATTTGGTCGATTTGCATATTAGACTTTTATTATATAGGACTGGCATTGGTTAATAAAATTTTATAAGTTTCAGGTATAATTGTGGAATGAGGCAGAGTGACTATGGCCAGACCCAGGGTTGCACAGCCCCAGATTTCATCACAGCCCTGCCACCTATTAGCTGTCTGTCTTGCATAAGTTTGTTAACTGCTTCTTGTCATGTTTCCTTACCTAGAAAATAAAGATGACATTAATTAGATTGTGATGGTTAAGCAAGATGAAGTTCTATAGACCCTGGTAAATCAGAAATGCTTACTAAAAGTTAGTTTTTTATTACCTCCCTCCCTTCTTATTTTCCTTTTTATAACCATTTCACCCAGGGCTTGACCAATATTCTGCTATCCTTTTGTGCTTTCTCTGTTCACTTCTTCAGTATTTCTCCAACCTTCCCAAGACCAGAGTTGTCAAGTGGACTTTTTCCTTCTCATTTTCCATGTGCTCTCAAGGCTCAAAGTAATAAAAGTAGATAGTAGAAAAATGAGGCATTCAGTCAAAGTACCTGATGGGAATTTGTCTCCAGTTTTGCTTCTGACTTGATTTTGAGCAACTTATTGAACCTATCTAGGTTTCCATTAGCTCATGAAGCATATCCTGGAATAATTTATTTTTTTCTTCCTCTACCCTTTCTCTGTATACCTGTATCATAGCAATAACAGTAGTACTACTTTCAATTTACACTTCCCAAAGTCGTTGATATGTATTGTATTATTTAGTGACCATATCAAAATTCTGAGGTATTGCAATTAGGCACTCTCTATTTCCAATTAAGGAAAGTGAGGTGAGAGGGGATATATGACTTGGTAAGTTACAAAAACCCTAGCACACAGATGTTTTTTACTATGGTCTGTCAGACGTCTCTGATACACCTACTATATGCATTACACTGGCAAAATGCTGCTGATGCATTTTTGCCATCATACTTTTTTTGTAACAGAATACACACAAGAATAAACTGGTAACAAAGTGTTAGATGCTAAGAGCCAAATGAGTAACACAAAATTCCTTTCCCTCTTACTGAGTTGTCTGTGAAAAAAGAATCTCTTCTTTTTCTGAGATGGAATTCCCCTATCATTGTGTCAGCCCATCTCCTGGAGATCCCATGGAGAGTCCAGAGCAGAAAGAGACTAATTTTACTTTGACAACATTATTTCAGTTCTATGTAAGCACTAGCCTCGGGATGCCTATCTTTCAACATGGTCTGTTTGGACTTTAAACAGGGCATGTTTAAATGGATGCCAAAACTCTGAATTTCTGTAGGGATAGGAAACTAGCTTGATAAGTTTTCTTCCGAGTTTTTGCCCCAAGTCCATGTTTTAGGTCTGGGTGCACGAGAAGTATGCAGTTTCAGTTTCACTTTTTGTGAAACCGAGAAGGAATAGAATTGACTCTGAAATTCCACAACAAGAATAAGGACTAAGAATAAGGACTATTAAAATATCTGGAATATTTTCTATTATTAAAAAAATACACTTAACCAGGAGCTTTGATAAGGTGTTTAAGGAATATTTGAATTTTTGAATATGTCATATATCCACAGACTTCAAGCACCATGAAGTATGAAAAGGAGTCTTAGAAAAGGCTTCCTTCCTCTTTCTCCCTCTCACTGTCTGCCACCTGCCTAGTTCCCATCTCCTCCCCCAATAGCTAACCACTTATCATCCCTTGTTTATCTGCCCCCAAATTTTTATGTAAAAAATAATACAGTACCAATATATGTTCATTCTTTTTCCCTTTTATGTATGTTACACTATATACTACATAATAATCTGTACCTTTTTTCATTAATAGCATATGAGCATTCCATGACACTATAGTATCTTAGTAATTTTTACTATACTTGCAAAGTGTTTGATTCTGTGAATGTATCAAAACTTAGGACAGTTAACACTGGCCAGGTAGCTCAGTTGATTAAGGTGTGGTCCTGATGCATCAGGGTTTAGGGTTTGATCCCCAGTCAGGGCACCTACAAGAGTCAACCAATGAATGCATGGATTGGTCTAACAACAAATCAATGTTTTTCTCACTCTCTAAAGTCAATAAATAACAAATTTTAAAAATCTTAGACAGTTAGTTGAGTCTAATTGTTTTCCTGAGGAAATGAATAACTTTGTCTATGTGTTATTTCATATCATGAGTGGTATGTATCTGTAGAATGATTTTCGTTAGCTGATATCGCTGGATCAAAAAGTACATGTATTTGTAATCCCCTGCAATGGATTTTTGCTAATCTGGTGAGTTATAGAAAAAGATCTCAGTATAGTTTTTATTTGCCTTTTTGTTAATGAGTCAGATTAAGCATCTTTCATCCATGTAAAAGACTTTTCAGATACAAACTATGTGATCATATCCTTTGCTGATTTTCTCTTAGGCTGTTGATGTCTTCCATTTAGTGGAAGTGCAATAAATAAGTGTGTATTCTCACAGTTTCCTAAGTTTGCTATGGGATAGGTTTTTTTTTTTTTTTTTTTTTTTTTAAGTAAAAGATGGTCATTCTTATTTTTATTTTTGAATTTGAAACTATGATCACTTGGTTTTGGCAAGCCCTAACAAATCATACGTTTTTTTTTATTCTGCTTTTAAGATTTGGCTGAAGTTGAATTGAACAAATAAAAGCATAAACATACCCAAAGTCCTTCTCTTTCTATTGCACTCCTCCACCTGGTTGAAATTTGCTCAGTATATTTGAAAGAAACAATTACAGCTAAAACACGGGCAATAATTTGAGAAGAATTCCTCTGTAAGTAATTTTAGAATCATTTCACCAGTCTTTACAATAAGAACTGGAAGAACTGGAAATGTGAACGGAATTTAAAAAATGGAATTGTCTGCAACTGAATTAATCTAACACTATAGCTAAATTATTGTTTGCACTTTCTCCTCTTTCAGAAGTTTGAAATGATTCTTTTTCTGTCATGAAGTAGCTTTCAGAAATTTGGAAAATAGTGGCATGTTCTCATTAAACCTGCTATAAAATTCACCTATTGTCTTCATTGTACACATTTAGAAAAAGTGAACAAGCTATAGTATGAAAGGAAGATGTCTATCTGTCGAAACTTAATTCTGCATGTAGCACTGAGCAGTAATCACAAGTCAGGTATTCTACTGCACACTGAACATCTGTAGTAGTCAATAAGGAAGGTGTGCCCCTTGCCTTCTCACAGTTTGAGTTGTAAACCAGTCACTCTTTACCCTGATTACCTGGGGAGGCTTAACAATAATATCCATGCCTGGGCCCCAGGCCAAAAATTCGAGGGTGCAACTCAGTAACAAATATTTCTAAAACTCCCTCAGAAGATTCTAAGTGAAGCCAGAGTGGAAAACCACTGGTTGGTCTAGCCATACCCCAGAGAGAGCGACAAAACCACAAAATATTTTGAAGAGGAAGTGGTCTTGGAAATTTTTATGTGATGTAATGTGAACTACACAGCATCAACTTTGAAGCGTTCTTGCCACAGTGTTTAACTAAAAAGCAGTAAGGCTTTAAGATCTGCATTCCCAGGTACAGATAACTTAGAGGACGGAACAAGTGAAAAGGCACCATGAGGGAAAATATCACACAAATCCAGAAAGTGGTACTTTCTCCAGGACAAGTGGCCTGGTTTCTTCAAAAAAAGCAATGTTGTGAAAAGCGCCAAAGGGCTGGGAGTGGAGAGGGGACTGATAGAGACTGAAGGAGAACAAAGAAGCAACAACCAAATATAACTCATCAACTGGATTGCATTCTGATTCAAAACATCCTTTGGAATAGTTTTTGGAGACAATTTAGGAAATTTAAATATTTAAATATATACTAGAAATTAAATGATATTAGTTAATATTGTTGCTTTTTCTTAGGAGCTTAGGTATATACATATGTACAAGAATGTCCTTACTTTTAGGAGCTGCGTGTGTAAGTATTTAAGGGTGGCAGCAACTGTCAAATGGTTCTTCAACACTCAAATCACACATATCATATAGAAAAGCAAATACAGTCAGACTTTTTAAAGGAGTTTGGAGGAGGCTGAGGTATTAAGGATGAAAGAGGCTGCTGAGTAGTGATGACAATTATATTTAATTGACTACCATTTATTGAGTGAATTCCATGTTCTAGGTACTGTACTAATGACTTTATAGCACGATATTGTTTCTATTCTAAAATAAGCATCATTGTTTTAATTTCACAAGTGAAAAAACTGAAGCCTGCAATGATTAAACTCCTTCAGGTTCACACTGAGTCAAGATTTGAACCGAGTTCTTCCTGTTTCCGTTGTGGGTGATCGTGATCATTACAGCAGTGTTGCTCCACCCCCAAACTGTGCCATGACCACTTATGTGGTCATGGAAAGCACGTACGCTTTGGATTTATTTCAATTACAGCATCTACTACAGTGCAAGTCCACCTGCTGTTCATGTGTCTGCTCTGTGTCCTCCTTGTCATAGGAAGGCTGCAGAGTCAGGCCCACCTGGATCCAAATCTTGGCTCTGTCATTTACCAGGGGTTTGTTCTTGGGCGATTTTTTAAAACGCAGCCTCAATTTCCTCTTCTATAAAGATGGAGATACTATTTGTGCTTTCTAGGATTGTTGTGCAGACTAAAGAAATATATGTATATAAAAAGCACTTAGCACAATCCCTGGCATGCAGTATATGCTCAATATGTTAGTCACCCACCACCACCTTTTCTTAAAATCAATTTGGATGGCCAGAAATGATTCCTGCTTATACAGAAAACCCTCTGATGCTCAAAGTGACTGCCAGTGCTGAATCCTTCAATCACTTCCATTACTATCAACTTAGCCCTAGGGACCATAGCTTTGAATCCCTAACACCTACAACAGGAGAACTCAACTAGTGTTCAAAAATGTGTTTTTAGTACTAATTATCAGAGGGTGGTCATTATGATTCATTATTAAGGCTGCGCCATGTATTAAACGTTCACTATAGGAACTTAAATTTAATATAATTTCAATGGATTTCTAAAATGCAGGCAGAAACAGTCATTTGCAATATATTTTGGGACTATGAAAGTTTATTCCAGGTAAATAGAATAGTATGAGAAAAGTTATAGAGATGGGACAACATAGACACTTTTCCCCCCTAGAGTCAGTTATCTCAATTGCATTATTATGTATGTAAAAGCAAAAATATGAGATAAGATTGGAAAGTTGGTTGAGAACCTTGATTTCTTCAATAGAGCAAACCACTATCAGCTTTGAATCACGTGAGCAATTCAAATTCCAGAGATATCACATATCAGGAAGAGTCTATCCTAGCAGTATATTGTGTGTATATTTGTATGTGTCTTGGCGATGAAGAAGAGGGTACCAACCAAGTAGGTGGTCGCTTCTTTAATCTTTGAACGCAATGGGACCAGAAATGGCAAGGGAAGGGAAGGAGAATTTGGAGGGTAGAATATGAGAGGATATAGCTGCTGATTGAATGCAGGCAACAAGCGTCAATAAAGAAGCCAAGAGGACCCTGAGAATAAAGGTAACATGATCAGAAATTAAAAGGTCATAAGCGGGGAGATATTCTGGGGGAGGTGAGAAATTTCCTGATGGAAATGGTGGGTTTGTTAGACCTTTTAATTAGTAACACTACAACCCACTGTTGGAGGCCAGTTATCATAAAGCTGAAGGCTTGAAACTATGTGATAAATCTCTCCTCAACTTAGGTAGCAGAGCACCTAACATCTCATGAGCCAATACATGGGTCCAGAGCAAAGGACAAGGCTTCAGAAATTTCACTTGGAGCTAATAGGCACAGACTGGCTCAGAAGAGCCCTAGCCTAAAGCTTGAGTGTCCCATGGCCAACAGGATCTATAACTCCATATGGACAAGCTGGTGGAAAAAAGAGAAATAATTCAGGGAAGTGAGTTTAGGGAGCTGCATAGTAGATCAAAAGGAAGCAAGATTTTCACTCAGTTATTCAGTATATATTAAGCACCAAGTATTGTTGTGGGCATAGGAGTTATATATATATTAAGGTCTTCGCTCATGTGTACTTTTTATTCTAATTATTCTATTAGAATTTTAATTCCAAATATAATCCTAATAGTAAATACGTAAATGGATAAATAAGATAGTTTTAGAGAATGATAAGGTCTTCTTGAAATGCCTCTTCATTCTTAGAAATGACCTAGAATTAACCAGTCCTGTCAGTACTCACATCTGACTCCTCGTCCTTCACATCTTACTTTAAGAGAAGCCTTCTCTGCCCCTTCCAAGCAGGGCCCAACAGCCGTTCTCTATGTCAGTAATTATCTCTCTGTAATGATTGGTTGTTTATTTTTCCCTAGATTAGTGTCTGTCTTGACCACCTGGATGGTATCCCATGAGAGCAAGAACCTTGTCTATTTTGCTCTCATTGGTTCCCAATGCCTTTTCTAGGGCCTGGTCCACAGTAATATCTCAGTAAATATCCATGGAATTAGGGTGACCAATCATTTCAGTGTGCCTGGAACTGAGGATTTGCCCAAGACAAAGGGCTTTCAGTGCTAAAACCAGGGCAGTCCTGGGAAAATTGGAATGTTTGGTCACCCTCTATGGAATGCATAGCCATTGGATAAGAAAGCAACCCCAGAAAAGGACCTTCCATCATCGTAGTTAAATCTCAAGTCTCACTAACCAAACCCAGAGCAGGTATCACCATGCCATGGCACACTTAGTTGCAGCTACTGCCTCTAACATAGGCCAAGCCTTAGGGAAACCTGAAAACAGATCCTTAGGGACTCATGCAGGCATCATACTCACTATAGTGAGGCAGATATTGAGCTGCATGGAAAGAATATGCCAATATTCATAAAATCAGTGGGTTTGGGACAGGTCTATCACTTCTGGTTTTCCTCAACTCTCTTGGCTCATTTCTAGGGTATCCAGATGGAACTGGTCTAAAAAATAACAATTAAAAGAGTCTTAATACGAAATAGCATTTGACAGCTAGAAGACAACTCTGAAATCATGTAATACAATCCACACCAAATTTTACACTGGAGGAAACTAAGAATCTGGGATGTTAACTTCTCTAATGGAGAGCCACCTTTTATAGGATCCTCTTCATTTGCTCCTCCACTGACCAGAGTCCCTTTGCAAAACTGCCAACTGCTCTTTTTCTGGTCCCTGCTGCTGTTTGCTCTGAGCAGGCTGTCCTGTTTTGCATTTCCTCCCTCATTTGTGTTTTTGTGTGCTCTTGAACAAGTTCTGCCAGCTTTTTTGCAAATTACTTATTTCAATATACTGGTTGTTTCTCCCTAAAAGAACTATTGTTTAAGAGATTTAGACATTCCTTCTTCCTTGAAGGTAGGTTGATTACTCTGAGATTTGAAGTGAAAAATTTTTACCATCTGTTTAGTTTGCCGAAGGAAGGAAGGAAGGAAGGAAGGAAGGAAGGAAGGAAGGAAGGGAGGAAGGAAGGGAGGGAAGGAAAAGAAAGAAAAGAACATAAAATTTTTAAAAATTTGTGAAGCTCAATAGGCACATTACTTGTCAGGTAATATGTTCCTGGAGTTTGTGTCATTTTGATATACTTTAGAAGATTGGTTCTGGAAATAGATATGTTTTTTCCCTCACTGATAGAAAGACACAGAAAAAAAAGTCACATTCATTTTTATGTTACTGTATGTTCTGAATCAAAAAGGTATATGTCTGCCATTAGCCTTAAGAGCAGGAGTAAGGCTAACAAGAATTGCATCTATTTAGAGATATTCTCAAATCAGCATGTCCTAGTTTAACTATTTTGGGGAAAATATACAGCTTGTTGTTAATATTTTGGAAGTTAAGAAGTTTGGATTCATGACTGCCTTTTGTAATAGTTGGTCGTAGAAATTTAAAGAAGAGTTTTTAGTGAGTTCTTAAGAACAAAAAACAAAACAATCAATGCAAAAAAACCCAGAACCTAAGATGGATATTTTATTTAGCTGGGGAATTTTATCCAGAGTGAAACATTTTATTTTACCCTTTATTGTGAATTTCATTCCATGAGAGATGTTAAATCCATACCTCTGTAGGAAAGGCCTTGGTTTTTCTTAGGCCTATTTCTTTATGTACATTTTCTTAGGCAAAAATCTCTTTAAAATCATTGAGCCAATAATCTGAGCCAGAAAATTTTCTCTTCTCTTGCAAACTCTACTACTATAAGCAACAGCCACATCCTTTCACACTAGTCACTCATCCAAACACTTCTTAAAACACACACCTGACTCTCTCTCAACAGACCTGAAGTAAAGGGACCATTCCACTAGTGGGGACTTTGTATCCATCTATACAACCTTCATTTGCCTTTAGTTCTTGACCACTCTTCAGAGACAGCTCATTAGAGACAATTATGTGAATAATTATAGATTCTAAAATTATCACCAGTTAATTCCAGGCCCTAGAAACACTAATCATATGCTAGTGGTGCTGGCCTGTGGGAGATTTGACTTTAAAGCAGGCTTCAGTCAAGAATCAAAGCTCTTTTGTGTGTTTATTCACAATGCATATCACTGTCTGAAAGGGGATACACACAATCACATCAAAAAGCAAGAGGAGCTGATTGTAATAAACTATGGGAGATGCATAATATTCTTTAATAAACTTTTTACATATTATCATTTTGTACAGTGATACCAAATAAAATTCTCTGTACTTTTGATTGACAGTTATATTTTATAAATGTGACTAATCAGTGAGCAGAAAAACTTAAAACAATAACTTTGCCAGTATGTATTGCCTTAAAATGTAAACTTTAAATATAGTTTAAGACTAAGCAGTATGGCTCTATGAAAATATCCAATTTTGATTATAAAATTCTTTTGTTTTTTTAAAGAAATTTACAAAATATATAAGTAAAAACACCCGTGTACCCATCATGCACAAATGATACCAATGAACATTTTGTCACATCTGCTTTATGTCTTTCTTTATGGAAGAGATCAAACACTACACATAAAGTTGAAGTTCCCATTGTCTTCCATCCCAGTCTCCCTTCCACCCGTTCCCAGAGACAACCACTTTCTCTAATTCGCCGGAGAAATACAGGTAAACCACATGATTTGCTCCATTTGTTTTTGTGCAGAAAATATATTCAGCATTATATTTTCACATAGCAATATCTAGCTAAATATATTTTACAGAAATTCTGGTTTTACCATGGAAATAATGATTTCCATGTGTTAAAATGAGTGTTTGAACATTTTACAAAATTAACCTTCCCAGAATCATCTAGAAAGCACAATAATGCTCTAATATTTTTTTAAATGATGGCTTTTTATGAAAATAAATTTATTTTATTATATAAAAGAGGAAGTACCTTAAGGATGTTTTCATGATGACAGTAGTAAATGCTTACTGGATAAGTTCTTTGATCAACATAATTTCTTCAATAAACTTTATGAAGTCTGATTAATAGTCCAGACCATGTTACTTTAATGATAAAGCAACAGAGAGTTTACTAATTTACTATCTTAAATGTTACATAAGATAAATGGTATTAACCATATTCAGAGAATTCTAATAAAAGGCTTTAGCAACATCTAGAGAATACGTCATCATTTTATTCAGAAGTGTTTAATAGAGAATATTTGTCACCAATATTTGAAAACAAATTGTACTTCTATAATGTCAAAGTAGCTCCATAGATTTCACCACTGCAGGAATAATTAGGGAGTAAAATATAGTGTTTGAAGTTTTGGGCTTATCACGAAGGCTCTTTGACTCCTGTTACTTTGCTATTATCTTATTGGATGGCCTTGGAGAGAGATCATTTAATCTCCCTAGGATTCAATTTCCTCATCTCAAAAATGCCTTTTAAGAAAACTGCCTTGGCATGAGGGTGGGGAAAGATGAAAAGAGATGATCATCAATATCTCTCTCAGCTCTAAAATCTTATTATTATGTTATTCATTTTATTCCTTCTCCCTTCCCACTCAATGTTCTAGGACATAGATTGGTAATTAGTCAAAACTGAAGGGATCTAGCAAGACAATCAGACTTAATATTAAAGGTAATAAGAATTTGAAACAAAAAAAATCTTTTCTTAATTCATTATAAAATCAATTCATTCATAGGAACCAGACAAAAACTGTTTGAAAGAGACATTAGAATAGAGAAATATATTTATACTTACTATTAACTATAAGTATTTTATTGAATGAAGAACCTTCTAAATATACTCTCATTAAACATAGTTGAATTTCTACTCAAAACAACGATATATGTATCTTATCAAAATGATGCACATTTAAGGTTATGAAATATATTTTGTCAGTGCAGAAATAATAATTCACTGTGCATTATATAATCAATGAAGATGATGAGACTGTCTTATGACCCTGTGGTTAGGCCAAGTTATATTTAATTTCTCAATATCAGTATCCTGCTTGAGGATATTGCAAATAATTACTTTGTAAGAATATATAAGAATTGACAAATTAGGGAAACAATAAGGGAACATAACAAGGAAAATAATAAATTTGCTTTTCAATAGTTCTTATCTGCTATAATAAAAATATAGTCATTTTTTTACATCTTCTTATCAGACTTTGAAACCCACTGTATCTGCTGTGGAATTTTCCAGGCAGCCGTTGCATTCTTCTGTACAGTTTAAGGTCTGGGAGATAAAAAGTGACAGTGATTAGGGATCAGAGGGATGTGTGGAAGAGACTTCCCTGAAGTTATCTTTTCTAGTCAATACACTTCTATTTAGGAGTATTTTCTTAGCAAATTTAAATGAATAGCTGTCTATGATTTTTTGTGATCCCAGGAAAGGGAAAGATGCCTCTGTAATGACCACTGTTATAATTGACTGATCTTCACAGACCCAATGTTCTCCCTACGAGATAATGGATGTGGAAGAACACTGTAAACTATAACACACGTTGGGAATTATTATTAAGATGACCATTCCAAGGCTGACCCAATCCCGTATTTCATCACAAAAAATTGCTTGTAAGTGGCAGGTTTTATTTTATAGTTTGAAGGGATTGATATGACTGGGCAGGGACGCAGGATCTTGACTATCTAAATCTTGGTGTCCGTCCTTCATCATCCTTCTCTCAGGCTCCAGGGAAATGCATGTACAGAGCAATACCAAATACACATACACCTTTTATTACTATGAAATTCCAGCCTGGCCCCTAGTAAGCTAGGTTGGCCCAGGAACAGAATTCCTCTTCCTCAGGCAAGAAGCAGGAAGAGGGCATGAAACCAAAGCATGCCAAGCAGTCTCCTTCCCCCTCTCACTCCAGGCCCTCAGATGCTAAGGAAAGGGAAGTCAAGGAAAAGCATGTGCAAAAGCAAGGGGAAAGTAAGGGGTTTTCTCTATGGTCTGCTCTCTGTGAAAGGGGTGGGGGTGAGAGTGGAATCATTATATTTTCTTCCTCTTCCTATAACTCTATTCTCTGTGCAACAGCAATTGCTTTTTTCTTTATATAAAACTAGAGGCCCAGTGCATGAATTGGTGCACCAGTGGGGTCCAGCCAGCCACCCTGATCGAGGTAGGGGGCTGATTGGGGGCAGCCTGGCTGGGGGGAGGGGCCGAGGGAGGTTGGCCAGCCCCGCCCCATGGGGGTGATGAACTCCTTTAGCTTTTTCTTGCCTGTGAAGCTCTTTATCTGGCCTTCAATTCTAAATGAGCTTTGCTGGGTAGAGAAGGGCGTGGCAAGAAATATTCAAAGTGATGAAGAGCAAGGACCTACAGCCAGGTGACCTTCCTTTTGCAAAGATGGGGCTGCTCCAGGGGCCAAGGGCTTGGCCTCCGTGAAACCTGGGTCAGTCTTTGCATCGGGCGAGTGGAAACTCTGAGGCCTATTTGAGAGTCGCCAAGGATAGAAGCATGAACAGTTAAAAACATGTTCGCGAAGGGACGTTATGGGTTCTCTCTCATCGAAAAGCCTACGCGTGTCTGTGCTACACCCACAGGGTCGTTTTAGCACTGAAGTCTCTGTCCGCGAGCATACCGCCTCACCCGCCTCCAGGAGCTGGCGGGCCGGAAGTAGATGAGGCTGGTGCCAAGCGCCTGGCAGGTGTCAGTGGCTCCGCCATCTGAGCCCCGGGCGCGGGGAGACGGGCTCTGACAGCACCACCATGGAGGATTTGACATTTAATCTAGGACATTACACTGCATTTAAAAAAAATACATATTCCTTATTTTTAAAGCTTACTCATTTATTTGTTTGTTTGTTTACTTTTAATACTCATCTGAGGATCTGCTTATTGATTTTAGAGAGAAAGAAAGGAAGAGAGAGAGAGAGAGTAAGAGAGAGAGAGAGAGAGAGAGATCAATCGGGTGCCCCCTGTATGGGCCCCTAACTGTGGATCGAACCTGCAACCTCATATATGCCCTGACCAAGAATCAAACCTGCAACTTTTCAATGTAGGAGACGACACTCCAGTCAGGGCTAGAACTATCTTCCTTTTAAATTCTATTGGTCACCTCAGTCATTTTTCCAGGGACAGAGAATGGGTGGGAGAGCTGTTGTCTTCATTACTGAGCTAGAGAAACTGAGGCTTGACAATGACTAAGATCCCTTAGCAGGGCAGGGAATGCAAGGCCAGCCTCACTTTGCACCTTTCCTTCCCAGGACTCTTGGTTTTCAGAGGCCCCTTTGGAATGTTCCACCCGGCCTACCTCATCCCACCAGTGCAGGCAACGAGAGACTCCACTATCAGGTGGGCCCACCACTGCCCCATCACCTCCTCCTCGAGATTTGAGGGCCAGGACAATGGATTAGTGACTTCAGCCTGGACAGAAGGAGGAAGGGAGAGAGAGAGAGAGAAAGAGAAAGAGAGAATGAGAGAGAGAGAGGAAGAGAGAGAAACAGAGTGAGAGGGAAATACTGTTATTTGCCTATGCAAATCATTTGTGATAAATAAAAAATGGCACAAATTATTTTCAGATTCTCTAAGAGAAATAGGCTGTTCCCTTGAATCTGGGCCAGCTTTATGATTTGCTTGACCAAAAGCACTTAGTAGAATTGATGTTGTATCAATTCTGGGCTTAGAACTTAAGAAACTTTGCAGCTTCTACTTTCATTTTCTTGGAATTCTGAGGCCCTCATGTGATTAAGGCTACGTGGAGAAGAACCAAGTCACCCAGCCAACAGCCTGCCAATAGCCAGACCATCATAGACCATCCAGCCTCATCTGAAGGACAGTTAGTTGATTGTAGTCCCAGGAGTGACTCTAGGTGACATCAGCAGAACTATTCAGATAAGCCCAGTCCAAACTGCCCACCCACAGCAGTGCGAGCAAATAAATGACTTGTTTTTAGCTGTTAAGTTTTGGGATGTTTGTTATTCCCCATTTCTCTCTTGGTGATGATATTCCAGTTTTATTTCAGGAGGCAGTACGCCAATCCCAGGAGATAGCATATGATTGGTTCACTCGTTTGTGACAGTTCTGTTCCCTGCTATCTTAGTTTTCATTTTAGCTAGGGGTGGTGATAGTAGCTGGTTTGGGTCAAGAGACCTTAGTGGGAATATGGAGGGGAGGGAGTAGGAAACAGGCCTCTGAAAACTTTAGGATAGAAGTTGACAGGTACAGTGGCTTGGCCCTTATTTCTCCCCCACTCCTTTCTTCCTTGAACATAGCCATGATTCCTGGGCGTACTGCAGCTGTCTTATGACCATGAAGTAACAAGCAATGAAGGAAAGTCTGAAGGTTTGCAGAAAAGTGCATGCTACTTTGTTGAGTTGTTAAACCAAAACCACTAGTCGCCTGTCTCCAGGATTGATGCTATGTGGAAAAACTAACTTCTCTTTGTTCAAGCCACTGTAACCTAGGTTCTGTTTACCCACAGCTAACTGTATTCTACATAATAGGATATACAAACATACACACAAATGCATAAGGATCCTGTCCTCGGGGCTCTGGAGCCAGTAGCATGTGGCTCTCCAAACCTGTGTCCTATTTCACTTTCCCCTCTCAATAACCCCTTGAGAGCAAAGACATGACCCATTTTCACAGCAGTGGGACTTGGGTCTCCCACACTGTTCAGCAGTGAGTCTAAGGTGTAGTTAGCAAAGGGGGTGCTTAGTGTTAGACTCTCCTTGCAAGTGCAAAGGGAATGCACCCCCAGCTAAACCTCTGTATGGGCCAGCCCACTGGTGGTCAGGTATGTCTTCTGGACTCTTGGGAGTGGTGACACGTACCAAGGAGATTGCTAGTGTAAGTCCTGCATGACGCACCCAGGTATACACCATTAGGTCCGAGAGGGTGGACTGGACCATCTTGGCAGGGGTGGTCTCTCACCTGGGTATGGCTCCTGGGAGGCCGCACAGCAGTGGGAGCCCCGAAGGAGCAGAAGTCCCCACGATGGGCCCCTGTGATCCACAGGACATTGATGGGGGCACGCTGTCTGGGTCCTTCTGGATCATGTCCTTGAAGCTCTGAGCCTTGCCTGGGTCCACCACTGATGGCAGTGGTGAGATGATTATGCTCAGTGGCACACGGGGCACCGTGGTGGTGCAGCCCGAGTGGATGCTGCCTCCCTGAAGGCTGCTGTTCATTCTGCCCAGGTCCCCCGGGTGCTCCCCACCCGCCACCAGTCTAACCCAGTGCTCCCACGCACAGCCCTGTTGTGCTGCTGCACACACATCTACTAGTTTTAACAGCAATATCTTAGACACGTAAATTGAATCCAGTGAATGGTTGAGGATATTTTTTTCAGGCATATTTCATAAATCTTACCCAGTTTATATAGTGGGAAGATGGGAGCATTGGAGTCAGAGAGATATGCATTGAACTCATGGCTTCTTCAGCTGAATGGCCTTGGCAAGTTACTTACCTTCCTAAGCCTCATCCCTTCATCTCAGAAATGGACACAATCGTTCCTATATCTCAGGGGCTTGATGAGGACAGCAGATAACACATGTAAAAAAAAAGCATAACACAAATATGGTGAAATACTCAACCGGGAGTAAAAGGAGTAAACAACATCAATATATCAACATGGATGGATGATCAAAATCAAAAGCCAGAGGGAAACCAGCGAGTGGCAGAATGAGACGGATTGCACAGAAACATTTACGTAAATACACTCATGGGCACTCACACAGAACAATGCCATCATTGCTCATGAAAGGTGGATTGAAACGCACACTGGATACTGTGTGAAAGAGTCAGCACTGCTGGGCTGGTGAAAACTGGGACTCTAGATGGGAAAGAGACTAGAATAAACTGAAGTGCTGGAATGGATCCGTCCTGATGCTTGCTGTTATTGTGTGCACCTGAGGTTCAAGAGGAAAGCAAAACAATGTTTAGCACAAAGCCTGCTATTTAGCAGGAGCTCAATATAGGAGTCTATTTTTGTTACTAGAGTGAAGTCCTACTCAACAGGGCTTTATTTGCACCAATTTGACTAGTATTATTGAGCTTACCAACATTTACAAAGATAAGAATTGAGTTAATGGAGTCAAAAGACCAGACAGAAACTATTAAAAGTAGAGAACATAAAGAATATCTTTTCATGATAGAGAATAATCAATACATAATCATATTATTTCATGAGAGAATAATTGAATACTCATGTTATTTATTGAGTGCTTACCATGTGCTAGGCATTAATGAATTCAGCCAACATATATTTAATTGAGTGCTCATAATGAGTGAGACACTGTTAAAAACATTGAAAATACAGAAGGAAAACAACTAAAGTGGCAACAACAAACTGCCTGTTATTAAGCTTATATCCTAGTGAGGGGAGAGGGACAGTAATAAGTAAAATATAAGTATGTCTAATGGTGGTAAGTCCTATGGAGGAAACAAAACAGGGAAGGAAGCTATGGAGTGGGGGTCAGGGAAGGCTCCTCTAAATGGCAAGTTTCCAAACCCATTTCATGTATTATCTCTTTTATTCTTCTCAGCGCCCTATTGAAGAAGTTACCTATGTAAACCACGATTGCTTTCTTCAGATGAGTAGAGTGGGGCCAGAGTCTTGCGGTGCCTTTTCTAAGGTCTAATGGCTGACCAA
Source organism: Myotis myotis (assembly GCF_014108235.1). Classification (NCBI taxonomy): domain Eukaryota; kingdom Metazoa; phylum Chordata; class Mammalia; order Chiroptera; family Vespertilionidae; genus Myotis; species Myotis myotis. The sequence continues at coordinate 53,622,160 of NW_023416313.1, read as the reverse complement.
GCACTAGAGCTGGGATTAGGGTTTGAGCCACCTAGCTTTGGAGCTTCCCCCTAGGTATCACCTCTCATATAGGGAGCTGGAAGGGGCCCTGGGGATCCACCAGAAATGTGGTTTGATAAAGCATTGCAACATCCTATATAATAAAACCCTAATATGCAAATAGACCGAATGACAGAATGACCAGCAGAATGACCAGCAGAACAACCAGTCGCTATGACGTGCACTGATCACCAGGGGGCAGGCGCTCAACGCGGGGCCAGCCAGTGGGTGGTGCCAGGCTGCCAGCTAAAGTGGGTGCCAGCTGGGGCTCCCTGATAACCGCCTGCATGTCACCCCACAGATGGCCCTGATTGCTGGCCAGGCCTAGGGACCCTACCCTATATGTTGGGAACAGTCTCTTAGATGTAAAAATTAAAACCTGGCAAGGCTACTCTAACACTGAGAAAACAAGATGATGCAGTGATGACATGCATGGACTCTGGCTTGCACATTTTGTGGTCAGCCCTGATTTTGACACTTATAACTGTGTGACAAAGCCAATGACTTAACTTCTCTCTGCTTCAGTTTTTCCACCCATAAGATAGGGAAAATGCTACTACTGCTTCAGAAGGATCAAGTTATGCACTACTTTTTATAATCAGGACAAAAAAAATGTAGCTGCCCATACAACAGCAAGATGCCTTTCACCTGTTTGAAAAGTATGGTCACTGGTGCATGCAGCATCCCAGATTGTGAGAGGGATGTCCAACTGCCGGTTTAGGCCTGACATCCCCTGAGGAGTCCCAGATTGCGAGAGGACACAGGCCAGGCTGAGGGACATCCCCTCCCCCCTGTGCCCCCCCCCCCCCCGGTCCCCGTGCAAAATCTTTTGGGTTGGTGGGTGGATCCAGAGGTTACAAAAGATATGTCAAATATTTTCCATTAAGAAGTTATGATTTAGTCCAAAACTCTTAATTTATTGCTATAGGACCAGAAATCTCGACATTGTAAATGACTTTTCTAACTTCCTATGGCTTGTTTGTTACAGAATTAGGATGGAAAACTGAGCGTGAAAGACTAACCAGTCACAACAGTTGGGCTGGGCTGCCCACGCCTCTGTGCTTTACTCTGCATGAGTGGCCCCAGCCAATCTCTCCTGGCTTTTCGGTTTCTCCTTTAAACGGCAGAGAGGTTGGGATAAGTGAGAGTGAGTTACTGAGTCAGGGACACCCATTTGCAGAAGAGAAGGAGGGAATATAATTAGAGGAAGAGAAGTGAGAGGAGGCGCAGATGAGGAAAATGAAGGTAGAAATCAGCTATGAATAGGCAAAGTGAACTGCAGGAGGACTGGTTCCACCCCAGGAAGGAGGAGGGAAGGGTAGAAGATGGTGCAGGGACAAAAAAAGGTTTCTGTATCTAGCAAGCCTAGTTATGGCCCTAAAAGACAGGTATGAATAGTGTTGCTTTATCTATGGGAAAACTGAAGTTTATAAAAGCTACTTCACTTATTCAAGGAAACATAGCTGGCAAGATAGTCTCCGTGTGTGTGCGTGTGTGTGTGTGTGTGTGTGTGTCTGTGTGTTTCTTCCTTTGGATCTTTTCCTGCACGTATTTGTTTCCATTGTTTCTTCCCTCCAACCTCCTTTTATTTATACAAGGTGAAGTGCTGAGGTATTTACCTTTCAAAAATAGTTACCAAGTATACAGTGACAGAGTATATGGTTGCCATGACAACAGCCATTATTGAGGACTGACCTCCCCTTTTTGCCTCCAGAATACTATTTCGCAACACTGGCTCCCACCGTTTTGGAACTTGTAATAGCCGCAATTTTACATGTTGTTTGGGTGACCATTTACTGAAGGCTTGCCCTCCGCTAGACTGTAAGCTTCACAGTGGCAGGGACCAGCCTACTTTTGCCGGAAGGGTGCCCCCAGCGTTTCGCACAATGCCTAGCACTCAGGCGCTCGGTAAATACTTGCTGAGCGAAGGTCCTTGCAATTGCTCTGCGCTCTCTTCTGAAAGTTGCCTGGACAGTAAGCCTTAGCTCATTATTATGGTACTAGATACTGTATGACGAGTCTGGCCGGTACTGACAGTAGAACACAGGTAAATGAGGGGACACACACACACACACACACACACACACGCAAGCACAAACAGCCGCGGGCAGGTGCACTCAGAGGAATCGCTCACGCTCGGAGCGAGCAGAGCCAGCGCGGGTAAAGGCCGCTGCGTGGGCTCCGCCAGCCTCCGCAGCGTGGGAGGGCACCCGGTGACCGCGCCGCTGGAGTCCCGTCCCGGGAGACGCGTGGGCAAGTCCCGGCACCCGAGGCGGCAGCGCCGTGGGCGGTGAGCTGCGCCGTGATTGGCCCGCGTCGGCCCGGATGGGCGGGGCTGCGGCGGAAGGCGGGCGCTCGGAGCCAAGGGGGTGTGCGCGGCTGCGGGCCGTAGTTTCAGTATAAACAAGGAGCCCGGCTGGCTGTGCGGGATTTTTCTCCACTTCCCGCGCGCTTCTGCTCCCCGGCCTTTGATAGTGTTTGTGGGCGCGCGGCCAACAGCCGGGAAGGCGAGGACTGGGGTCCGTCTGCAGGTAGGTGTTCGCTGGCCAGGCCATTCTTCTGGGAGGACGGAGCGGGGCCGCGGGAGCTGGATGGGCTGCGCTGCGCTGCGCTCCTCCAGGCGACCCGGGAGCTGCGCGCCGAGCCAGCCGGCGCTCACCCTGCGCCCGGAGCTGCCTGGTGCGCCTTGGGTGCTGAGAAAGCCGGGGGCAAGCGAGCTCTCACCGGCGCAAAGTGCCCCGCCAAAGCCAAGGACCGGGAGTCCCTCGGTCCCGCCGCCGAGGACGCCCGGGGCTGCCCCGGGAGCGGACCCAGTGCCAACAGGTGCGGGGCCCAGCCCACTGGGCCCCGGGCGGGGAGGGGCCTGGGTTTTGCCTTGCTTCTCTCACCCTGATCCCGCAGCCAGGCTTTCTGTTGCGAAATCTTGGCACAGTTTTTGAGGATTTGTGCGAGTTCTAGTCGCGTTCATCCTTTCTTCATCCCCTCTTTCGGTGCACAGCTAAGCTGCTCCCTTATACTTATTGGCTAGTTTGGGGGGGCGGGGGGACGGGTGTTTGTGTGGTGGAGGGTAGAGGGGAAGTTGCTTATTTTTAATGCCGGAGCCGATAATCTAGGGGGTCCGATTTAGGAAGGGACAAGGGAACAGTCAAGTCATATGCTCGCCGCCAAACAGATGGTAATCCTTTATCCCACTCCCGTTTAAGTTGCGAACTTGGGGACACCTTGCCTGAGCTCAGGTGAGTCGCCACGGGTGACCTGGCCGGACAGTAATAACCTGAACTGGGGGGTACCTGGGAGCCTTGAGGGCAGCTAGCGTGAGGGAGGCTCCTCTTTCTGGGGCAACGGCGGGGACCACTTCAGTGCTGTGCAAGAGGAAGGAGCAAAGCGGGGAGGGAGGGGGGGGGCTGTGTGTGTGCCCCTCTGTGTGGCTTCTCACCTTACCCCAACCCAGTTGGCGCAGTTCAAGCAAAAGCAATGTGTGGAGGGTGGCACAAGTGTGGTAAATAGCAGGAGGAGATCTCTAGGGAGCGACTTTCTCTGGTGAATGTAGATATTTATGTCTGTCATCGCCTATTAACTTGGTGGCTATAGTGTGTATAGACACATTGAAATATGCGTAGGTGTTTTTGGGCTGAACACATCTCCAAGGAATCTTTCCTAAGCAGCACCATGTGACCACGGGGAGGAACTGCTGGTGTGCGTAGATCTATATTTAGTCCTGGATGATCTCTCATGACCCAGGGAAGGTCTCTGAACTGGGCACATAAAAAAAAGGGGAAGAGTCCGGGGAGCAGGTTTTCTGCATTCTTGAATAATGTCTGGTACAGTCAGACTCAGATGGGGTGAATAATTATTCTTTCCTCTGAAAACAGTAGCTAGGGCTTGTCATGTGGTATCAGTGTCTCAATTTAAAACATAGTGGGACCCTAGTGATAAGCCTAAGCTAAGACACAGGGAGGTTAGAATTAACCAGACAGTGTATATGGATCTTGACAGGTCAGGTGAGGGTTGGAGCAAATGTAGAATTGATGTCCAAAAAGAAGTAACAAAAATGAAAAATTCTTGCCCATTGAGATTTTCAGAGAAAATAAAGGGACAGCTTGTTAGACCTTTTCAATTAATGGCTCTTCATTTGGGGGGGAGACAGTGGTAGAGCCGATGAGGGCCCAGGGCACTGTTGATGGAAATCAGGGTTCACAAGCAGTGCTGTGTTATGCCTTTCAAGCAGATTGGCTGGCAAAGATGAGAAGATCAGCTACTGACTGGCAACTTTCTTGTTGGCATTCTTCCATTACGCGTCTGTCAGTCCTTTGTTTTCCTAGAGGTGGCAACATTTCTGGCTACTAAGCATACTGGCCCTGGACCTTCTGGTTATCTAATGGAGTGTTAAATTCTTAGAACTTATTTCTCCCGTGTGTATTTTCAATCTTGCTTGGTTTTATGTGCTCCATTAGACAGTGAATCTGCTGCTACCACACCTGATACCTGGGGATCATACTATCTTTTGGAATAGAAAATCATCAGAAACCATTTACATTTATTGTATTATCCCCCCTCCCCCCCAACCAGGTTAGTATCTAATTTAACTTTATTTTTATGGGTATATATTTCAAAATATTCCATAATAAGACATTTCTTATATTATTGCTAACATTACTTTCTTATACTCTAAAATTAACTACTGGCTAGTAAACTACAATAAGGCCAAAAAAAATCAATTGAATAACACCTATCTAGGAAAAAGAGAAATGGTCAGAAAATTGGGGGAGAGAAGCTGTGTGTCTATGCTGGGCAAGGTACCTAATATGGCACAGAAGTGATGGGATCAACTGTATCCATCTCCCCAGGGACCGTGGAGGAATTGGACTTTGGATGAGAATATAGATGGCCCCAAAGAAAGTATCTCCATGGAGAGGAGATGGGGAAAGGAGGGTAGTTTTCCTGATGAGAGAAGAATCTGGAATCTCTGAAGCAGGGATTGAGAATCTTGAGTCTGATGTCCACAAATAACCAATGGAAAGACCATCATAGCATTTTGTGAGCCTGAAGACACAAACTGTGCTGTTGTGGTTGAATTCAGGAGTTGCCTCCCCATCCTCTTCATTTTTCAAGAACCACAGTTGTCCTTTCTTGGTCCTGCAGTGAAATCTACATAAACTGTATCCCTGCAACCCTCCCTTATCCTGAAATGACAGATGCTGTAGCCTAGTGCTGTGGACAGATTTCGGAATAGAGAGAGACTAAGGTTCTGGCAGACCTGGTGCCCTAACAAGTCACTTACTTTCTCCCTGTACCTGCAGTATTTGTAAAATTAGACAGGAGGTTGAACTCGATGCTTTTCGGGTCTCTTTCAGCTCTGTGATAACTGCATTTGCACCCTGTATTAGCGGGGGAAGAAGGAGGGTTGAAGTGATCTGCAGGCAGATGTTCACCTACTTTCTGGGTGCATGGAAGCGAGGAGAGGAGAATGACGTTTCTTTCTCTTTAAAAAAAATTTTTTTTTATTATTTCAGTGAGGAAGGGAGAGGGAGAGATAGAAACATCAATGATGAGAGAGAATTATTGATCAACTGTCTCCTGCATGCCCTCTATTGGGGATTGAGCCTGAAACCTGGGCATATGCTCTGACCCAGAATCTAACCGTGATCTCCTGGTTCATAGGTTGATGCTCAACCACTGAGCCACACCAGCCGGGCTGAAGTTTATTTTTATTGATGAAATCTATGTAGAGATTTAATATTTTCTTAAAATGCTTTTGTTTTTTCCCCTTGTTAGTATATTTAAAAATACGAATTATCAAGAGGTTGAGTCAGGATATTTTTTTGGATTAAGCCAGTCACTTTTTTTCTTAGGTTTACATGTTTACTATTTTACTCCAAGGTATGTCCACATCTGGGAAATCATTCAACTGATAGAAATGTTATTAGGAAACCCTGGCATGAAAAATTTTAGTTGAACACAGAGAAAATACAAATAAGCCTCGTATGAAAGAAAGACACTGTAGACTACCAGTATCTTTCTATTTATCTAAAAGAATGGAGGGGGAGACATTAGGGTAGTTTTTCAAGGACTTGCAGACAAAAAATAAAATCATCTTAGTAATCATGTTTTATAGTGCAGTGCAAATAGAAAATTCTGCTTGTTTACTAAATGCCCTTTTAAGTATCAGGCCATTTAACTGCTGAGATGAATTGGGTGAGAAAAATATATCCTTTTGGTAAAGGATTCTCCCCGAATCATATTCTGTAATTTGGCTTGGGATGCATTATGTATAAATGATGACTCAGCTACTTTCTTTGGCATTCCGTATGACAGGAAACAGCCACATGGGGGTATTTCAATTAAGTTTAAATAAAATAAAGAGTTTAGTTTCTCAGTTGTGCTCGCCACATCTGAAGTGCTCAGTGGGCACATGTGGCTAACAGCACAGTATGGGACAGTGCTGGTGAGGAACATTCCCACTATCCCAGAAAGTTCTTTTTGGCAGCACTTAGTTAGCTAGTGATGATTTTGATTATCCAGAAGATCACTTTTATTCCTCTGGGAAAACAAAATAATTAAATCTCGTCACAGACAGACACCTAAGACATAGGAAATAAGACAGACTGGCTTTATCAGTATATATTTTCCACTGTACAGAATGCACAATGCCACTTCCCTAAGAGCAATGATATACCAAGATTACACACACTTATTTCTCAAAATTTCTTCCCCAAACTGTAGTTGTCCTTTTTACTTTGCTGATCCAGCACCAGCTGTTATTGCTGGAAAGCGCCAACTCTTTCAAAGACAAGGGACGTGGCGCCATCTGCTGTTCATTGCAGGAACTGCAGGAAAGTTGTAGATTAAACCAATGCGTAATGTCAACATGTTCTGTGATCGGTTCCCACACTGCAAAGATTTATCTCATAGAGAAGTTTTAAATGATTATCCCAGCCCATTTAGAGTTTCCATGTACTGAAGTATCATTTTGTGTTTTAATAAACTACTAGCAAGATATCCTTAAGACAAAAGATGACAAGTTTTAGCTTTGTTTATCTTCCAGGGAAACCAGATAATAGTTATCTGAGTCAGAATCCTCTCCTTCCATCAATTAGAAATTAGTAGATACTTTTTTTTAAAGTAACATCTAGGAGAAATCAATAAAAATACAAAATACTTTTTGTATAGAAGCCTATATAAAAATAAGAAAATAATACCACCATTTCATTATTATGGAGAAAAATTGGACCTTCTTTCCTCAAAAATACTGATTTTTCTCCCTTGACTTTGAAATCTACTCAGCATTTGGGGCTCCTTTCCAAAGAATGTACTCGTCTGGAAATTACTTACCTTTTGTTCAGATGCCAGAGAAGTGAGTTGATATGAGTTGTTGGTTTTGTATGTTTGTACTCTCTACATAATACCTATTTTTTTCAAGGAAGTGAATAGAGGTGTAGGATATCTACAGTTCTCAGGGCTGTTGCTAGAGATCTCTGCTTTTAGATTTTCCTTGCTGAGGAAAGACTTGAGAAGATAATCTTTTAGACATTTTCAAGCTCATATAAGCCATATTTTAGGGAGTGTCAAAAACTTAACTTTGACTTTCACCCTGGTCCAAATCTGTAGTTAGATATACTCTGGAGTAAAGCTGAAATCTATGAAGTCTTTCTCATTCAGATCTCTGGAACCTCAAATGTAAATAGGAAGACGATATATCTCACCCAAGTGCAAAGTTCCTTTAGGATCTAGATGGATTATTGGGGAACTAGTAATTCCAGGATATTAAATTAAGCCACTCCTCACTAAACAAACATGCTATCAGAGTTCAGCTGTGATAGGGAGGCCTTCCTCCACCTCAGTGGGGTTTTTTTTTTTGTTTTTGTTTTTTAATTGGAACATATGCTCAGCATTTGAACAGAAGCTAAAAGATAGTGATCAATATAAAGGCATTGGATTTATTAAGTCTTTGGGGGAAAAAAGCAACACTTTTTCTTTGACTCCTGCCTTTTCTATCTCATTCACTTGAGGGTAAAGGGAATGCTGACTCGACCTTTTGGGAGAGATTTACAATGCAACTATAGCAGATGTTGAAGGATGGCTTTTGATTTAGTCCCCACACCCATCTTTTCCTAGAGCTCTTTTCCAATCCAAATTGTCACCTGAAACCACCTTATTCTGGTGCACCTGCCTCATCATAAATAACGTTGTGCAAAAGCAGCCGCTAATTCAAACACAGTCTGCTGTTGAGAAAAAAGCAGCTTTTCATCTGGTGCTTTAGTCGGATTGAAACCATTAGGCAAGCCTTTCAAATCTATTCATCCCGTAAATCACCCGGAGCTGGCTTCCTTGCTGTTGGATCAATGTCAGGCGGAACTTTTTCAGGGTCCTTGGGAGAACATGATATATCTTTGTGACTGAATTAGCTGCCCCTGTAAGATACCTGGTCTGTCAACCAACTCTCCAGCTTACCAAATTGATTTTTAAAAAGAACATTCATCTTGTCTACCTGGATTGGATGTATCTTTTACTTCCCTCAGGGAAGTCTTCTGGCAGGACCTGTAATCCGCATGCTAATTTTGGTGTTGCTAAACTTTCTTCTAGCCTGGTTCCTTGTTTAAAAAACCAAAATTTGTTTTCCATTGTCTCATTATGTCCTCTCTATCCCAAAGGGCTGCTCCAATATAGGAGGGGGAAAGTCTATTTAAATATCTCTACCCAAACCAAAAGCAATGTCTCTTCTTTTTAATATTCTCCAACTCCATGTGATTGATACTGCGTAAAAATACAGCATTCCTTCATTTTGAAGGAGGAGTCTGGAATGTGGTAGACCAAGGTTCCCTGCAGAGCCACCACGTTCTCCTCATTTGAGCCAGAGTAGATAAATAACTAGATTCTGTACATGTGCCCACACACGTGCGTCCCAACCTGGGGTCTGAGCTCCCTGAAAGTATATGCATTTCTTATGGGGAGAGATGTATGATTTCCCCCAGAAAAGTTAAGAGCCACTGACCAGATAGACTATATTCTGAGTTTCCAAGAGCTGGTTTGCAAATGAAATTTAGTAAGGTGAGCATTACTTGGGAGATTAACCTGCCCTCTGCCTTATCTTATTGGCAGCGATTTGAATAAAGCCAATAGCTTAACTTGTTCAAGTGTCAATCATAAATCTCTCCTTTTTTTTTTTCCCAAAGGAATTAACTGCTTCGAAGTTTGACTTAACAGTTAAATTAATGCCAGTTTTTAACTTCATGCTGTCACACATTCTAATTTTGGGAAGGAGTCTATTTTTCCTAAACAAGAATTTTGGTTACTAGGTCCCCATGGGTAGGTACATTGGGTTGGACAAAATATGTGCTACAGAAGAATGGCTGACCATGGAGAAGTTGATTTTGAGGTTATGTTGGAAAGGTGCAGAGGAGTATATTGAGAGCTCACAGGACCCCAGGAAATATTAACTGTGAGAGCTGTAAAGAAGTTCGCTGCAGATAAGAAGTCAGAACTACAGTGACACTGGAAAAAAGAAAGGGACGCTATGAGATAGGAGCCTTACACTTAGCCCTTCTTCCACTAGGAAACCATTAGCAAATTAGTCCTCGAGTTGATAGTACCCAGGGATAAACAGTTCTCTGGATCCTTATGTCCAGTACTTGGGTTTTATATTTGTCCTCTTAAACAAGAATGAAGCCAGTATTTAATCTTCTGAATCTTTTCACTTTCAGAAGCGAAGCAGGTAGAACTCGAAGTCCGGGATGTGAAATTCGAGTAATACTGAACAACAGTAGCTCTTATGTGGGTGAGACTTGGGGAGAAAAAAAGTATAGTATGTTTACTTCTTAGGTATTTAAAAATACACTTCACAAACAGCACCTTCTGTACCATTCCGCTGACCTTCCTCCTTGTTTATCAAAGGCATCTATTACACTGGGCAACTGATCTTCCCAGGAGATGTCTAGGCAGGCCACTTGTTGGAGATTATCCAGAAGTGGGGGGTGAATACTCTGATGCATGATCTTTCTTTTGGTCTTTTGTCTCATTAACATTTTTTACTGGAAATCTAGAGAGTTCACACAAGCAAATATTTCTTTATTTCATTGACTCTAAGATGCCATCCATTGTAAGATGCTCTTTTATTTCACATATCACTAAAAAAAGACTTAAACATGTTTTCTTATCGTTTGACTATTTATGTCCAACCGAGTTTCAAAGACACTAAAATAAAAGAAATGCATATTAGGATCTCTGAAATCTTTATTTAGATGGGATTGTGTTTTGATTGCAAAGATCAGTAGCTTAAGCTCTTTTGTTGATAGTATTGCTTTGTAAGAAGAGTGCTTAATGGCTGTAATACATCCTTGGAGCCAGGATTTATGTAGAACATGTAAAATATATAAATTTCTCAAATAGCCTACAATTTGGGGGATACTGACAGGCTTTTCTTTTCATGGTTAAACGTTAGAAGTTCAAAGAAGACCACTTGCAGTGAAACGATGTGGTGTAATAACTTTTGAACTTGACATCTGAAGACCTGGGTTTGAAGCCCTGCCCTTTCTGCCCCTTATCTGATGTATAACCCCAGGCTAGTTATTACAGGTTTTCTGAACCTTAGCTTCTCATGCAGTCAAAACAGTGGGGATGCCTGCCAAACAGGGTGGGTTGTAGAATCCAAAAAGGCATCTGTAGGTGGTAAACTTGACACAGATGGAGCGCTGTGGACATTCTCAAAGCCTTCCCCATCATGCTTCTCAGGTGAGTGGCCTTGCGGGGGAATCAGAGAAGCAAAGAACAGTGGGACTGGAGACCTTTTCCTACACACAGGATCCCATAGTAGAGGAATGCACAGCTGAGGAAGCAGGGAGGCCTAAGGAGTTGTAAGATGCTGTCTTGAATACCTGGCGAGGTAGAAAATATGACCGCTGTGCATAAAGAAGGGGCTGGAGTCTCTTGGAATGGCTTGAATCTCAGCAGTTGCTCTGCACGTTCAACAATCAAGGTGGCTCATGGGAAAATCAGGTCAGCTGATTCGCGACAGAACTTTGGGCTAGTTTCAGAGAAGCACCTGTGACATACTCTCTTCTTCAAATTGATTTTTAAGTATAATAAGCTACAACCCCAATTAACTTACCCCAACCTCCATTTGGTTTCCATTGCTATTTGTAGTATTTTTGTCAGGCGCCTGGTTGGAGGGGGTTTTCTAAGTGTTGAGATTTTGTACCTCTTCAGACACGTTCTGTGTGCGACACATTGCCAAGGGACACTAAAATAGCCTTTTGCCATTGCTCTGCTAAGGCCTTACGAAGAACTCTTGCTATAAGGAGAATTGGTAGTTTTGTTAGAATTCCAGAAGGGGTAAACGAAATTGGAAGTAATTTTCCAGATGAAGGACCTCCTGGGGTGGGGGTTGCAGGGCAAATGACCTTCCAAAGTGTTCATGGCTGTTCAGCACCAGATTAGCACTTCACTAAATCTGAGTCCTTGTCTAGGTCGCAGGCTTTGTCTGCTTAATGGGAGCACATAACTAACATGTGCAAGGACTTGGTGGCTTTTGGTGCCGAGTGACACCTGACTGTTTTATGGGTTAATTCTTAATGTTAACAAACCGAAGGTAGCGGGGTGCAAGACTTTTTGGATGCTACTTTCCCTAAATGCTGTTTTCACCTGCCAGGTCGGCTGTATCGTGGATGTGTATGTGTTTTTATCCCAACACTGCACCCTTGGCCGCCTCCTGCCAGGCACCTGCACACGTTGTGAGGCTGTGGCCCATTCTCTGGCGTTGGAACAGATGCCCTAGCAGTGAGGGATGTGCTTTCTGAGGCAGGGCTCCACACCCCTGCCCCATCCGGGTGCAGATGACTTTCACATCTTGAAAAGAAGGACTAGCCCAGGTTGTATCCTCCTGCAGCCTCTGCACACCCTGTCCCTGTCAGCCCAAGGCTGGAGTTTGGCTTCCGCTCATGGTGTGGTTTCTGACACCCTCCGTCTGGGCAGCTCCTGAATGCCTCCATTGTCAGATGCGCTCCCAGAACAGGGGTCTGTTCTCAGGGCCGGGAGCTCTGCCCTTAGGAACCCAAGTCATGACCTACTAACCTCTGGCCTCTGCTGAGCACCTGCGACAAGACTCTGTGAGCTGCACACTCACGGGCGGAGAGGCCTGGCGCCGTGCTCCTGTTCTCCACACCAGGGGCCTTCCCAGCCTGTGTGTTTACTGAGAACTCTGGCTCCCTAGAGCTCCTCACCCCCACAGGAATTTAACACAAAGGGTTGAAAACCAACAGCATCCCCATCTCCCAAGGGAAGCTCAGGAGTCAGCATTCCATCTCTTAACACACACTCACATCCGTGGGCACACACACTGTGCTCTACTGTGCACTTCCATTCTAGGCCTCTTCGACTGTTTCACTCGGTCAACTTTGGCTTCAGTTGTCTCCTAATCTATGCCCATTGCTAGTCTGATATTTCTCAAGTGTTGGGTCCTACTTCCTGATGAACTTTGAAGGCTTACACATGTCCTCCTCAGAATACTTGCCCCACAGGCCTAAAGCAGTGACCAAATGGGAAGGATGATATCTAAGTATAGCAGCCAGAGACTCGAATTTAAGTCTATAAATCCTGTGAGCTGAGCATTTTATGGTATTTGATTGAGTGAGATTGGTACTCAAAAGTATGGTAACTCAAAGAGCAGTTTGCTTCTTGACGGATTCTGATATTGTGTCAGAACCTAACCGGTTTTTTTAAAACTGCCTGTTCCTGCCTTACCGTTAAAGCTTGTTAACACTTACTTTTCTTTTGGATTGTATATTACTAACACTGTGCTTTCTCCTTTTTTGTTTACTTTAGGAAAGCATGCCTCAGACGCCTCCCTTTTCAGCCATGTTTGACAGCAGTGGTTATAACCGAAATCTCTATCAGTCTGCAGAGGAGAGCTGCGGGGGGCTGTATTACCATGACAACAACCTCCTCTCCGGATCTCTGGAAGCACTCATCCAGCATTTGGTACCTAATGTGGATTACTATCCAGATGTAGGTATCCGTGTTCCTCTGAAACACATCCTTGGTTTCTAATTCAGCAGAAAGTATGATACAATAGTCGGGACCCTAGATTCTACAAAATTATATCTGGGATGTTAGAGGTTTACCTAATAAGAAATTGCATATGATTATTAACTGCTTTGAGATCAAAGTGTGCCTGGCTAAGATCCCAGTTTTGGTTGTCTGCATACCAGTTTCTTTCCAGGGTTGGTACCACATTGTAGATAGTCAGATACCATCTAAAGGAAGTATCTGCAGGTTTGATTCAGGCATGTGCCTTGGTCCTTAAATAGACATGCCGGAGAATATTGGATGCTCTCAGAATATTGAATGCCTTTGTGTTTCCAAGAGCATCACTATGCTGGGAAAAGTAAAGTCAGAGAAATTTCATAGCAAAGAGAACAAGTGTTATATTCGAGATGCAATTCTTTGTGATTGGACATCAGATGACATGATAGCTTATGTTTTGCTTTGACAAGTGGACATTTCTGTAGATCATACTTTCTAATCTAGGCAACTCATTTACATTTGCTCAACCTTTACAGCAATTCCAAAAGCTAGAGAAGAGAAAACAAATTTGAAATTTGCACACAGCCTCACTCCTGGTATTAGCAATCAAACATGGCTTTTCTAATTATTGGGCAAGTGATATTCCCCCCTTTCTTGGTGCTACAACTGCCCCTGCCAACCAGCAGCTGGTTGTTGATAATAATTTCATGAAAATATGTAGACACTAGATTCATATGCTTTTATAACTAGGGGCCTGGTGCACAAAATTTGTGCACTGCGGGTGGAGGGGTCCCTCAGACCGGCCTGCGCCCTTGCCCTCTCACAGTCTGGGACCCTGCCATCCACAGAGGGAGGCCCAGCCCACCCGCCTCAGTGCTGTCAACCGGGTAGCCTGGGCCTCTCCCCAGCCAGGGCTCTGCTATCGATTGCTCCCCAGAGGGAGACCCTGCACACCCCCACAGCACCACCAGCTAGGTAGCCTGGGCCTCCCTCTTTGGGGTGATTGATTGCAGAGCCCCCTCATCGATCACCTCACCAGCCAGTGGCCTAGGCCTCTCTCTGCGGGGTGATCATGGGGCGATGGTGGGGCCCCCCGACCAATTGCATTGCACCCGCCTTGGCTGGCCTGGTGCCAGTGCATGTCACAGCATGGTCATCCAGACGGTCGTTCTGCTGTTCGACCTTTTGGCCTATTTGCATATTACGCTTTTATTATTATAGATAATGACCTTGGTGAGCAAAGGGTAGAGTGTGCTTGCCTCTGTAACTCAACATAACGTTTCTTACTGAGTTATCTCTCTGTGTGATTTGTTACATAGCATTTTTAAATATGTTGCCACACAGGGAAAACTTATAATCAGAAGTAAAAGCCCTGTAAGTGTTTATGAGCTATTAGAGGCGCCCAAGGTTGGGGAAAAAATCCCATGGGATTTTTTTTTTTCCATTGGGAGTCTGAAACTATTATAACAAATAAGCACTACTTCATTACTGGCTTCTTGGGAGATAATGTGGTTAAAGAAAAGAATATAGTGTGATATTGTATTTTATCAAATTGCTTAGCCTTTGAGCAAGTAAATAGATGACTTGAAGGCCTGCCTTTAGCTCTAACAGAGTGCACAAACACTGCAGTGTGTTACCCTGGGCACCCTGGAGAATTCCTGAGCTGATGTGATTGGCTGTTCTTTTGCTTTCCATTGAGTTACCCTAATATTTGAACACAGAACATGGTTCTGTGTGGGTAGTATATTGTAGTTAGATTTATCTCTCTGGGCTGAATTTCATTCTTTTTTTACTAGAGTGAGTTATATGCCCTGGTGTTCTGGCTCCCAGAGGATAGATGTGAAGATGAGCAGTGGATAATTTCAGTGGCTAAACTTCTCTTGTGCTTCTATTATTTTTAGTATGGTTTAAAGGAAAAAATACATGAAAAGATAAAGGAGACATTCATCTTGTGGTATTTTACGACTAGTAAGCATCACCTTTGAAACTGCAGCATTTAACTTTGATTGAGAGAATGTAATGAAAAAAGATGTGTAATATAGAGGAAAAATATTAGTTTCAGAAGAAATGTAACCATGTGATTTTTTTTCTCTTACCACAGAGAACATACATATTTACCTTTCTACTCAGTTCTCGGTTATTCATGCATCCGTATGAGCTAATGGCCAAAGTTTGCCACTTATGTGTTGAGCACCAGAGACTAAATGACCCAAACAGTGATAAGGTAATTATATGTTCGAACTTTACGATTTTTTTCTATTAAGTTTGGTAACTCTGAGGCTTAGATTTTGTGAAATTGGTTTCCTAGGCTGAGGTACATAAGTGGTATTGTTGCCATGCACAGGGGATTGGGAATGGCATAACGAGCACATTACACATCTCATGGCATGGAACATTCTGGATCCTGCCTTAGGTTGGTGGCACTTTGGATTGACGGGGAAGGAGGAACTAGAGCTTCTTCAATCCCAAAGACTTTGCACTAGAAGTCTGTCAGGGACACTGTTTGTAATTATTTATTTGATGTGGTCCATGGTGATAGACATCACTGAATTAGATTTTGCTTTTTCTCCCTAGAACCAGATAAGAAAAATTGCACCCAAAATCCTTCAACTTCTGACAGAATGGACAGAAACTTTTCCTTATGATTTTCGGGATGAAAGAATGATGAGAAACTTAAAAGACCTGGCTCACAGAATAGCCAGTGGCGAGGAGGTGGGTAACCTGACTGTAGCATGACTGCTTGCATCTCTGGGCAGAGCCTTGGTGAGGAACGATGCTGAACGAGGTATCAGGATCTCCACGGCTTCCTGTTTTTTTTGTTTGTTTGTTTGTTTTGTTTTTTATCTTTGAGCAAGTTCTCTCCATAGCACATCGGTCTGTTTGGGGTGTTAAGTGGGGATGATTATACAATCCCACTTCCAAGGGTATAATCTAGAGCTTTATGTGATCAATTTTGGGGTATGTTCATGTCAATTCATGCACAGGATTCCTGTTGCAAGCATGGGTGTTTTTTGTGTCTTATTTTTTTTTTAAATTCAATTTATTGGGATAACATAAGTTTTAGGGGTACAACTTTGTAATACATCATCTGTATATTTCATACTCACCACCAAACTCTAAGTCTCCTTCCGTCACCTTATATTTGACCCCCTTTATCCTCTTCATCCTCCCCCTCCCCTTGCAGATGTTTTTAATTTGACTGTACACATACTCTTTTTCCTCCAAAAAGGTTTGACATATTAAGATAGATACTAGCTATCATATTGGTAGATATAAACACTAATAGATAGAAAATAACATATTAATATAATAACAGATAGAAGTAGTATATTAATAAATTATAAATAGAAATAGAGATTGTACCATGGAAATGAGAAAACAAATAGGCTAATGTTGAGACCAGTCCAACAGGACAGGTTGCTGTGATTTGAGTGTAAGCTCCAGATAAAAGGGAAAAATACAGTTGGTTATGTAATTTTCACTGTCAGAAAAGAGAAAGCATCCTAATTTTTCAGGGCATTGAGTTAAATGCTATTTTAAAAAACGTTTATATGAGAGACTTTGTACAGGGGGCAATAGAATGAGGTCAGGGAAACCACTCTGTATAGTGTTTATAACAGACACTCCTTGATAAAAATGGAGACCGTAAGATTAATGTGTAAATTAGCAAAGGTGATTCTTTGAGAGGACAAGAGAAGGATCCAGGACGTCAGGAAGTTGATTCAAGGCTAGCACCTACAATAGGTGGAGATGGAAAGTAAGCCTCTTAGAAAATCTTTCATAAATATTGCTTCCCTCAGATGAGCCTTTGATAAGCGCTAACTAGCTGTGACAAATTCAAGGTTATCCTCTTTGAAGCAGGCCTGGAGGGTTGGTATTCTGTGTTGAGGCTTGTTGGGCAAAGATGTCTTTGTAGTTTCTCTGTTGATGGTGAGCTCCTAGGAGCAAGTTACTTAGGCACAGATACAACATTTTCACATAGAAAGAGACAGATGAAGCTCTTGGCTGTTATAGTGATGTCTTGTTTCTTTCATCTTACAATGCATCTCCCATTTACAGTAACCTTCCTTGAGAAATCAGTCTTTCACTGGCATGCTGTTAAGATCATGTAACGAGACACTGTATCTATTCTATTTCTCGTGAACACGTTTTAATACCATTTCTCCTGACTTATAAAAAAATCAGAATAAAATTTTGTAAGATTAGCACTTGAAAAATTTGCACTTGCTTTCCCACATTATGTTCTCCTGAAAACAGAATTAATCCTTCTACTGTTTCCTTATGACATACTAACTCATGCTGAAGACAGCGCTGTTTCCATAAGGCTGAATGAGGGGTTTCCTGAGTCATTTTGCAAGTTACATCTGTTATAATCATTTTGCCAGTTTGTGTGACAGGTTCGAGCGAGGTATGAATTGGTAAGTCCCTCACTCACAAAGGCACACATTTAGCATCACAGTTCACTTTTGTAGTGAATATTTTACTAGAGGCTTGGCTGTTGGGTTGCTTGGTAGGGTCGGTGCAGGCTCAGTGACTTGACTATGACAAGCTGCTCAGAAGGTTAGTGACTTCTCAGGAACTTTTTCTTGTATGAAGGCTGAGCCCTGAGTCCGTCGGTGCTTCCTCCAGGTTACGTGGTGTTTTGAGTTCTTGATATGGCAGTATCTTGAAATGGCTGAAATGGTGACTTGGTCCTTTCCCAAAGGAACACTAATAAAAAGTCAACACTAATAAAAAGTTAGTGGTTTGAAAATGCCAAATGTATGGCTTTTTGTCCTTCTTGTCATGGAAGAAAGGGAAGTGGTTTCTATGTGTGTTGGCCAGGTGGATCTTGTTTTAAACAAAATCAAGCCACTTAGGGGTTGGATGGAACTGTGCAAAGGGCAAACAGCCTTCTGACCTGGCTTCTTACCAGCATTTCTGTGTTAATAACAAATCATTGATAAACCTTTAGATTTGCAGATGCTCTTGAGTGTGAAAAGAGATGAGAGCATAAGCCAAGTCTACAAAGAATTGATTAACCTTGGTGTTGAGTGGAGAGATGTTACCTGCCTTGGTCAGGTCGGGTTTATAGTGAGATTTGTTCCTTCTTTTGCTGTCCAGTATTCAGAATTGGGACCACACTTGGCAGCTGTGTGTGCTTTGGCAAGTCCATAAATTTCTTGCTCCTTCTTCATTTCTATAAATCATAGAGATGACTGTCTGTTAATATCCCTTTCAGCTCTAAAATTTTGGGATGGATGCTCTTTCCTCAGTTCTTTGCTTGGCATGCCACTTACCTGTGTTGTGGTTCGGTGTCCCCCCAACCACAACCACCCTCCCCCCATTATTGGCTTTCACTGTTTTTTTCAAGCAGAATGAATGAACAAATGAACGACTTGTTTCTTATTCAATTACTGGAATAGGAAAAAAATATTTCCCTCTACAGAAAAATTATTTCCCTCCACGGGAAGGAGCATGGGCTGGGGTTGGGACTTGTTGCTTCTTGCCTGGGACTTTACAGATTTTCTTGGCAGTCAGTGAATCCAGGTGTGCCCCATATATACTTTAGTCAGATTTTTTTTTTGAATCTGCTAGGACAGTTCCACATAATTTGGCTTAATATGTTTCCCCCTTGGGGGTTTGCCCAAAATAAAGTGGTTTATTAAGACTTGCCTGCAAGAAACATGAAACAAAACTAATGAATGAATTGTATGACAAATGACTATCGTGGGTAGAATGCAGTTTTCTCTTACAGAGCTGGTCGTTATTCTGTCTTTATT